>NC_141251.1:437500-1025000 GCF_054856555.1 Leptonotus elevatus
GAGCTCGCCAGGAGACCACATGAGTGAAAAGGTTAGCGTTTGTCTGCAGCAAGCGCCGACAAACAAACGTCCAAAGTTGCGTCTTCGCACGTGTCCAGAGTTGCACCGACCGCCGTAAATTTAACAATTGATGATCCGTTTCATTGATTAATTAATTTGAATGACGACAAGAACGAGCAAGCGGTTACTTGCAGGTGCGGCTGCTTCTGAAGACAATTTCCGTCTTCAACTTATTCGTCTTTTGTTGCCAGGCGTTCGCAAACGTGTCATTCGCAACAAATGCGTCTGCTTTCAGGGACGTTGACACAAACGGGAGATTTCGCACTTCAGCATGTTGACAAGAATTCCAAATGACCGATGATCAAAACAATTGATGATCAAAATAATGGTTGAATTTCACACTTGAGCTTTTGACAAATGGCTGAATTGCAACGCGTTGACGTCATGAGTTGTTCTTTTGCCGCCTTTTCCTAAAAGTGCGCCTTTGGGAGGGGCGTCGTCGGGGAGGGGCGTCGTCGGGGAGGGGCGTCGTCGGGGAGGGGCGTCGTCGGGGAGGGGCGTCGTCGGGGAGGGGCGTCGTCGCTGCCCGACGCCAGCAAACAAAAGGGTTTTCATTTGCGGCCGTGCCGTTTGCAGCTTTTCCACTTTTGACATGTTTAAGTGGCCCAAAACAAAAACGTTCACTTCCGCAAACATCCTCAAAAGTGTCGAAAAGTTGCGAGTGTGTGCGTTTGGGACAAAGCAGCAACGAGGGGCTTGCGGCGCCGCGCTGACTGGACAAGACGAGAACGCCATTTTGGCGCATCAACTTCCTGCCGTTGCACGTGGCTCGCTAGCGTTGGCTCGCGAGGGCGGGGCTTGTACTCTTTTCCACGTCTTTGTTTTTGTCCTTGAGCAGCGACGAGAAGACCTGAAAGCAAAACAAGGACAAACGCGGTCAAAATGGCGGCGCCCGCAGGTTCCGTCGGCGCACTTGGAACGCAAAAGCCGCCTTCCCTCCCACGCAAATGAACGCCAATGAAGTCAAATGAAAACAGACATTGAAACTTCGCATGGTACGTGCTTGTTAATGCGGCAAATCTATTTTGTTGACTAATAAACAAAGATGAAGAACGTGAGCAGACGCGCGGAAGCCCCGACATCCGTCCCACGTCCGTCCCACGTCCGTCCCACGTCCGTCCCTGACCTGAGCCCAGCGTCGGTTCCTGCTGATCATGTGCGTGGCGGCCATGGCGGCGAAGAGCGCGTGCGCCCGCAGGTCGTCGGGCAGCCGGCTGAGGAACTGCGCCATGCGGATGAAGTCCATCTGCAGCAGGACGTCCTGGAACAGGCGCAGGATGCCCAGACCCGTCCGGAACAGGCTCTCCTCGCCGTCGCGGCAGAACACGTCCCACACGCGGCACGCCACGTCCAGCGGCAGCGACTTGCTGTACAGCGTGAAGATCCTGAAGCGGGCGCAGACCGCCGTCTGGTTAGAGCCCCGCCCCCTGACAGCCGTCGCACCACTCACCAGTCGATCAGGTAGAGGTCGGGGGTCAGCTTGTTGGTCCGGAAGTGGCTGAAGAGGCGCGGAAGGTTCTCCTCGAAGAACACCTCGAACACGGCAAAATACTTCAGCATCTGAAAGGTCGCGCGCACGCACACACGTCAGCCGCGTGCGTATGTGCGCGCTCGCTCGCGCGCGCGCGCGCACGCACGCACCAGGTCGTGGTCGACGCGGAAGAAGGCCATCTGGCACGGCTTGTTGAGCAGGTTGGCGAAGGTGACGAAGGCGTCGGCCTCCTCCAGGTTGAGGATGAGGACGGCGGCGATGAAGGACATTCCTTGAACCTGCGCAAGACACGCGTCCAAAAAACAAAATGCTGACAACAACATTTGGAAATGACGAATGTTCTTTAGCGGTTTTGTCCACACCGATATCAGCACGAGTACTCGACTCTCCCGTAACGACAGCAACACTCATTTCAATGCGTCACATTTCAATTCCAACAATGACAGAACATTTGGAAGAAAAACGGAGACATCCAATGATAGCATTTTCCTTAAAATGCTACAACATTTTCTAGTCTCTTTTTTTAATTTGGTCATTAAATGTTTATTTTGTATCGAACACACGTGGAAATGAACTAAAATACTTTAGTATCTGTTGAATAAAGTTGGAGAAGCACATATTTCCATTGGGACTTTTTCTAGATTATTCGTTTCTTTTTTTTTTTACTTGTAGTATCAGCCACCGTCGCAAGTACCCGATACTTCGGTACGATACCTGGTATCAGTACTTGCCTATCTTTAGTCACAAAATAAACGTGTGTGTGTGTGTGTGAGTGACCTACATATCCAATGTCGGGTCGATAGCACGTGTACGCTCCCAACACGCTGTGGAGGACGTCGTGGTAGGGACCACCCTGCGCACACACGCACACACGCACTTCCACAATGAGGAAGTGAACTTCCTGTCAGGTGACGTCGGCGGCGCGAGCAAACCTTCTGGAATATGAAGAGCGAAGGGAAGGTTCTGGAAATGTCCAGCTTGATGAGGTCCAGACTGGACTCTCTGTCGGCCAGCGAGGCGCCGCCGTCTGGCAAGGCAAGCACAAGGGTCAAAGGTCAGCGGGCGTCCCGCTGGGCGGCGGCGAAAGTGCCGAGACGCACCGCTCTCGCTGTCGTTGTTGACCGAGCTGGTCTCGCTGTAGCTCCGCCACTTCTCTTTGGCGCGGCACAGGAAGATGTCGTACAGCTCTGCGGAAACACAACGCACATTCAGCGCCATCTTCAGGTGGGAGGCGGGAAGTTCAACCTCATCCCGTCGATTGTTTGACTTTGCGTGAAAATGAACATGCAGCGGCTCGCCGAAACTGGACCGACGCCCGTGGAATTCATTGGAGGCATTTTTTTCCCTTCAAAACAAACAACAACTTTACAACCCTCGAGTATTTTGGGGGAAAATGATTATTTAAAAAATATATATATTGTAAAGGGGGAAAAGCAGCCAATAATAATCAAGCAGGCGAGCGTATTGATGAGGACAAAGGTTGTCCAAATGACAGGCCAGGGGCCAATTGTGGCCCGATGTCCAATTTTTAGGGGCCCTCAGCATATTTGTCAACTGACACGGAACATTTTCTTGTCGTTGGTCTGCATTGGCACGCGGGCTGGCAAACTTCCTGGTTTTCGGCCAATAACGCATCTTGAAAAATAAGAGAATGTTTGAAAGTACTTGCAACTTGTTTTGATCAACATCAACATCTTGATCACGACTGCTGCGCCGAATGACGCATGAACTCCATCTTGACAAACGTGATGTCACATGATCGCGTGACGTCCGCACGGCTGCCGCAGGGCCCATCGGATGAAACCGATCGGAATGGATGGCGTCACATGATGGAAGCGGCGACCACACATTTTCAATCGGACCAACGAGAAGGTCTCCGTGTAAACCGGATGGATTATTATTATTATTATTATTATTGGATTAAGAGCACTCAAATGGATTCTTTCCGTTTTGTGGCGCTCGACGACATCAAAATGTCTTTTGCGGAGACGCGGAAGACGCAGCGGCCGACAGATTTTGCACTTTTCTGTTGGCGGACGTCACATACCCGCGGTGATGTTGAGCTCGTTCCCGATGGCGAGACTCCACACGCGTCCTCTCACGCTGGGAGGAAGGCCTTGCCACCACAAGTCCCTCACGCGACGCGTGCCCTTCCTACACGCACACGCCGGACAGGCAACATCAGCAAACAATAAACATGGAAACCAAGCGTGTGCGCACGCGCGGACGGACGGACGGACGGACGGACGGACACCCACACGGCGTCCCAGTGCGGCAGGATGTGCGTGTTCCACACCACCATGGCGTTGGAGATGCTGTCCTCGTGACGATGTCGCTCCTTCAGCTGACGTTTCTTCTTCTGCGCGTCTTTCAACTCTGACGCAAAAACATCGTTTACACGGCGACTCGATGCCGTTTGTAAAGAAGACGATTTGCGGACGACGTGCGCGCGTCACCTCTCCTCTTGGCGCCGGCCACCATCTCCTCGTACTCCAGTTTGTGTCTTTGCGTCTCCTCCTCAGATTTGGCGGGAAGGTTCCTGAGGAGCCAATCAGAGGCAGCGCACGCGTCAGCCCAACAAGCACGACTCGATGCAACAACTCCCACTTGTTATTGAGACTTGTAACCGACACGCCTTCAACTAGTAGTGATAACAACAACTAACTACTACCTGCTATTGCTAGCAGTACTACTGCTGTACTCGTAATCGTACCACGACGACAGGCAACATTAGTGCGACTGTTACTGGCAATTGCTGCTTGTACCGCTGGAAGTTGTGCTAAAACTTGTGTTCATGCTACTAGTAGCGACTTGTAGCAGCAGTGCCACGAGTTGCTGCTGTTCCTACTCAAAAGCAATTTGTTGAAGTTAATCAAAGTCAACAACTGATGATGTCATTGATTTTTTTTTTTTTTAATCCTTGGCAATAATCTAAAGTGTGCACAAATGTCCATCATCAGCAAGACTTGCTGCTCGCGGTGGTACGATTACTACTAGTTGCTGCACTAGCACTGCTGCCTCAACTGGTACTTGGAAGTCGAGGTACTGACGGCGGGCGGTCCTCCAAGATGAGCGCTGTGGTGGAGAGGGGCTCGAAGTCCAGGTTCTTCCTCCTTCCTGCCGCTGGGGGGCGCTGAGGAGACACCTGCACGCACACACACACAGCAGCACGTGTTTGCCATCGTGTAATCCCAGCAGAGACCCACAGGGGGAGCTAGTGTCAATTTTATGCAATGTCATGAGCCGGCGACCAATCGGCCTTTCCCTCCAGCTCAGTAAAACGCAATTGGTTGCAAAAGGTTCGAGCGGTCGTGAACGCCTTCATGTTTGCCGACGTCATGTGACGGTGGCGCACGACCGAGCCTTCAGGAAAGGCGGCGGCGGCGGCGGCTGATCACACCGTCACATGATGACATGGGACCGACCACTTGTGTGGCACATGATGCGCCGACCGCATCAGCCAATCGCAGAGCTCGTGACGCTCACACTGACCTGCTCCGTAGACGAGGAGGCGGCTCCTCCTTCTTTGGCGGCGTCCTCTCTGGGCTTGACGAACGGTCTCCACCCTGGTGCATTGTGGGCCGGCGGCGCGGACTCTGTGGCTCTCCTCGGGAACAGGCTCCTGCGGGCGCATCACAAGGTCGCAGTTGAGAGGAAGAGGAAGTGCAAGACGAAGGCAACAGGAAGTGCCACGTGACGTGAGCTGTTGCGACACGTCTCCACGGTAACGCAGATGCATTGTGGGCAGTGCGGACGACTGGCGGCGTGTCACTGGGCGTGTCGTACCGACGTGACACTCGCTCAAGCGTTGCAGCTTCGCGTCACAATCGACTCATCTGGAGATTCTCTGCGTTTGATAATAATCTTACATTTATTGAAAAACGGGACATTCGTGCAGAAAATGCAAACCAAAAAAACACACACACTCAACAGATAGCGATTCTTTTGGATTTGGTCAGTCAGAAAATCAGCAAAAAAGTTTCTCAAGCAAAAATGTGCTATTGTGAAATGACGCGAGTCACTCAGAAATCGGAGAAGGTTCCTTTTTCAGACGCTGAAACTTTAGGTTTTTTCTTTTTTTGTTAAAGAAGGTATCTAAAAATGATTCATTATTAAAATTGTGGTTAACTCATTTGATAATTGATTAGATGTTGTTTCATCAATCAATTGTTGCTCTTTAACGCCATGAAAGCAGACTTTTGTGTTTTATTAATCGGCAACATTTGCGAACTTTTGCTTTGGAAATGGCCCATCAACATTTTTGCTGATTTTAAAACAGGAAATTGATTTTTTTTTTTGATAGCTGCTAATTGATTATGTGGAGAGAAAACAAATCGCTAGTTGCAACCCTTAACTGATTTAATTTTAATTTTTAAACTTTCTTGGCAGTACTTCCCCAAATGTGTTGCAGTGTTGCCAAACGTCCCACGCTGTGTTGGTGTGTACCTGGTGAAGAAGTGAACAATTCCGAACCTCTTGGCGGCGAGGGCGTTCCCGTCGCAGTTGGCCTGCACTCGGAGGTCCGGTTCGGGTGCACTCTGGCGTCGGCCCGCTTCGAAAACTCCCCGAAAGTCGCCGCCGTGCTCCCCGAAAGTGAAGCCCCCCTCGTCGGTGGGCGACAGCGGGGTGGCGTCGCAGCTCAGCGACGTGTTGAGAAGGTTCGGTTCGGTCCTCAAAGTGTGAGGCCTGATGGCCCAAGCGGGCCCGGCATTGTTGTCCTCCTCCTCTTCGGAGGGCAAGCTGTCCTCGCTGCTCAGTTCGGAAGCCGCTGACGAATCTGGCGATGGCGGTCCGGCGGCGCTTGAGGCCGGCTCGGGGGGGTCCGCGGAGACGGGCAGGTCGCAGCGCTGGTCTCGGGCCTCGGCGGCCTCGGCGGCCTCGGCGGCCTCGGCGGCGGCATGACAGCCCCCGTTGACGACCGTCGCGCGGCAACCGTCAGCTCGCCCGTTGGGCATGACGTCCGCCTGCGGTTCGGAGCGCGGCCACGTCCCCGCTGCTTGTCCCGAGCATGGCGGCCCCACGAAAGCCGTCGAGTCGCCTGACACTCGAGCCCCGCAAGCAACTGGACAGGAAGCGGAGAGGCCCCCGGTTCCTCCTTGTCCTCCCGTCAACTCCTCCTCCTCACTTCGCGACTCGGTGCTTCCGTTCAGGCCGCGGTGGTCCTGGAGGACGTAGCGCTCCGCCAGGTCCAGCATCCCGCCGGCTTCTTTCCGCGTCACGGGACATTTGAGTGCCGTCGCCGCCGCGACCGCTTGTCTGACTCCGCCGCCGCCGCCGCCTTCCTCCTCGTTGTCGTTCACGTCGACGACCACCGAGTCCGCGAGCTCCCTCGTCGCCGCCATCAGCCTCAGGGCCGCCGGCCGGCTCGAGCCTCGAACCGTCCGGCCCGCCTTGTCGGCCCAGCAGCGCAGCGGGAGGACGTTAGCATCCTAGCCGCATCTTTAGCCGCACGTACCGGGGGAGGTCGGAGAGGTTAGCCGGGGCCGGGGGGGGGTGCTAGCTGACGCTATCCGGGCACGCCGCGCTCATTTGCGGCAACACAACATCCTCCGGCGGGGCGAGTCAGCGTCGCTTGCGGACAAAAGAGCCTCAAATGTCCTCAATGTCTCCTGTTGACGTTTTTTTTCCCTCCGGCGGCGGCATTCAAGCTACAGACCGGCGCCATCTTGAAAATACCCGAGCAATGACGTCACCGGCGGCCTTAATCGCCGTTTTCATGCAGCAGTGACATCCGGCGGCCATAGCAGGAACTGCACCTGCAATCCCTCAACCCAAAATCAGAAAAAAAAAGGAAAAAAATCATAAATCTAGACACTCTGAACTCACCGCGCTGCTCCGCATCGGTTAAACCCACGTCACATGGTTTACGGAAGCCATGTTCAAGATTACGTCTATAAATTCTGTTAACCATCATTATTTTCTTCTTTTTGATAAAGTTACAAACTAGTAAGCATTCCGTAGAGGTGCATTATTGTACAAAATCTCTTTGCACATTTAAGTTCACCTTAGTCATTGGGACAAGCTTTAAGCCATTTTAAAGGCAAAAATGGCCACCAGGAGGCCACGGACACTTCTCCAAAATCAATCCACAGAGAGATAATTCCACAGGAACTCCAGCAAAGTCTGATTAGAGTACAAAAGAAAATAATTGAGTCGTTGGATTTTTATTTTTGGTGCAAAAGGTGGTTGTTGTGCCACAGGCCCCAAAAGAAGATGCTTATGTTGTGTGAGAGCAATTTTTGTGTGTGTTTTTTTCCCACCAAGGTATGCTGCACTCCCTTCCAACAGCCTTGATTTAAATAAAACAATAAACAACAAAACAAAACAATATGCCTTCTTGAATGACTTGACATTCAAGGCACTGAAGTCATCCAAACGTCCACTTTCCCTTCATCCCTCCTGTTTTTAGTATCATTGAAGAAACGAGGAAAAACTTGTCATGACAAAAATAGAGCATTTACTAAGCATGTATACGTGTGACAAATAACGATCACAATTGAAACAGGTTTCATCATGAAACAATTTGAGGCAGCATTGCAAAAAAAATCGAAAAATCTTTTGCAATTTTTGTAAGAACTCTCAGCGTCCTTCCTGACCGGTCCCGCGCGTTCACTTGGAGGGAAGGCCGGCCGGCAGCTTGAGGTCCGGTGGCCAGTCGGATGCTCCGCTCTGCCGCCGTTTGCTTCTCGTGACGCTTGATGTTCATTTCTCACTTGTCATCTCCATAGAGGAGAGGCTGACGATCAGGAGGGAGCAAATCACAAAAACAGCAAATGACGATTGCGCTAATTCGGCTCATTAGCCAACGTGCACATCATCAACTACTCAAGTCATCAAAACATCACAATTCCAATCACTCACTTTAATATATATATATATATCAATTTTTCATTAGAGTGGTGCCTTGAGATATGCGCAAAATTGGAGCAATGAGTGCGCTTCAGATCCCCACCGCTAGATGGCGGCAGCATACTTGACAACACTCAGCCACCACCAATTCAGAGAGCGAGAAAATGTTTCGCTGTGTTTTCATACACAGCAATATTCTCGTAAGAAAAAATATATGAGAAAAAATCAGTTGCATTTGCAAATAGTGGACAATTTTTCAAAAAAGCGTCTCCAAGCTGAAGTTGACTCTCAAACTAAACATGAAAACAACAACATGACACTTTGGGTATTCAAAACAACTTAGCCTTGCTTAGCTTAATGCTAACAAACAACGCAAAAGGCCATTGCCATGTTAACAGTTAGCATTGCTTGTCGCTGCTTTCGAAGTCATGGATAGAGACGTGTAAACGTTCTAACAGGAAAAACAATACTCAAATACTCCAAACTCTTTATCTTCTGCAACTACCGTTACGGCGTCGCAGCAGCGGCGGTATTAGGAGTCGTCTCTTCTTTGTTTGCGTCAGCGTGACTATTATACCGCCCCCTGGTGACCAAGCGGGGCTCAGCAGAGGGAGCAGAACTATGAATTCAATTGTAGCATTAAATCATTACTTATTGCTCGACGTCGTATTAGAGTGCTTCCTAAAAAAAAACACACATCACAATGATTTTTTTTTGTTGTTGTGGGTTGTAAATTAATGGCATTTCCATTCATTTCAGTGGGCAAGGATGATTTGAGATACAAGTGTGGTCACAGAATAAATTCAACTCTTATCTCAAGACCCCACTGGACTGACAAAATGACTTTGGATGCCTTTGGACAGCAAACGAGAGTTTCCTTGAAGAATATTCCAAAAGGTAAGCAAAACTTCTTTTCTTTTACTCAAGCATCATTTTGAGCGACTTGTTAAGCAAGACCGTTGCACGTGCGTCACCTTGTTTTCCAGAACTCGGCTGCGGCCGGGAACGAGTTGCTCCAGCGTGTGTGCCGGCGGCGCGTTGAGGGTCTCGGGCAGCAGGAGCACCAGAGCGCCGGCGGAGAGGCCGCTCAAACTGAAGACGCCGAACGGCACGGCCGCCGCCAACGCCCGCTGCCACACAAAACGCTTCAGTCGTCACCATCGTCACAATTAGCATCCAAGTAGAAGAAAAAATAAAATAAAAAGCCGCAAAAGCAGCATTTGCATCCGTGTGAGCCACCACAAACATTGACAGACATTTTGTCTGTAATGAATGGGAAAAGGCGTCAGTTTGAGAACGGACTCCGAGCTCAGGGAGGATCGATAGCACTTTTTCAGACCGATACCAGTACAATACTCAACTCTTCAGTCGTCACTGATATCAAGTACTGATACCACCAGTACTTTTTATATGTCAAATTACCCAGAAAAACTAAACAAAAAACAATCACAAATCATTTCTAGTTCCTCATCTTAAAATGCGCAAATACTGATACCTTGAAAACGAGGACGGCTATTGGCCCGATACCGATACTCGCCCATCCCTATTCGAGTGAAAAACGGAATGGTGAGTTTTGCACATTTCCTGTTCAAGATGTGGCCTTCCTTCATCTTACTGGATTTGACAAATAAATATCATTTTTTAATCAGTGATATTGCTCGTCACTTTGTCAATTTGCATCTATTTGACATCCATGCTCTGATTAGACCAAAAAAAATCTTAAGTTACACTACATACGTCTTTGGATGAGTACATTTTTACTCGAGTCATATTATTCAAAAGTAATTGAGGTCTTATTGGAGGACAACTTTTTGAAAGAAAGAAAGAAAGAAAGAAAGAAAGAAGGGAGGGATGAAGTTTGTCCTGCGGTCACCATGGAAGGAACAAAGGGAGCGACAATTCCTCCAACTCTGCAGGACATGGCGCAAACTCCCAGGCCGGCGTTCCTGCAAGCAGCCGAACAAAGAAAGAGGTTTTGGCGCCACCTGCAGGTTGGACGGCCAATTGGCTGCGCCGCCGCTCACCTGACCACGGTGGGGTAGAGCTCCGACGTGTACACGTAGACGATGTTGAACGCCGCGCTCACCGTCAGCTTTCCTAACAGCGCCAACGACGTCACGCCCAACGACGTCCCTGCACGCACGCACGCACGCACGCACGCACATTGAGGACAAAGGCAGTGTTTTCAATCTGTCCCCATCCATGATCAGGAGTTGTTCATTTTGTAGCTTGTAACTTGAACAGGTTGTGTGAATATGAATTTCAAGATGTATTAAAAAAAAAAAACCAAAAAAAAAAACCACAATGGTTGCAGGGTTAGTCAGCTGATCTTTTTTTTTTCTTCTTCTAATTGTCACGCGCAAATGCGAATAATCTTCCCAAATCGTCCTTTTGACGGAATGCGGTTTCAGATCAGCACACGTGAACTTGCTGTCGCTTGCGTGTGGAGCGAGCGCACGTCACCTGCGTGTTCCGGGATGAAGACGGCGCCGAGGCAGGCCCACGCAGCCAAACACAAGAAAGCCGACAAAGTCTTCCTCCGGCCGGCCCTGAAAGACACGCACACGCGCACACGGGCGCCTTCAACAGGGGACGCCACTTTGGGCCACAATTCAAGCTTTTCTTCACAACGCGTCGTGCGCGGCAACTTTGGCTTCATCAACAATTCCAGACACGCGATTTGTTGTCAAGGTGACGTTGGCTCCTTCTCGTGATGGTTCTGACGCGCACATGGCGCCAGGCCACAAACTGACAATCAGAATCCCTCGAGTGCGACGTGAAATTCAACGCAAATCGAATGTACAACCTGAAACTCAATCAATGACATCAGATTCAAGATCGCAGCCTGATTGAACCGTTTTTTCCCGTTTTGGTCTTCATTTTTAGATCGTCAACATTTGTATCTCTATTTTCATCCGTAAAAACTTTTCGACAGATCCCTCCCCGAAGTGACGTCAAAACCACAACAACGATGATTATGCCGACTGAAACACATTGAGGTGAGTTTGGTTCGTTCAAATGTACGTGCACGCGCACGTGCACGCGTCAGCCTGGTTTGGAAGTCATCCGGCGGTTCTGCCCATCTTAAATGGGACAATGGAATGCTGCTAGCCACTAACGTAGCTAACGCTAACTACTGGCAACAGGTTGCATATAATAGCATCCTTAATTCGCATAATTAGCGATTGTACTTCATTTCAGGACAACTTTGTTGACGATAAAGTCCGAGCTCAACTTCAAAAAAAAAAAAAAATGCCTCAAGCATTTTTTCTTTTTTTTGAAGCGAGGTACTCAAATTATTGGAGGACTCATTTCAGTTTGAAAGCAAACGAATGAGCTGCTTGTTCATTTTGCACTTGATGGCCGGCTAACGACTATTTGGACGCAAACAACGAAAAGTCACTTTGACACAAAAGTCCCCGTGAAGACTGCACACGTGTGCGTGCGTGCGTGCGTGCGTGCGCGCCTCACCAGGGTCGGTTCATAAAGTAGACGCAGAGCGGGTAGGCGGGCAGCTCGATGAGGCCGTACAAGGCCACGTTCAGGTAACGATTTCCTGACATGTCACCGGCGCCAAGCGTCAGGCCGTAGTACACCAGACTGCACACAAACCTGCGCACGCACACGCGCACGCACACACACACACAAAAGTTAATTTTCATTGGCCTGATGGCGTGACGTGTTTGTGCTGGCTGTGCGGCGGCCGCCGTGGTCACGCCAGGTCAACAAGCGGTGCTCACCAGATATACATGAGCAGGAGCGTCCGGAGGCGGAGCAGCGGATGCGTGGCCAGCTGCAGGACGCCCGCCCCGCCCCCGCCGTCATCGTCGCCCGCCGGCCGCAGAGTCAGCTCGTGCGCCGGCCGACCGTTCATCAGTGCCATGTAGCGCATCACCTCCAATCGCACGCACACAATTTGTCAATCGAGTCACGAGTTAATCAAATGATGCGGAAAATCAATTCCTCTTTGAAAGAAAACACATTTGTCATTTGCACCCAGCCCAGATGGGATTTAGCGAATGAGGTGCCTGAACTTGGCCTCCACTGACCTCCTGCGCCTGGCGGGTGCGACGGCGGCAGTAGAGCCAGCGAGGAGACTCGGGAAGCGTCCTGGCAAAACGAGAGACGGCCCAAAGGGTGAGAAGCTCGCCGGCGGCAAAGACGGAGCCCGTGCGTGCGCGTGCGTGCGTGCGCGGGCACTCACACGGACAGCAGGAAGCAGAGGACCCCCCAAGTGTTGGCCGCCGCCGCCAGGGTCCTCCACGGCCTGATGGCGAAACCCAAAGCTGCAAAGAGGGCGATGCCCACCGCGAACGTCATGCTCGTCAACGTTCCTGCCGGCAGAAACAAAAAGAAAAGAAAAAAAAGCAACACGCCACTCAGCCACCGTACGCACAACATTCAACGACACAGGTCGCCGTTACCACGGAAACCACGGAAACCACGTTCAGTATTTGTGGTACGGCACCACCGTGACTGTAAACTCTGGAATGAAACATGATTACTTTCCAACAGCAACTTGTACTGAAAGGTTGGAAAGTTCGACAGGATGAGGACTCCCGACTTCCCCCGACGACGTCTTCTTCTTGCAGCGCTTCAACTTCCCAAATCAACTTTCGCACTCTTCTAGTTAATCTTGTTTAGTATCACAAACGATGCAAATGGTTGCCCAGTCGGCGTCCGTTGCAGTCTGATCATCCTGGAAACAAGAAAATGTGCTTCCCCTGATGTTTTTGTTGCGGTCGAGCTTTTCCTCGCCCTCTTGTGGTCCAATTCGGGGATGTCGTTCATATTCGTCAACTGCGGGCACGCGAAGCCCTTTGCGACTCTTTTGCGATTGACTCCACAAATGACGTTGACCTACAAATCTTTCGTTCAGGTTTCATCTGACCTTCGAAACTTCAAATGTCAAAACTTGTTGCGAGCGTTGCGGTGAACAAGTGAAAAGCGTACCCGTCACGGCCCAGTAGGACTTGCCCACGTACTCCTGCGTGAGGATGAAGCAGAGCAGGCCGATGGCGCCGTTCATCAGGCCCACCAGCAGGCGCGACGCGGCGAACACCTCGTAGCTCGGGGACGCCGCCGTCACGTAACCCAGGAGCACCTCCAGGAACAGAGCTGCACACCGACACGCGCCGCTTGTCACGCCTCGCCGTGGAAAAGCGCCTCGTTTTCCTGCCTTGTGTTGCCGTGTCATGAGTTGCGACTGTCGTCGCGTGCTAAATGTTGTCGGCGTATGTCACATCCGTCACGTTGACGCGTCACGTGAGATTGTCATGTCATGTGACTGGCTTTTGTGTCACGCTCTGTTGTATGTATGTCATGGCGCCGGGTCACGTTGTCGGGCGTTGCACTCACCCCCCAGGTAAACGGGTCTCCTGCCAACGGTGTCGGACAGCGGCCCAAAGACGACGCTGCCCAGCAGGAGGCCGAGGAAGAAGAGCGACCCGGCTAAGCTGACCTTGTAGGCCTGCTGCTTGACCAGGAGCCACTGAGGACGGACAACAGGAAGTGGAAGCGCTCGCGGCATCTTCGTAGACGCGTGTGCCTTCGCTCACCTCCGTCACGATGGAGTCCACGTCCCCGGAAAAGGTGACCGCCGACTGGACGCCGTCGTGTTTCTCCACGTGGCGCTCTGGAGAGGCTCCCACCAAAACCACCAACATGGACTGACACGCCATATACACCTGAAACACGCCATCGACAGTCACACACGGAACACTGCACGACGACCTCATCGACACGGCACGCTACAGGCTTCCCCCCAGCGTTCTATTAGCCCGGAGCCCCGTCAGGCTTTTCTTTCCCCCTCGCCAGGCTTAACCCCCCCCAAAATGAAACATAAGGTGTATCAAACAATACACATACAAGCCGCTACTTTTTTCACTTGCAAAGGGGCGCACTATAAAGGAAGCGCAAGAGCGTCAGGCAGAGCAAACCAAAGCATTTCCATTCCTTTATTTTGTCCTTTAAAAAAAACTAAAAACATTATAACATCTTGGAATCCAAGTGGACTGCAAAACTTTTCATAGGCCAGAGTTTCCATAATAAAAGCTATTGTAGGTAACCCACTTGCTTTTGTCTATTTGGTGACTAACAATGATATTGACCATAAAACGCGTTATTCAAGATGAGTTTGTATTCACGTGTCAACGGTTGTTTGACATTTCTAGCCGTACATTTGACATTTGGCAGCAAGCAGTCGGCGTTCGTAGCATACGTCATTTTGCTGCGACTTCGCCCAACCAAAAGAAAACGTCATGAGTCTGCGCAAAAGCACCAAAATCAACAAGCCGATGATTGTGGGTTGTTCACGAGTCCTTAACAAATCATTACAAATATATTCAACGAAAGCCGAATTAAAGAGTGATTCGGATGTAATGTTGAGTCGTTGTCAAAATCAGTTTGAACGTCACCCAAGAACCTAAATAGTCACAATTGCTCTTTTTTACCGCAACGAAAACTCGCGACTACGGCTCACGTGTTTACCTGCACAACATCCAAACATTGACATGTCTCTCTATTGTGCAGTTCGTGCATTTAGAGAAAACAATGTGTGGTCAGTTGTCACGAGTGTCCAAAAATCTGACGAGATGTGCCACGTCACTCACGACACGAAGACCACTCGGACGTGTTAGCTTACCGTTTCGATGAAATGCTTTAAGATGGCCAAGTCTCACCTGGGTCAGAGCCAGGACGGCCACGGCTCGTTTCTGGTAAGCGCCGAACTCTCCGACCACCTGAAAAGCTTCTTCCACATCCATCCCAAGTCCATTCCCGACAGACAGCAGCAAAGCTCACCGAAACGAACAAGAGCGCCGTAGACGATCACTTCCGGGTTGGCTTCAGAGACGCCGCCATGTTGCTCTCATTGTTTTTTTTTAAATCAATTTTATCCATTTCATACTTTCCAATACAAAACATTGAATGCAAAGTTCACTTACAAAGGGTCATCCAAGTGTCGCCAGTAAGACAAATGTTTTCATATCACTCAGACTTGATACATTTATGGGAAAAAATAAACTTTAACAGCCACTTGACTAAAAACTGTACATTGTGACGCAGAAACTTGAAAAACTTTTATGAGCAATTTAATTATGCAAAACTTGTTATTAACAGCAACAGGATATTTGATTATTTACACACACTTGTTTTGTATTCTGAACAGGAACTTGTATGCTTTTGAACACACGCAACTAAACAGAGCAGCGCAGCAACAAACAATTGTGACAATAAAATGTCATTGCGGGACTTCCATTGTTTTCCCCACAAAAAAAATACATTTCTATCCAATTTTGACCCCAAAAAAGCAACTGACGCATTTACGGCCACTTGCTTTTCGTTAGTTTTTTTCCTTCTGGGATTTAGTTCTCCTGACTCGGATCAACAGTCACAGAAATCATTTAAAGAACATTCTTTTTAGGTAACAAAATATCCTCTAGTATAAAACCAAAATATCACTTCGACAAAAAAACAAAAACTCCATTAATGGCCCAGTCCAAGTACTTGTGTACTTTTACCACATTACAATCAATGGTCTTGATTTTGGTTGTCATGACAAAGGCATGGTAACTGGTACTTCATTTTATATGGCGCGTTCGCGCCTTCCAAGGCCCTCAAAGCGCTTTACATTTGATTCCTCATTCACCTGCTGATGACATCAGCAGCATCAAGAGCTACTGGGGTTCAGTATCTTGCTCGAGGATACTTTGATGCCGTCACAATGGCATGGGACTGAACCCACGACCACTAGGCTGCGAGACGATCACTCGGCAAGGCATGTCTTCATTCATTACCTCCGCCAAGGTTCAGCCATCAACATTTTGCAGGGGTTCACCTTCTAATGACAGTTTTTTGCTTCTTAATTTCTCCGGGAACAAAAACAAGAATGGTAATAACAAAATATATTAAGATATAAAGAGCATGTGTGCAGATCAAAATTCGGATGCGGGGCCTTGGCAGAGGTTTGCACTCAACTGAATGCTTCACCTGGAGTGAAATGTTTGACTTATGTATGACGTACACCAGAGACAGGGATGAAAAAAAAGATTACATCAATTCAACAGCGCGAGTTATTTCACAGACACACACAAGCATGACATACTAGACGACAGTCAGAAGAGCACAGCTGATTCTCGAGGCGACTGCGCTTCGAGCCGACGTCCGAGACAGTAGCAGTAAGTCTTGAGTCTTTGCGTCGCCATGGCAACCTCGCCTGTCATTTGTCGCTGCGCAGCGGTTTTGTCGATTCCAAGGCGGTTCCGTTGGACTCGCTGATCTCCCCGTCGCCTCGATTCTTTCGATACCACCAGTAACCCAGTACTACCAGTACTGCCGAGATCAGAACCCCGGCTACCACGCCCCCGATCCCACCTGGTCCCAAGATGGGAGCGGGTTTGTCCTGGTAGAACGGGTTGCTGAAGGGTTGGCTCTGCTCCCGGCCCAACGGGTTCTTCATGATGCAAAAGAAGTTCTTGAGCGCGGAGTTCGTCCGGTCGATGCTCGTGTTGCGTCCTCCCTGTTTTTCCCCTCCGGGTTCGGTTATCCAAAAGTACGTGACAGGCTCCGCGCCGCCGGTGTTTCCGCCGCAGTGCAGCGTGCAGATGCTTAATTCTAACTTGTCGGCGGTGCACGCCAGCGGGCTCGAGTGCACTTCCGGTGTGGGCACGTATCGGATCACCTTAACGTTGAAGCTGTCGTCCAGCATCTCCTCGTTCAACCACAGCCTGAACACGTTCGTGTGCGCCGCGGTGGCGTCTTCAATCAAAAGCGTACCGTCTTTCACGTTCAGGGTGATTCCCTTGTCGTAGTAAGAGACGTTGTTTCCGGGACCGTCCCATTCGGCGAGAAGGTCTTTGTCCCGTCTCCACTCTATGCTGTGAATGGGGCCTCGAGGCGGAGGCAGCAGCGTCAGCGACTCGCCCTCCGCAACGTACACGTCCGAGCCAACGGCCGAGCGAAGCAGTGTCGACAAAAACAGACACAAAGCCACTTGTCGCTTCATGTTCCTTCCCCGATACACGCACCAAAAAGGTTTTGTCTTCCAACGAGCCAACCCTCTGCGCGGCCTCTCCAACCGGAACTGCGACGCCCGAATCAAATGATCGCCGCTTCTAATGTTCTCCCTTTCGATACTCGACAGGTCTTCGCTCGCCAATTTAACCAATTAACACTGCGACTAACGTGACCAAAGTGCTACTGTGGGGCGAACACTCACTCAGGCAGCACCGTCAAAACCGAAAGGCACAACATAGGCGGCTTCAGTCCACTAATTTGCTCTTGACCCCGTGAAGTAGACTTTAAACTCGTCTCAAAGAGCACCCTTGAATATGTTGCCTCTTGTTCATTCGCTCGGTTTCGGGATTAAACGACTCAGTCACCCGCACGGACGTCTGCTAAATTCCTATCGGCTCAATCGCCCAACCACAGGAGACCCCAACCGCGCCCTTCGCGCCTAAATGGCTGTCCGCGTCGATGCCCGATTCAAATTGTCCCCGTTGTCATTTTCTCCCGTTCAACACAAACTTGCTCGCCGATTTATTCAATTATGACTCCAGTTAACGTGGTTGATACTTCGGGCGCACAAAAGGATCGTTGCTGCGTTTGCCTTTTTGTGAGAGTTGAGAATCAGGCGCGACGAGGACAGGACTTTTGAAACCGAAAGTAACGACCAAGGCTTTGGCAACAACTTTGTGTTTTTTTGCCACTTTGCGCATCTCGGAGCGGTTTGCTCTTCAAAAAGAAAAGAAAATTACATCACAAGCGTATCTCATGTCAAACAGTAACAAGCTAAATTACGATGATCAATATTGCTATGGTAAATGGCCTTTCACTTTTATATTACATTGACATCCTCCACGCATTGTACAATCATCATCATTGGATTAATCCTTGCCAGTACCAACATCTCTATCTTGTCTTAATTTTTCATCTTTGTATTTGTACATTAATAGTGTACAATGTGTGCACATAGGCATGCTGTGAAAAATTCGTTTCTTCCAGGGGGGTGAATCTAAACCATATTATTAGGCAAATTAACTATTTACCTTTACAAAATTATCCTTACATTTCTTATTCTATTCTTTATATTTTTAAAATAATCAAGACTAGAAATGTATAGAGTAAGCTGAACATCTTGTTCATGAACAAACCAAATGAAATTGACCAGTTCACCAGTCCACCAGTCCACCCACACACACACACACACACACACACACACACAACAAACATGTACTTGTCATAGCAACTAACACAATAAAAGGAGTAGCATGATAGGAATACATTTGAAGCAGTACGTTGACTCGATTTTAATTGCCTCCATGACCAAACTTGCAACTTAATTGAATGTATCAAATCCATTTTTTTTCTCTCATGGAAATGCTTTTAATCCACCAGTCCAAAAAAAAAGAGAAAAGAAACTATCACCATTTTTGGTTATACCTTTAAAGTAAATCTATATTATATAAAGAAAATGCACAAAATAAGTCAAACTGGCGCCGTCTGTGCTGACCTCAGCACGATTGTTTTTGTTTTCATTTCATTGTGACGTCACAAAGTGTGGATACTTTCCCCCAGTAGGCTCCCGCGTACTTCAGTTACTGTACGTACACTCCTTTGCTTAGTTTAGAAATGACTTTTAATATCGTAACAAAAACGCACAATCACAGAACATTCAACGAATGTGAACATATTAAAACAAACAAACGGATTAAAAGGCAAGAACGCTCGCTAACTAGCGACCAAGAGCCAACAAGGGAACACGGATGTTTAGTTCTGACAGCGAAGTGGGAGTCGAGATTTCTGTGGGGTCTGCTCAGCCTCGCCCTCGCCTGCTTTGGGCCTGCTGGAGATCTTGCCGTCTTTCTTGCTGGCCTTCTTCTGCTGGGGCGCACACAAATCAAGGCAACACGTTCAGATGCTGCTCAGGAGCGCCATCGGCTACACGCGGCGCTACACGCGGCGCTACACGCGGCGCTACACGCGGCGCTACACGCGGCGCTACACGCGGCGCTACACGCGGCGCTACACGCGGCGCTACACGCGGCGCTACACGCGGCGCTACACGCGGCGCCACCCGCAATACGCGCGATCTCATGCGAAGAATACTTTGCCGCCAGACGAGACGAGACGAGACGCGTGCTCACCTTGAAGAAGGGACGGCGCTTGGCGTCATTGCAGACCAGGTTCTCGTCGATGGAGCACTCGGTGGCCGCGGTCTCGTTCAGCTCGTCATCCAGGGAGCCCTGAAAGCAGCACAGGATCAAAACGCGCCAACGTTACGCAAACGTTTGTGCTCCACGCTCACACTTCAATCTCAAAATGACCACCCAAGTTCCAACTGGTAGCGGGTGTCGTGAATTCAATAATTCCATTGTAACATTTGAAAATGAAATGTTCAGTGGTACCTCCACTTAAGTTGATATGGTACAGCCCAAGATTGAAGTAAATCAGGTTAAACGTCTTAAGACGAGGGGGTAAAAGTTTGAGCCGGGTTCGGGTCTGCGGCCCGAACATCAGCTACCGCCTACAGCAGCTCTCACAAATGTTGCACTTATCCTGGTTTAGGGTAGTATTTATGTTAATTTTGTATGGTATTCATCCCAATGTGGCTCTCCTTGCCCTCATGCCAGGGCATGACAACCTGAAGTGGCACATTTTTACATCTCTCAGGCAGTTGCGTATTAGACGCTTCCTTATAACAAACATCTTGACGTGCAGGATAACGCAAACAAAATGAAAGCTCGCCCGTGGAGGCGCCGCTGCAAGATCAAGACTGGCACTTCACCTGGCTGCGTTTGTCGTCGTCGTCGCCGTCGCAGTCGTCGTCCTCTTGCTCGTCCTCCTCGGTGTCGGCCCTCAGCTCTTCCTGCTGCCTCTTAAGACTCTCCAGGATCTCCGTACGGCTCCGCATCTGGGTCATCTGGCGCGGGTACACAAAGCCCCGCCTCTGCGGCGTCTGACCTGAGTGGGGGGGCGTCGCAGGTCGGACAGCGACAGGTGTCAATCAAAGGTCGGTTGACGTGACGGATGGCAGTTTGTGTGCTCAGTGAATTAGACCGCCGGTCGTTACGGACTTGATGGAAATTTCTGTACTTTCTATCAAATGTATCATCAATTTTGAAAATCAATCACTTGAAATTGTCAAAATCCTTGAAAGTTTCAGCAAATATTGTCACATTTCTGTCAAGCTGACCGATTACAGGTGCTGGTCCTAAAATTTGAATATCGAGGAAAAGTCCATTTATGCCAATTTGTTTCAAAAAGTGAAAAATATGGAGGATCTTGAAAACTACAACCAATTTGGAAAAAGCGTCCTTTTCAAATTCAGTTACGTCAAAACAGTTTTGCCAATTTCTTGACCGGCATTACGGAAAGCAATTTTTTTGTTGCTGTGCATTTCCTGCACTAGAAATTTAAAATAATAATGTCCCATTTATCAATAAAGTGAATCAATTATTACAATAAGTTGAAGCCATAATCCTTAACTAATAACCCCCCCCCCCCCCTCATGGCATTTTGGCTGTTTTGCTTCCACACACCGCTAAGATTTGCTTTATTTCAGTTTTATGCGCAAAATGTTTCAAATGTTTCACCTGTGGGCACGTCATGGCGCAGCTGCTCCTGCAGGAAGTTTTGGACCAGCTGGCGACCAGCGTCCACCTGCTCACGGACTACGGCCTCCTGCTGGTCCAGGGCGGCGCCGTCCAAGGAGGTTTGGCTCCGCATGTTCTCCAGGGCCAGCTTCGCTTCCTCCTGCTGGGCCCTTAGCTGCGCCTCCAACACGCCGAGCTGCCCGGCGCTGTATGTCTTCACACTCTAGGGGCGAGACGGAGGAGGAAGTCGGAGTGGCACAGGGCGCTTGGCAGCCTTTGGCATACCCACCGTGTAACAGCCAATCATAAATGCCGGTCACAATTTGCAGCCAATTGCTGATCCTGATTTTTGTTTCTCAACTTCAATATTGTACACATGAAGCAGTTTTCTCGAATCAAAATGAAAAGTCCCACAGCGAGTATGCAGGGCTCAACTGTAGTTTGAAGTTGTCGTATCACGGATTTACCACTAGATGGCAGACATGTCTTAGTTGCACCAGGCCTTATACTGCCATAGACTAAAGTGTAAGCAAACGTAATCATTTCTTTGCGGAAATTGGATTGCAAGTCAAACATAGTACCTCAATAATATTAAAATTCTTGTGAAAAATGCACAAAATGAGTTAGTTTACTGTTCAGCCGTTTTTTGCCGTCCTTTAATGGTCATTTTTATACAAGCGCGCCCTTTACATTGGTAAAAATAAAGAAATAAAAATAACAGCATGAGGTTGGCTTAGGATAGTGGATCTTTGATACATACGTTGAGAAATGTATCAAGACGACATATTTTGTCAGAATTTAAATTGATGGCATTTTTGACATCCATCTTGTTGGAACGTGTGTGTGGCCCCACAGAAGCACCGCTGAAAATGTGTGGCCCCCTCCAGCATTGAAGTTGCCCATGCTTGTCCTCAACGGACGACCCGACAGCGCCTGTACCTGATTGAGGGCGCGAGCGTCGGCCGACTCGTCTGCCACCAGCGAGAGGCGCTCCTGGGCTCGCTCGTCCCCGTGTTGCTCCAGTGCCGAGCGCCAGTCCTGGCCTCGTTGAAGCGCACCTGCGCACACATGGAGACCGGGACAAGGTGGAAATCATTCACGGTGGCTAGTTTTATGGAGTGGACTAAAATGTCCACTAGAAATCCCCTTGTATTGATTAGGGGGTAGGCAATGAGTGAATCGTTCGCTGCTCATCATTCAGCTGACTGGGATAAGCGTAGGCACCCGCACCCGCACCTGACACGCTGCGCTCGATGTTCTCACAATAACCGGCGGCCTCCTCCAGGGCCCGCTGGCTCTTGTCTACGTGGAGTCGCAGCGTTTTGGCGAGGGACGAGGAAGTGGAGCACACGAGTTCCGCCCCAGTGGAAGCCTGACATTTCACTGAGCTGTAACCACTGCGGAGCAGCACAAATGAACCAATGTGACGATCAGTATATCATTGCTTCTTTCCAGTTTGAATTGGCAATTGAAATTGCTCATTGTTCTTTGTCAAAGCAATGAAAGGGTGGATTCGTTGGAGGTTTGTTTGCTCGTCACAACAGACGACGGCGGCAGTTCACCTGCTGAGCTTCTCTCGAAGGCTTACAAAAGGAGCCGCCAGGGCCTCGGAAGACGAGCACAGGTTATCGTAATCCTTGTGGGACTCCGTGGCCACCAGGTCAAGCTGGTCTTGCAACATCCTCAAACTCTGGAGGAGGCACAAGAAGCTCACAAGTTGGAAAGAGAAGACAAGACACCACCACATTCCAGCGCCAAGCCTTCTCTTGCCTGCACCAGCCAGGAGGAATCAATAGTGCCATTTCTTACGATTTTTTTTTTTTTTGCAGATGACAAACTTGATCATGCAAATCAGCGAGGCTTTCAAAACTTTTTTGCTTTCAATACTACTTTACAGGAGATATTTCCCCCCCCCCCCCCCCCCAAGGAGTCTTTAATTATCCTACTGCCAATTAAACATAACTACTCAAAAATAAAAAATAAACAAAAATGAACCCTTGTTTATAACACTGGCCTGAAACAGTCTGAAAACAAGCTTGAAATTGAAATATTATTGAGTTCAAAATGGATCTAATGCTTGTTAGTGAGCCAAACAGAGCAAAGCATTTGTTACCTGCTTGTTCTTCTCCTGAGCTTTGCGGATGTGCTCCTCCAACTGGTCACGCTTGTCCTGCAGCTCTTGCACCTTCTGGACCGTCACCTCCTGCAGAGCGGACAGCTCTACAGCCAGGCCGCTGAAGTACTCGCCCATCTCCTTCATGCCCTCCACCTGACGCACAGCGTAGCACCAAAGCATACCGTGAGAACTAAAGAAAATCGATCGATTTGATTTTTTTTTAACGCAGACTTGACAACCTTGTCAGCCAGCGCATGCTGCTCCTCGGTGGTGCTCCTGAGGGAAGCGCTCAGCTCTTTGAGCACTGATAGAGCCGTCAGAGTCTGACCCTGAAGGGCCTCCTCCATGTCTCGCTGGTGCTCCCCCTACATGCAGGCACAGCGGGCGAGCGAGAGAGAGAGAGAGAGCAAAAGAGAAAATAAGAGACAGAAACGACAGACGAGAACAAAAAAGAGGAAGAAAGAAAGAGGAAACAAGTAAAAGAAAAAGAGCAAGTGAGGAAATGAAGAGTGCAGGAAGATAAAGAAAGGCAGAAAAAAGGGAGCAAGAGCCAGACAAAATGAGAGCAAGAGAAAAGAGTAATAGAGTGAGAAAGACACAAGAGAAAACGATTGTGTGTGTGAACACATCACGTCCACGTTTGCTGTCCGCGTTTGCTCACCAGAAGCTCCTCGAAGGTCTCCTTGTCCCGCTGACTGAGCTGGCGGTGGCGCTGCAGGCGTTCCTGCCAGCGCGTCGTACCCTCGCCCACCAGCCGCCCCATGTTGGCCACCAGACCTTCCACGCCGCTCATGGCGCTCGTCAGCGCCGCTGCGTTGACTGCCAGAACACCGTCTGGAACGGAGGTCCCAGTTACTCGACTTCTCTTGGAAATCCCTCCCAATGCACTATTTAGCGACTCAGACATTTTCTCGTCCACTCACACAAAATCCCTTTGAAGTGATTTGGGAACGAGAGAATGATCCCGAGCGTCACTCATTCCTGACTCCCGGCATCCCAAAATGTTGAAAGAGCCATATAAGAGAATGGCATCAATGTTCCCGTCTTATCACTTGCGGAAATGATTGCTGATTGCTGATGTTGCCCGCCATTTTCATGACCCTTGCATGCAACAAGCACCCGCCGAGCTGATGGAAAAGCCTGTCGCAGGCTATGACGCAATTCTTTGTTGACAGAAATGTTATTTCATATTTTTTCCATACATTTTACAGCGCAAGAAAACGTTAAGAATGCTTGTCATGTTTGACCTCCCCTTTCATGCAAAAAAAAAGAGAGAAAAAAAAGTATGAATTCCACGTTCGGGAAGCACTAAAGACCAACATGCGGTTCAAGAGCCGCCCATGTGACTTCAGTGGGACTTTCAGTCAGCTATTTAGTGCACGACATACAAATCTGCATTGGAGTGAGTAAGGAATGAGTGAAAGATGGTCAACAACGTAACGGCCATACCGATGGTCTGCACATAGCTGCTGAGGACGTGCCGATGTTTGTCGCCTTGTTGCTGGACGCCGCGTTGCATGCCGCTGAAGGCCAACGCCATGCGCTCGGCGAAACCCTGCTGGGCAGTCACGTTGTGCTGCTCCACCTGCGCACGCGACAACACACAACATGCAATTCAAATGACAGGGAAACGCTTTGGACACGAAGCGCAGGCTTGTCAATGAAGTGCTGCTATTGACGATGAAAAGAAGCAGAAAGTATGTTGATGGATTTTACGCTACGTTAGGCTGTTGGAATTCCTTCTGTGATCCAAATGCAAAATTATAAAGTTAGTTGCCTCATTTTGTGGCCATTTGATTATAATTTTTATTTGAGATTATTCTTTAGTTCCTGAAATACACACAATTGTAAAATGACTATTTATTCATTGTCATAGACTTAGAACTATTTTTATATTTATTTGTGTGCATTTAGGTTTAAATGTCTTTTTGAAAATAAATGTTCCGGGCTATACTCATAAAAGAAATGTGAAAAATGCCAAAAGTGAGCATTACCAGCTTCTTCCTGTCCAGCTTGGCATGTAGACCAAAGACGTCGCTGGTGCTGGCGTCCGCCGTGTCCAGCAGCTGCACACACAAAAGCGCATCAGATTAAAGAATAAAAGCAAAAGAAAATCAGAGGGACGTTTTGATTTGAGGACTGTGGCTACTCCAAATGTCACAGTGCCTCGTTCCTCGTTTTGTTTTTATTTTATTTTTTCTTATGGAGGATTTTACAGGCATTTGAGATGGTCGTTCCTTTTTTTTTTTCTTTTATCCGACAAGGGAGGCCACCACTTGCATTGCAGGAACAAGTCCCAAAGCAATCTTTTTGTCCGAGTGACGCTGAAGATGTCAGCTGTCAATCAGCGTGTGACGTCGTTTGAGGAGCGGCGCAGCACCTGAGTTGCGGTGCTGTAGAGATCCTCCCGGGTCGAGTGCAGTTCCCCGCTGATGAGCTCCTCCTCGGCCAGTTTGTCTTTGGTGGCCTCCAGGTCTTGGTTGGTCTCCTCCAGCCTGCGTAATGGAAACCTTGTGAGATGCTCGGGAATAAATCACGTTCATCCTCGATTCCGAGGGCACTGAATCCATCGCGACTGGACTGTTTTGCAAACCACGACAGTCCAGGGTGAGAACGAGTTGTGATGGCGAGGGGGTCCGATTGGTTGCCGGGAGGCGAAAGGCACCTCACCTCTGCCGCTTGTGGTCCAGCTCGGCGGCACACTGCTCCAGTTGGGTTTTGCTGTCCACGAACAGCTCGCTCACCTGCGCACACGCAGTCACAACATCTGGATGAGGTTTGGTACTGCAATTGTAATTATTACTAATGACAGCACCACAGAGCCTTGGTTACCTTCACACGTGTTAAATGTGCAATCAGGATCAGATCTGGATTGCACCTCATTTGAAATGAACACTTCTGGCCCCACATAAAGATTTTTCTTTCTAACATTCTCATAATTAACTATTTCTTTGTGACCAGAAACAAAAATAAGTTAACATTTTATACAGCACTTCAAATACGTAAAATAACTATCAGACGTGTGAACACGCATTGCGTTTGACATTTCAGGACTTCCTCGCTCAAAAGTTGTGATTTTTACATTACTAATGACTTTTCTGCAAGAAATGAAACGCGCTACTCGAATAGAAAAAGGCAGAAAAAAAGTGGCCTGTGTCTGTTCACGTTAAAATTTTAAAGCAAGCTTAAATGTGGATTCATCCTGGTTTGACATCACAGGACATTTTTTGCTCCAATAATTGTAATTCCTACTAATAAAAAAAACTAGCAGACCGCTTTTTATGTTTAACTACGCCATATGGTGCCCAAAGCGCTTTACAATGCCACACACACACACACACACACACACACACACACACACACACACACACACACACACACACACACACACACACACACACACACACACACACACACACACACACACACACACACACACACACACACACACACACACACACACACACACACACACACACACACAGACAGAAATAGGTTCATGTCAGTTCACACATTAAGATTTGCCATCTGGATCAGATCTGCATCAATCCTGGCTTCTCGTACATATTGAGTCAGATGATCATTACTAATGTGTTTTCTGGATGGCATAAAATCAGAACAATAAAACAAAACCAAAAAAGGAGAAAATGAAAATGTTGACCAAGGCCATCGCCTACCTTCCTCAGCTCGTCCTCCATGGCGGCGATGCGTTCGGTGTACTCAACAATGTTTTCGTTGTTGACGTTGGTCTGTTCCATCATGCTCCTGAAACGCAGAACTTTTCACGACACGCATCACACGCGATACAACATCAACACGCGCCGGCACATACGTGTAGTTCTCCATTGACAGGTAGACGCCATTTTTGTCCCTGGTGGCGGCCAGGTCTCGCTTGAGGCGCTCGATCTCCTCCGTGTATTCCTGAGCGTGGACAAAAGCGCGTCGAGTCGTTCACTCGGTCCTAATTTCCCTCAACACCAAACAAGCATTTTTACATAGAGTCGCTCCTAAAAAGTCAAATCCTTTGTCGTGATTGATTCATTTCCTACTCTCGAATCGCTTGGTTCAAGATGCATTGTGGGGGTTATTGTGAGTTCTGGTCTGAGCTGCCTTCCAGAAGAATAACAAACGTTCTGGTCAGCCCGTTCATTTTTAAAAACGTTGTTTTCCGCGTCAACATTCCAAACTTTGGAAGAAGACATCCGGCGTCTTCAAGCCCGCAAAGCTCTTCCGGTAAACAAATTGATGGGCTCATTATGAGCGCAACAAGAGCGACCATAAAGCAGAATGTAGACAGCGACGTAGACAGCGACAGCAGCACGTCGGTCGGGGCCGTGTGACGATGCAGAGGACTCGATTTCCTTGAATCGGTCCAGACCGGATGCGCGGCCAAGTCGGCGCACGCTCGCTGCAGGACCGCTGCATAGCCCGATATAGTGGACAGGATGCGCTGCGAATGAATCCCCGTGTGAGGCGCTTGTGGTGCGAAGGCGCCGGCCTCACCTTGATGAGTGTCCTCTTGGTGAGCTTCTGGTTCACCTCGGGCTTGTTCATGATGTTCTTGGCCCTGCTGGCGTACTCCAGCGTGCTCAGCGTCTCCTGCGCAAACATGCGTTAGAAACCATCAACCTGGCATTGATCAAGATTTGAAATCTGGCAAGCGATTTTGTGCTTTTGAAGGCCGACAGGTACGAGCGAGCAGGAATTCAAAATCATGTTGTTGAGAAATATGTTTGTAGACAATGTTTGTGTGAACGCCACAGGTGTAAGCGTTGAAATGTTTTATGGAATTATGTTTCTATCTGCTTCAGGAGCTGAGATATCAATTCATTTTAATAATGTTGAATTTCCTGGAAAACGGACTCAAAAGTCACCCATCGAGGCATTTCCTGCCAGGCGCTTGAGGCCTTCATGAGTTAATTGATGGTTCCTTTGCCTCATAGTGAAATCAATGAAATCGAGTCCAAGCGAATGTCATCTTCATCTCAGCGTTGTTTTGTGTGTGAGACAAAAATGCACCTCCAGGTTGCTGGAGGACGGCGACACGGTGGCGATGATGGAGGTCTTGGTGCGTCCCCCCAGCGAATCTTGCAGGATGCGCGTCAGCTTGGACTCCCTACAGGAAGTTCATCAACAGTCATGTCATCTCCATCTGTGACGTGTGCGTGCGCGCGCATGCGTGTACTGCACCTGTAGGGGACATGAGGTCTCTTCTCCACCAGAGCCGTGATGACCCGGCCCAGCGTCAAGAGGGATTGGTTGATGTTTCCCGCCTCCCGCGCCCGTTTGTCCACCGCGCCAGAGCGGCCGATGTTCTCGCTACCCGCCAGGTCCACCTGGACCACACGCACACACAAAACAGCACTTTATACCCGGGGTCACGATTGTGATACGACTCCCCGATGTCATTTTACTCAACTTGAAAAGGTAACACTTCAAATTGACTCAATCAAAACCGATTTTGTGATGAAAATAATTCGATAGCAGATTTTTGCTTTTCGCGGCAGCACTCGGCTCCTATCACTGCACTTTCATGATCATGTTGCCAAAGTTTGCTTACCAGGTTGAGTTTTCCGATCTTGACCAGCTCCTCGCCATCCAGCGTCATCTCCTTCATGTGGATGGTGACCGAGAAGACCGAATGCGAGCGGCTGCGCACAATAAAAGACAAGTCAGACCACCTGCACGTGAACACCCAAAACTTTTTGGAGTCAAATGTGGATGCGCGCCTTACCTGGAGTAGGCGTTCAAGAGCGTGGAGGCCGTCTTCCTCTTGGCGGATCCTCTCTCCAGGATCTGATAGACCTCGTCTTTGTTGTGGACGACCACCTCCTCCAGACCTTTGACCACCACGCCGCGCTGCCGGCACCACAACAGGTTAGCACGTCGGCCGTGATTCAAATTCACAACCTGGAATTCTTTCGTTTTGGGTTAGTTTGAGAGAAAACGTCCATCAGCTGCGGCGACATCGCAGACGCATGCGCAAATAATGAAAATCCACACGAGAGAACATGCAAACAAACTTTGTTTTCTCCCTCCCACACACAAAAAACTGCAAGCATAAAACGTACAGGAAATACACAACATGTTCTCGTGTCTGCGCAAACGCATGTGCCTTTAAGAGGTGTGGCCTGGAGCACACGTGAGCGTCTGGTTGTGAACCGTGGTCAACAGAAGCTCCCGCGCCAGTGTCTCATTGTGTTTAAGTTATACTTTTCTTCTGCCAAAGAGCACGTTGGTGACTGAGGCTCTCCTTTCCCACATGCCAGGGCATTACAGCAAGTATACAGTGATTACTGGCAAATGTGTTTTGGGGGGGTCTATTCTCCATTGTTGTGTGGAAAAGGCACCTTGTTCCTTGGGTCGTCAAAAAGCTGCAGCCTCTCGTTGACGTCCTCACTGGGACTGAGCAGGTCAAAGAGCTCCTCGTTGTAGATCTCGAGCAGCGACACTTTGACGGAAAACTCGGTGCCGTTCTCCGACAGCTTCTCGAAGATCTGGTGAAGGGTTCTGGGAATGATGCCAGCCAAGGGATCCTGCGACAAGCAGCCAGACGCAAGCGGTCAGGAGCCATTTGCGTAGCGCCGCCACGTGATTCCAGACGCGTCCAACTTGCCTCCTCCCACGTGAACTGCCCGTCCGGACTTCTTTCTCCCTCCATAGTGAAGGTCTTTCCTGTTCCGGTCTGACCGTAACTGCAACGCACCGCCCAACAAGAACGTTCAGCCCCTCTAGGAATTCGCACCTCGTCTCGACAGCAACAATTCGGGCGATTCAACTCATCACTGAATTTTGGACCAGCTTGCAATTTCCGAGTACTCACGCAAATATCGTGCAGTTGTAGCCCATGATGACCTCACCCAGGATTGGACATACCACGCTGCGGTACACGTCGATCTGCTTGGCGGGGGGTCCGAAAACCTGCGAGACGCAAACAACAACACTGACGTTCTGGCAACAAAATGATTGTATTGAGAAAAAAGGAAATGAACTGACCATATCAAAAGTGTACGTCTTCCTGGAGGCCTTGTCGTTCACGCCTCCCGTCCGCACCAGAACTTCCTTCCTGTGTGGATCGCAGTCAATCACGTTGTATGAGGACTTGTGCTCCATCTTGTTGAAAGGTCTGAAAGGGAACAAGGCACACTTTTCAAAAACATTCAGCTGACATAATGGTTGCATTTGTTAAACATCAGAGCTTTACTCGTTTTGGTGGATAGTTTGGACTGAAAGCTGTCAGCCAATCAGAGAAGAGCAGAACAAACCGAAGGGTCCAGGAGGTACATTGACAACTTGAAGGCTTTTTTTTTTTTACCACATTTTCCATGGCCGATATGACATCCCACCCAACCTCAAAGGCGAATATCGCAAACTTTTCTGAGGAGCGTAGACTAGTCTGGTCTAGTTGGTTAAAAAAATAATAATTTGTGGCAAACACTGACTTGCGCCATGTACAGCATAACATGCATACAGTACAATCAGGAAAAACGTTACAAGTAAAGTAGAGTGAAAGTTAGGCTAAAATTCATGAAATGTGTGTCTTTGTTAAAGTGTAAACATTACTGGCTTATTTTCCCATCCATCCAAATGTAAAAACACAGTTGTTATTTTTGCCTTGACCGGCAAACGACACCAAGCGCTATTTTGCTGTGAATCACGCGAGACCAAGTACAAAACCTGAGCAGGTGACTTCGTACCCGTTCGTGACCTGCAGCCTAAACATCACTCCAAAATAAACTTTGTGACCAGCCTAGTGCAATGACGGTAAAATGACCGATTCACACCAGCAAATCAGAGCCGTTACGGCGCTAGCAGGTCGGTCACGGCAAAATAACCAGTGCCAAAATGCCAATTGTGTCAGCATTCTAGACACAGTTCACGAATTGGCAGAGAAAATCACATTGGTGCGACTCCCCGCATTGAGTACACAAACATGAGCAGAATTCGATGTCCATTACTGTACTGTACCTGCATCTGACGACCACTTGGATGTTTCGCCCCTTTTCGTCCCGTTTGACTCCATTCGGATGATTTGACGCCATGACTGCGGTGACACAAGACAACTTCGAGTTTCGTCAACACAGTTTTTGCTTTTAAAAAGACGACTTAGCAAGGGCTCCACTTGCTTTGCTAACTTGCTAACGGACCACTTTCAACGGACGAACCACGCAAACAGCGACAGCTAGCATCTCCGATAGCGCGAGGCTGAAGCCGACCAGCTCCAAACTTACCGCAGGCCTTTCTCGAGTGTTCCGCCGTCGTGTTTAGTTGCTGGCTGTTTACGTTCTGTTGGCTTCGCTCTCGCTCTCGCTCTCGTTCTTGGCGCATAGCGCAGCAAGCCAAGCCAACGTCTTGGCGCTCGAACGACGTCAAAAATTTCAAAGAGTACTTTTTAAATTTCGCTTAGCCAATCGCAGAAGAGCAAGGCGAGACAAGCCTTTCTACTGGACGAGGCGGACATGTGACTGCTCCCCGGAGAACATCATGGAGGTGGAAGAAGAATGAATCCCACTTCGTTATATTTCTTTTCTCGTTGAATAATAATGATATTGTACAGAGCAATATAAAACATGTGAATGTTATTTATGACAGTCCTTTTGTTTTAATCAATGAAAACCATATAGAAAATCAGTACCGAGGCTTGACAGCAAATGGCCACGAAGGCAGAGCACAGCTAACGTCATAATAATATAAATACAACGCCGTTGCATGGTAAAAATAAATAAATAAATAAACGACCATCTTTTATCTCTCTTTTAAAAACTTACTAAACCACTTTTTCTTTTTTGGGGGACAAACGCAATGAACTGCGCCCTCCATTGTAAATAGTTGTAATCTTTTGTACATAGTTGTCTTTAGGTCACCAACAGTAACAATAATAAAATAAAAGGGGATAAAAATACAATGCAAATGCACACCGATGAAGTTGGATACATCATAACATTGACCATTAATTATTAAGACATCAGTCATAGGCTACAAACAGAGTTGTCTTGAGTAAAGACAATTTATTGGATGCGGACAATTACAACGAGAAATCACATGGAAAAAGTTCAGATTAATCAGAATTAATGAGTAATGTCAATAAATAAGACATAATGACTTGGCTTAAGATTTGTTCTCAAAAAGAAATCATTTGCTTAATTTGAAATGAAAGCAGAAACTGTTCAACCCTAAAAATGTATTTTCCACAACCTGGCAACCAAGTTGAGACTGTACAGGGAAGGGACGTCTTTTTAAAGATGTCTTTTCACTTTTCAACCCAATTTTTGCTGGCTGGGCGTCCCTGAACTTTTAACTGGCAGATTTGCAGTGTAGAGTGATACAAGTTTAACTACTAATAATGCTACAAGGGTGCAAAAATTGATGATGACTATTTTGGATCGATTCTTTCGAGACTTTGTTGAATGCAAAATGGTCCAAATGTTGACAAGTGCAGCCTCTCAATAGTAAATAATCTCCTCCATGAAAGTAGACTGATTATTATTTGTGATGAATCCACCACATAAGACATTTAGAAATATCAGCTTTTACTTTGTAAAACAATGATCAACATTTCTTTCCCCAATTTTTGGACAGATGTTCCCGACCGAACCGACAACGCAATCAACATCAGCATTTGCTGCACTGCCCATTTGAAATAATATCCTGTTTTGGACTACAATGCATGGAGAGAAAATATAAGTTTTTTAAATCCGATTCATCAAGTAATTGGAAAAAAAAAGTCAACAGATGCATCGATGATGTAAATAATTGTTAGTTGCAGCCCAAAGTATAACCAAAAGGTCACGAATGAAGATGGAGTAGCTACTGACTTGTGCAAGCAGTAGGATGAATAATGTCCCAAAACCTCCATTTTGGTCTTTAGACAATTTTCAACGTGAGCGTGGAACAATCGTATTGTTGGTCCTCACGCCCCTCCTCCTCCTGCTCTTCTTCTTCTCGGCTCTTTGTGGCCACAGCCCACTCGGACCCGGGGCGACGGTGACCAGCGACTTTGTGCTGGGGCCGCCCTCGACCTCCTTCGTCGTCGTCGTCACCCTCGTCCGGACGTCCTCGCCGCTCTCTTTGTGCTTCTCCTGTGGAGCGTCGGGTTGCGAGATCCTCCACGCCGCCACAACAAGACCAAGAAGAAGAAGAAGAAGAAGAAGAAGAAGAGACGCGCCGCTGAGGTGAGTCGGATGTTTTGGCTCACACGGAAGCTTGCTGCAAATGTTCAAAGTGGACTTTGAGATGGTCCTGTTGGATTTGAAGGTGCGAAAGTGACGGTCCAAATGAAAAGCGAGCGAACTCCATCCCTGCGAGCAAAACATTTGGAAGTTCTTGCTGACTTTGTTTGCATAGAGGAGCCGAAAACAAGGTGACGCAATTTGTAGCAGCAGATGCAAGTTGAATTGTGATGCAGGGGATGAAATTCAGATTTCACTTCCTATGGTTGTGCTCACGTTCGCTTTTTAGTGAATAGCAATCTTAATAATGTCATCCTGGCAGACAAATCACTTCTTTTTTTTAATTGTGACAATTAAATCAATGAGTTGAGACCAATAAGAACATTTTCAGTAGCGGATCCCAGTTGAATTGTGACAAATGAAGATTGACTTCTTATTTCAATGCAATGCAAAGTTCTTATTTAAGGGTTTAAAATACAGTAATCCCAATACCTTCATCAATGGGAAAAAAATGATGCTGAAGTAATTTTTTCTTTTCGTACAAAGAGCCTGAAACATTTGGAGGCAGATTCAAGTTGATTTGTGATGAATGGAGCTCATCAATGGGGACGACAGATGGAAACGAGCATCGTGCTCAATCTGGTGCAGCCATCTTGCTCGTCTTACTGCACTCTGTCCTTTTAATAAACTCAACTCAAACTCATCAATCGCGTTCTTCAATCGGAATTGAAAATGGTGGATCCAACGCAACGAGAAAAGTTACGCAATGTGTTCACGTTGTAGTTAGAAGTGAAAAAGACATTTGAATTCACTTCTTCCGTGCAAACAAGAATTGAGGTTTGCTTTGAGAAGATGAAAGTGAATCATTTCCATTTGGAGACCGTCCAAGTTTGTTGAAATTTCAAACGATGGCTGAAAAGCCGTCGAATGATCATCATCTTACAACGCAAGTCAGATTTGTATCCTTTTTTTTTCAAACACTCGCTCATCTCCAAAGTTGTCGTGCAACGTTGAGTATTTTTCAGATGAAAGTCTCGTATTTGCTCAGTTGGAAGAAACACGCACGCAAGCTAATGCCAACACTAAAGCTGAGCTAATGATGGCGTTGGGAGCATTTCAGAAACGGCCTGTTAATACGCAATGGTTGCAAGGAGGAAGGAAGCCCGCCCATGGGCGGCCATCTTGCCTTTACTTGGAGCCACCATCTTTTGCTTCAGTGGCTAAACGGATGACGTCTTTCGCTATTTGAACAGTTTTGCTCTGAAGATGGCAACATGTTGACGTTACTGTTTGCCAGCTAGCAAATTTGGCAAAAGAAATCCCATTGCATGGGCCAGCGCGAGAAGATTGCGAAGGCCCAGGGCAGATTCCATTGACACGGCAACACAGAGAAGCTGAAATGCGATTGGCCAGAAACTGCAATACAGCCAAATGAAGACAATCGGCAGTCGGGATGAATGGAAACATTCATCGGACAAATATTGCTAATTGGCTGGCAAATGTTGGTCAGCGCCTCCTTGAGTGCGACCAGCCGCCGGCAACCTTCCGGGTTTGTCTCTTCGGAGCAAACGTCGCCGGCAGGCTCAGGTGCCGCACGGCCAACGTGAGAGGCGGAAGGTCGTCGGGACGGTCGGCCGGGCCTTCGTTTGCACACCAGAGCAGCTCGGAGCCAGACAAAGATCCATCGTCACCAAAAGCGCCAATGACAGATGATTAATCGGTGCGCTGCGCTCGGCCGGGCCGCCGGACCCCCGGCTGACGCTCCAGCCACCAAACACAAAACCAAACCCCCCCTGAAGCCTCCGTGCAAGCAAGGCGCGTGGGCGAAGGGTGGACGCGGGGTAGCGTCCCCACGGAGCTCGCTCGCTCTCGCGGTGCCTCACGCTGGCAGAAAGACAAACAGCGCGCGCGTGTGTGGGAGGCTTTGAGCTGGACAAATGTGTGTGCGTGCGTGCGTGCGTGCGTGCGTGCGGTGACCAAGCCCCCATCTGGCAGCGGGTGGGCGGCGCGCCACACAACCACAATAGCCAGCAACATTTTTGGAGGTGTGGGCGTTGAAAAGGCTGCCAGCGCAGGCTGTGCACGTTCAGCTGACGCGCATGTGAAAGTCACTTCAATGCGATTGATCCTCGCGGCAAACGCCGACGGCTCCTTCAACAAGCTTCCGCAACAGCGCCGGGCAAAGGACGGACCCGGGTGGCGGCGGGGGGGCTGGGGGGGGTTCCACAACCCGCTCTGCTCTGCAATCCAACCCACCCGGTATTTGCAGGAACGGCGGCCCTGAAATATTTGCCAACTGCCTCGTTTCCATCTCTGCCTCCTGATTCCTGATTCAGGAAGCGTTCCAAACAGAAGCGGATCATTTGCTGAACATGCCAAGAAAGATCATTCGAACGTTGAGCGAAGGTTTGCCAACTTGAACCAACCCTGACATGAAATCAACGTCGGCAAGCGTCGCAAATGTTCGCCGTCAGCAATTTCAAGGTTGCAACGGGGTTTGTTCACAAACACGTTTTTTCCTGCTCGCAAAAACGTTTGCAACCTTTAGCCACTGCTCGCAACCTTTTGGGAACCGTGATGGAAAAACACAAGATTTGTCAACCTTTGCGGCCGCATGAGCTCAAAAGCAGTTCAAAGCAGCGCATGTGGATTTACATTTAATCTGCTCCTTTTGGCCAAGATTACGCAACAATATATTTTCCACGACTAAACGGAAGATCCTTGTTGAGGGCCAAATTTCAATGTTCTTTTTTTATTGCTATAAATTCCCGCTAATTCCCATGGAAAGTTTCCAATTTGCAAAATTCCTGGAATTCCTGAAAAAAAAAAAAGTCAAAATGATCATGTTTTAATGTGATAACAGATGATGTTAAAAAGTGACATTTAGCACAATAAAGCGTGCGATTGAACTTTTTTTCTCATGTGGCTTCTGAACAAAATAGCCAATATTATGAAACATTCAACTCCGATAAAGAAAACAAAAACTCGTGTAATGTTAATAACCCTAACGATTAAAAAAATATTAGGTGGACGGGATCGGGAGATGCAACATCGTTGATCAGTTGTAATTTTGCTGATCAATCAGCAAAATAAGATAGCAAACACAATTTTGTTCACGTTTTGTGCTGCCATCGTTCCACAGAATCGACAATCTGATTGTTTTCCAACATTTCTTTTCCAGGATTTGGGAATATTTGAGCTGCTTTTCCCTATCCCATTTTGCGCATATCAACATTTTGGGGGTTTAATCGTTCTGTTTTCCCAACGCATTTGAATGGGCGTCCTTGATATGCAAATGGCGACTATTTGTGGGCTGTTGCTGAGCGACATCGATTTGATCGAATCAGTGATTTTGTTTTTTAACTCACTGATCAGTGATGGTGTCACCTCAATTACATGTACACGTTTCCACTGCAAAATGGGGACTCGTGCTTTAGTGCTCACGAATAAGAAAGTTTGTCCCGAGTTTCCACTGCGAGTGTTTCCAAAGTAGACGCGCGCGCGCACCGGCAGGATCCGACGTTTATGGCCGTTGCGGTGATGCTGCTCATTGTTTTTGGAGCTGCTGATGGCTCCAAGGCCGGTGTGTCCAAATTTGGTCAATGACGTCACGGATTCCCTTTAAAAAGCCCGCAGGGAGGATTTCCCGAGCGTCACTTTTGAATGTGCTGCCCGCCACGATGAGCTCTTTAATGGGCTCCCTCGAGCGCGTGTCCGCGTTTGTCGTCAAACAAGAAGAGCAACAAGGCCAAGACGCGCAAATTCAAGCGGAAGACGACGAAGCCGGTAAGCGTTTTGGCGCTAAAAGTCTGCCGTTCGATCCGCCACGGCTGCCGCTTGATGACGCGCGCGTGCGTGAAACATTCTTCGTCCTTACCGGTCTGTCTGCTGTCTGTCTGTCTGTCATCCAGGTGAGCGTCCACTCGCGCACTACGTGGCAACTTGGCGCGCGCTCCCCGTGCAGGTGTGCGTGGACGGAGGACGCGCGTGGAGTGACGCGGGTGACGCGGTGGGCGTGGTTAGCGCGGACGTCGCCTCGCCCCCAGCGTCAGACGACGTCATGGCTCACGGCCAGCCTGACGTCAGCCACATGTACGCGCCTCCCTACACGCACGCGCACCTGCACCCGGCCCCGCCCTCGTCGTACTCGTGCAGCGGTGACGTGTACCAAGACCCGTCCAGTGGGGGTTACCTGGCCACGCCCACCTGCGGCGCAGTGGTCTACCACGCGGCGCCCTCCTACAACTCGGCGCCAAAAGCCCCGCTGGTGGCCGACTACGGCGTCGGGGGGGTGTACTCCCCCCAGGCGACCTTCCCGGACCGGAAGTCGGTGGCGGCGTACGCTTTGGACTCGCTCCGCGTGGCCCCCTCACTCACCCCCCTCAACACCATCCGGAATTTCACTCTGGGCGCGCCTCCACCGCCCCCGGCGGCCCCGCCCCCGCCTACGATGATGACCTCCGCTGCTGCCGCTGCTGCCGCTGCTGCCGAGGGGCACAACCTCCCGCTCAGGTACTGACAGAAAACTCGGAACGGTTTTCGACTAGGGGTCAAACAAGTCGAGGCTTGTGGGCCGGTTCTGGCCCCACGTCTCATTTCATGCAGCCCGCAAAAGCTTTCAAAAAGTTGCCATCCATCATAAACTGGTGGAAGTCGCGGCTCGTGGAAAAAAAAAAGGAGTTCCTCAATAAATGTGTTTATTTTTATGAACACAAGAACTCACACGGGTCTTTTTTTTTTCTTTTTCATCAACATCATTCGAACCCGTTGACTGAAAATGATGCCAAATTGCCCTCGGGTTCGCATTGCGAACGTCATGTGACCAAACAGCAGGTGAGATGTGACGTTCCCAATGCGAGCCCGAGGGCAATTTTGTCAATTTCATCTTTCGCATTCGTAAAAATGGTATCATTTTATACATGACTAACGAAAAGGGATGTCTGGCATTTGCATTGATTTGAATGGGCAAAGACGATTCGATGGACTAACGTGGACTGTGCTCGCCCCTCCCCCCCAGGCCCATCCTGCGACCGCGCAAGTACCCGTGCCGGCCCAGCAAGACGCCCGTGCACCAGCGTCCGTACGCGTGCCCGGCCGAGGGCTGCGAGCGGCGCTTCTCGCGCTCCGACGAGCTGAGCCGCCACCTGCGCATCCACACGGGTCACAAGCCCTTCCAGTGCCGCATCTGCATGCGCGCCTTCGGCCGCAGCGACCACCTGACCACGCACGTGCGCACGCACACCGGCGAGAAGCCCTTCTCCTGCGACACCTGCGGCAGGAAGTTCGCGCGCAGCGACGAGCGCCGGCGCCACGTCAACGTCCACCTGCGGGGCCGAGACAGGAAAGGCCCCGCCCACTGACGCCGCCGCCAGCAGGAGGACGCGCGAGGGCGCCGAGATCTCATCTCAGGGAGTCCGCAACATGGCCAGCCACCTTCATTACGATTCCGAACGTACCCACGCGTGGAACTGCCAACGTGGCGTCAACATTTTGGACGCAAGTCCGTTTGAATGTACTTGTAGGCCAAATGCTACGAATAAAACCTTTTCTGCAAGCGCAAGTGCACAGCATTATGGGGACGTGCTATGTTTTTAGCATTTAGCCTACTGGCAAATAATATATTGCAAGGATGTTGCAAGTCAAAAATGTTAACTCCACATTAGCAGTTAGTTTTGCACTTCCGTGCATAAAACGCCATTTTCTGACCTTCCCCAATTTTCATTCTTTCAACGCAGGACGGATCAAGATCTCCGTTATTCGTTTGTTTGCCACATCAAGACAAAAGCTGCTTTATCACAATTGTTGTTAAAAAAAATCATTCAAATCAACCATGCCACTTTCTGGGGACGGTCAATTAGGAGAGAAAGGCTCCGCCCCTTGATGACGTGGTTGAGGAAAAACACAAAAACAACTCAGTCAACAAAGCACAAAAAACATGTTTATCTACGTTCATTCGGGATGTCAGCGCGACTCCGGCTGGATTATACAATTAATGAAGAAAAAAAAATTCTCAATGATGAATGATTGATCGTAAACGTTACACATGGGGGCGTGGTCTGGAAGTGATGTCACACCTGAAGGTTAAACTTTTTCAGATTTTTGAATAACAGAAGTTGACTTTTTGTCTTTTTCTACTGAAAGTGAAGATGAAACTTTTTCTTTTCAAAAGTAAATTTGTGTGTGCAACATGTTGGGCATTTTTTACTTCAAACTAAATAAAAGCTGCCACTCAAGCATTCAACTGTTAAACGGACAAAAGACGAGCCCAAATGGGCTCCAAGTGACACAAAAGGCTGAACATTTCCGATCATGTTTTTATTTGGAGTCACAATTTGCATTCACGTCAACGATTCTTCATCAATGAAATGTTTCAAAGGCGTCATGACGACGACAAACAATTCCGTTCGATCAAGCAGCTTGAATGACGCTTATGAAGAGATTGAGTCATGTCGGTGACGTCATGCCAGCCAAGTGCGCCCCCTGGCGGCAACCGCCTGCATTGCCGCCTATGCCAAGCCGGCGCGCGGCACCAAAAGCCCGAGAAAGAATGCTGCATTCGCACCGACCTCCTCGTTCAACTATCGACGCCAGCGATGTACAGTGACAGGCAGAACAAGTCAGTACTCGTTCACAAGATGGCAGAACAAACAATTAAGCAGTCGCTTTACGTTCAAGCGAACGTTGCCTTTCTCAACGGCTACGTTTGCAAATTATTTTAGGGCTGCAACTAAACATGATTTCAGTAGTTGATCAATCGGATGATTATTTTTTGAATGAATCGATGCTCAAAAGTGCAAAATTACCATTTCCTTTCCAACACCATATTTCAAATGGATCGGCACAAATCGCTGTTGTCCAAAGTAAAAACAATGGTTTTATTTTGGTTCAAAACAAAGATCGTCAGTCCGCTTAACATGGAGAACTACAGAAATCAAACAATATTTACAGTTGGAGCCAAAAGTCGGAATATTTGGACAATGTTAAATAAAAGTTGGCTCATGTATCAAATCAGTTTCCCCACTGAGATGAATTCACATTGTTTTAGAAAAAAAATAGCCAGTAGTTCATAAAAACATGGAAAATGAACTGTCTGCATGCGATTAGCTGGGCGGAAGTTGTGGCCGACAGCAGCTCCACGCCGTACAGTATTGTCATTTTGCACTTGAGTGTCGGAAGTTTTGTCCCGTTTAATTAACAGTGAATGTGGCTCTCCTTGCCCACATGCCAGGGATATTACTCAACCTCAATTGGGATAAGCACAATGACGGTGACTTCCATTGCTCTATTTTGCACACTTCCCCCAGGTGGCAGCAAATCTGAAGCTGGCGCCAAATTAAAAAAACACACACACAAAACGCAAACAACAAACTCATCAAGAATATGAAGTCAAAACACCGCCGTACTGAAGTTTTGCGGAATTTTTGTCTGGTGGTGTGCGGTGCCGCCAGATTTGACCCAGGTGAAAATCTGCGCCTTCGCGCCTTGCTCAAGAAAAGTTGGAAAGACCAATCCGAACGTCTCTGGTCACAATCGTCGCCAAGAGGCCAATTAAGGGTCTGGGCGGGCGTCAGAGGCGCACTTCCGGGCCCGGGTAGGGCTCGGTCCCGCACCAGAACGACACGGGCTGCGCGATCTCCATGAGCCAGACCTCGCGGCCGTGCGGGTCCCGGGTCTCGGCCCCCTGGAGCACCCGGAAGTAGTGACAGTCCCGCCCGTCGTCCGGGTCGTAGGGCGGCGCCAGGACGTCCATGAAGGCGGCGGGTCCGTCCACGGCGTCGATCTGGTGCAGGTTGTCCCGGTCGGGCGCCAGCACGCACGGCTCGCTGGCGTCCGTGTATTCGGCGCTGGACCGCAGCACCGAGCGCCGCACAGCGCCCACTTGCGGCCGGGAGGTCCGCTCGCCCGTCGCTCTGTCCAGCCTGTCGAAGCAGCTGACGCGCAGCTTGCCGTACAGGACTTTGAGCGCGCCGTGCATGCCCGGGTGGTCGTGCAGGGGGATGCGGGCGCCGCTCGCCAGGAGGAACACGCCCATGCTGAAGTGCTCCGTCTCGCAGATGTGCATGTACGTGACCGGCGGGGGGGCGGCGGCGCGCAGAGGGGGCGAGCCGCGGCCGCCGTCGGGCGGCGCCAGCCGGAGGTCGGCGGCTCTCGCCTGGCTCATGAGGCCCAGCAGCTGCTGGTGCTTCTCGCGGAAGGCGTGAGGCGGCTGGCGGAAGGTGATGAGCGCCTGCCGCGCGATCCGCTGCACCAGGACGGAACCTTCACGCGCTTTCATCGCTAAGGCTAGCTGCTCTCCGAGATCGTTTATTTACAAGCCACAGCTCACTGGATACCTTCGACCAAAACGTATCTAGCCGACACTGACGACTTGACGCGTTTAAATAACGATTAATAGTTTACACACGAAACGCACTTGACTTACGTCCAGGTGCGGCGCGTGTCAACGACAAATTGCAGTTAGACGAGGGAATCCCAAATCGCAACTGCGTGAGACCACATTCTCTCCTCGTCCCTCATTCTTCCTTCTTTGTTTCCGGTCCAAGCCTACTTCCGTTCACCACGTGATCTTTTGTTTACCAGAAAACAAAACTCAACGCGATGCTTATGTATTTTACATATTCACAGAAAAGTACACGTTTAAATATAAATAAAATAAAGGACAACCGCGTTGGCACCATTGTGGGATATGCAGTCGTTTACTCGCCGACACGCTTGACATTGACCACAATACCCAGAATGCATTTCACCGAACGACGCCCACACGAAACAGTTTGTAAATTGTGACGATTGCTGAGTCGGCGTGACCTCGCCAGCCAGATTGATAATTGTGATTCACTCGAGGGAGTTCTTCACAAATTCACATGATCAATCTGGTACTTCACTAGGCAGACCCGTTCGGGAAAGGCGGGGCTTGCTGTACAATACTAAGAGCTGATTGGACGATGCGGCGTCTTTGCAACATTTTGTTTTGACCAATCAAGGCAACGGTTTCTCGCTGTTTAAATTCAACAAGGAAACAGTGAGTAATGCTGCGAGAACATCATTAATTGCAGCATCCATTCGTCTGTTCGGTTTGTTTGTCCCCCCGCCATCGGCGCTTAATGGTTTCCGCCTGCTTAAGCAACGCCTGATTGGTCTGATCGAGAAAAGATCGGCTGCAGCGGGAACGTTACAAGATGGATTCTCCGGAGTTTGTCAACTCACAAATACCGCGAGATATATGCGATTTTCCTCTCTCGAAGAAGAACTAAGTTCTTAAACCAATTGAATGACATTTTCCCATTAAAAAAAAAAACAAAAACGTATTCTCATATTACAACTCTCTGAATTACTAATACTGAATAGTATAATACAAATAATAAAACAACATTCCTAAACTTGTGATTATTATTTTTTATTTTTTTATTGGAATGAACAACTTTCTTCTCTCCGATTTTTTGTTTGTTTGTGTAGTGGAGGTGACCTAAGAAGAGGGCAACTTGCCCTCACTTCTGCATGAACATATTTCCACATTCGATATTTGTGATTGCGACCATCATGAAGACAGAATGCAGGCTCACCTCCTCCTCACCGTGTGACATCACAAGTCCTCATGAGCGCTTGTTGACAACAGCTGAGCACGCACGCACGCACGCACGCACGCTGCATCTGAACATTTGGTGATTCATGGCCCCGATCAACACAAAGCCAAAATGTTCCGAGTTGACGTGTTGCAATGCGGTTGCCATGGTAATAGCAAAGCCGCGCATCAACAATTTGACAAGGGATGCCAATAAAATTAAAAAAAACCCATCATTTTTGCTATGGTAACAACTAATTTGGTTTCCGCTCCAAACCGCCTAAACAATAACGTCACTTCCTACAACCTTGTTGAGGAAGTGCTAATGAGAAGGACGCCACCGAGTGGACATCTGGCACTACTGCAGCCTGTGACGCGGCCCAACTGGATTGTGGGCTGGACCTGGGCGAGTGAAGCAAAGTATGACCCAGGATCCACATTAGGGTCCGTGTTTACTCCGACCATCCACCATTTACTGGATCAAGAGTCAGTCCTGTCATATTTCTGCGTTCATTGAGCTGGTTCTCCCTTAAACGGGTCCATTAAAATATATTTTTTTCTAAAGTATTGTGTTATTTGTGCATCTCCTTAAATACTTGGTTAACTGATGTCTTGTAAATAATGAAATCAATATTAGTAAAATATTTTTTTTTACCTGGTCCAGACAAAACCATATCTAGACTCAATTAGCACCAAACCTGGATGGAAGCAAGAGTCTGACTTATTAATCAAGTAATTAACCAGAAATGGAACAGGACTAAATCTGCATTCAACAATGATGATCAGCGTTGCCATTTAATTGTCGACAATTGTAATGTCCTTTTTTTTAAATTTGCCCCAAAACAACCAAAGTGTGGACTATTGATGTTTATAACAACGCAGGAAGTGACGTCATGCATTGCAAGAAACACAAAGTGAGCTTTTGTTTTAAAAGCATTTTAATGGCTCTTTGCATTTATGTAACAGAGAGAGCGAGAGAGAGAGCGAGCGATAGAGAGAGCGAGAGAGAGAGAGAGAGGGAGGAGTGGAAGGAGAGGGGCACAAGGGAGGGGGGAGGACAGGTGGAGTCTACAGGTGCACATCCAACTAGCAGTGACCCCCCTTGCGACCCCGTCAGGACCCCTAAACACACCGCACAAACCCCCGTCGTGGCATTATCAAACGTGCGGGATGAACTAACGACATATCAGTGCCGGTTACTACGGTTACGGTGACCACGGCGCGTATACACACCACACGCTGAAAAAGAGAACAGGGGGGGGAAAAAATGTCCGTCAGGAGCGCAAAACGAGCGCACCCGAAAGCCAGGCTGCCTCTCATTGGCTGCTTTGTTACCAGGCGGAGTTGGATTTTGTTCGTTGGAGGCCAAAGAAAAGGACAGAAAGAAAAAGCAAGCCACCATCAAAAAGCGCCAAGCGACTTACGTGTTTCTAAATGTGATGAGAAGAACAAGATGACGTTTTGAAAGGCCAGCACACGTCAAGAAGATCAACATTCTTTCTTCCTTCATTGACACTTTCAGTCCGTCAAGCAGATTAGTAGAGGCGAGAATACGGCAGATTAGGGTTTTTTTCTTTGTCTTTTTATACACAGCTTGTACATATTAAGGAATTAAGATTTGAACTAAACCCGGTCTCATCAAGGATTACATGTGGACAGAACCAGAACTGGACTGAAGCTGGACTAAACCGGGATTAAAGCAGATTTGGATCAGACCTGGGTTCATTTGTGACTAATCAAGCCTTAGAGTCCAGTACGCAGATTACGAGTATCACGAGAGTACGACGGATTATTCTTTCTTTTTCTTTTATACACAATTGACCTCGGAAGTCGAGCAAGACCGTCGGAGATCGCTATGAGACAGGACCGCTCAAAAACCTTCAACTATAAAGTCACAACAGGACTCAATCAGGCCCAAATCTGGATTCAATTAGGAATAAACAAGGTTTCAACCTGGACTGCATCAGATCGGGAGTCAACCTGGTCTAAGCAATGAATCAATCCGTCTTTAGCCAAAAGTGGACCAAATCGGGATTAAACCCGGGTTGAACCGAGCCTGAACCAGGACCGGACTGCACCGGGATTAAACCAGGGCTCAACCAGAACTAAACCCAAATTGGACCAGAATGAAACCACAACTAAACAAACAAAAAACGAGTTTAAAGCAGGACTAACTCTGAGCCGGGGGTGGATTGTTGTTAGGCACAGAGTGGACACTTTAGGCTCCAAGGGACGCGCTGGAGCGGCTCGCATCGGAAGAAGACCAAGAGGAGGGGGATTCTGCGCGCGCGCGCGAGCGTGCGAGCGTCCGGACGGCGAAAAGTGGAAAAGGTACACGAGACTAACGTGGTTATTGTTATTATTTCTGCTTCATATTTGACGTTTTACGACTATGAGCGGCGTAAAATCCAGAGGGTGGGGTTGACATGGTACCAGCCCCCAGGCGACCGGGGACGAGCCAATCAGCACCAGAGGGACCAACAGGAAGAGGAAGAAGGGGAAGGAAGGGGGGGGGGGGGCTTAGTCGTCAGCGTTTATTTCTTCTTGCTGAACAGACTGAAGCGTTTCTCTTTGTCTTTGTCGCGCTTGCCCGGGCTGGACTCGGCCGCCGGCGCCACCTCGGCCGAAGCCGAGGTGGGCACAGTGGCCGAGCGAGCGGCCGAGGCCGGCATGGTGTGGGCGCGGGCGGCGTGCGCCGGCGTGCTGTGGCTGCTCGGCGTCACCTCGCCCTTCTCGCCCAAAATGGCCGCCGAGATGGTGGAGATCCACGAGTTCATCTCCTCCTGCGCCGCAAAAACATCACAAATGCCGCTAGCGTTAGCGTTAGCATTGATTACACTGAAAATGGGATTCCTCCTGGACCGCACCGTCATTAAAAGCAGACTAAACCTGGCCTGAACCGGGAAACGGGATCGAAGAAGAATGATACCCGAAACCGATTGCATCGTGACCGGACTGAGACGAATCCAGTACCGAACGGCATTCAAATGAAAAATGCTTTCAAGGAGTCTTTACTCACATCATCTTTGGCTTGGAAGAGATACTCGTTGCCATCAGTGACTCTGTTGTGATCAAAGACACAAATTAGGAACAAAACAGGATGAAAAGGCAAATCGCAGGCTCGTTGAATCAAAAAGCACCTTGAATCAAAGACACGCGTTCACCTGAGACGTGTTGATGTCCGACACACGTCAAAGACACGCCGACCAAAACATGCCGTGAGTTTAAAGCGCATCAAATCAAAGATACACTGAATCAAAAACACGTCAACGCAAAGTCACATGCATTCCATTACGTGTCCAATCAAAGAGTCATCTCATCAAGTGCGTCAAACCGAAGCGTGTCAAATCATCAGATCACGCATTCAAACAAAAAGTGTTGAATCGAAGGCGCTTTGAAGGAAAGGCAAGTTGAGGTTGGAAGACGCAAAGACGCCTCGATTCCAGGAATCCAAGGCCCATCATTCAAAATGTGTCAAGAATCCAAAACATGTTGAATCAAAGACGCGTCATGTCAAAGACCATTCATAAGATCTGGGCGGAATCAAAGACACACACAGTCACAGATGTGTGGAGTCACGGGTGCGTCAATTCAAAGTTATACCTTGAATCTAAAAGGTGTTGACTCAAAAGCGCACGTGTTCAAAAAGGTCAAATCAAAGACTCGTTCGACGGGACACGGCCAACGATGTGAACTCCAAGATGCGCTTAATCAACGAGGCTGCGAATGTTGTTGCGGGCGCGAGGGACTGACTTGAGCTTGAAGACGTGTTTCTTCTTCTTGTATCCGAGCGCCACCTCGCAGGCGGCGTCTTTGAGTGCGACGGGGATCTCGCCGTGGTAGGGGATGCCCTGCGCGGCGCTCTTGTGGTCCTTGTAGAAGCCCGCCTCCCGCTGGTTGATCACGCAGAAGACGTGGTGCCACGACCTGCCACGCCCAACGCCACAATCACATTTGACATTTCTTTCATTTATTGCAAATATTACACATTTAGAACATTCTCTCTTTTTTTGTATTCATTTTTAAGTTAACGGATTGAAATAATAAAAAGAAGGTGAGGGTGAAAAGTAGCCGTATTTTTGTGTCCGTCTTGTATGGCATCGTCCGTCCGTCGGCGTTGCTAATCCGCCAAATTGCCGCTCGCTTGCTGAACCCGCGCAGGACGCGTTAGCGCGACGTGTTAGCGCGGCGCGAGCGGCGCGTACCTGCTGGACGCTTTCTTGTTGTGGCCCTCCCACTCGTGCTTGCGGTGCAGGAAGCCCTCCATCTGCGAGCTGGCCGCCGAGGGCGCCTCCTGCTGGCTCTTGACGGGCAGCGTGGCCGCCTGCTGGCCGGCTTTGGTTTTGCGGGTGCCCCCCGGGGAGCCGGCGGGGCTGGGCTCCGACACGCCGTTCACCGTTTCGCCAACGCCGCCGTCCTCCTGGAAACAACGCGACACCGTCAGGCCACACGTCCGCACCCGCAGATGATGATGATGATGATGATGATGATGATGATTCGGAGCAAGATTAGAACGATTGTCTTGTTTTTGGGAGATTAAGAGCACAGCACAATCACAGCGTTGCCGTGGCGACGCAGCAAAGATCCAGAAGGTCCGCCTTCCACAAACGCAGCGGCCGTCGTCATCAAAGCAATCATCAGTCCGGGGGAGGGGGGAGGGGGGGGGGGGTTTAGCATCATCCAGGTTCAGTCCAGTTCGTCAATGTTTAATCCAGAGTCAGTCCTGGTTTGATCACATGGTCTAGTTCTTATTTATTACTGAAATCATTGAAATGCGGTCAGAATTGTTCCGGTCCAGCTTTTGTCCAGTTTTAGTCTTTCTTTCGTTCTGTTTAATCCTGGTTGAGTTCTGCTCCATTTACGGTTAATGATGGGATTATCTGTATTTATTTATGCTTTAATCCAGATTGATGAATTGTTATGTAATGGATTAACTCTAGTTCAGTTCTGGTCCAGTCACGGCAAAGTACAAGATGAATCCAGCTTTGGACAAAATGTCTGCCATTCTGGGTTCACTCCTAATTCGCTCATTTGGGTTCATTCCAGGTTCAGTCCTGATCCATTTACATTTCAGTACTGAATGAATCCTGAATGTTTTTTTATTTTGACTGGGTCAGTACTGATTCAAGACTGGTTTAATCCAGGATTGGTTTCGTGTGCATGTTTAATCCAGATTGAGTTCTTTTTTCATCCTGGTTTTTATTGCATAAAAAAAATGCAAATTTTGTCCTGATTTAATGAAGAATTATTCTAGTCCTGTTTTAGTTTTGTTCAAGTTGAATCCTGGTTGAGTTCTGCTCCATTTACGGTTAATGGCAGGACTAATTTGCATTTATTTATGTCTGAATCCAGGTGGACCGAACTCTTGTTCAGTACTGGGCCAATCCTGGAAAAGCACTGGATTAATCCGGGTTTGGACCAGGTTTAATCCTGTGTTTGTTCACAATTTGCTCATTTGAGTTCGTTCCAGGTTCAGTCCTGGTTGAATCCTTGTTCAGACCTGATTTGATCCAGGTTCAGTCCTGGTTTATTCAAGGGGTCGTCTGGTCCGGCGTTAGTCCTGCGAGACAAGCCCAGGTTAAATTGCGCAATGGAGTCCCGGCTTAGTCCTGGCTCAGTGGCGGTTTTCATCCGGGTCGAAAGCAGCGGTTCTGATCGCGATTAGGAAAGCGTTGCGCTCGTCGAAGAAGCTCATGCGGCTCACGTCATGCAAGGCGGCAACAAACTTGGCAAACAATCAAATCCCACTCAAGCGCAATTGTTTGCAAGTGGATGGCACACCACGCCCACGCCACGCCAAGCCACGCCCGTGGCCACGCCCACGCCACTCGTCGGTTGGTTTGTTACCACGCTAAGGTCTCGCTGGGCCGGCCGGCCGAGGGGGGGGACCAATCCTGCTCGGAGCTGTGGCGGGAAAACGAGTCAAGCGGTCGCCGGCGCTGTGGCGCTCCACTGGGCCGCCGTGCCGCGGTGCCGGCAACGCGGCTCTGCGGCTCCGCCTCCCCGCTCAGTCACAACGTCAACGCTGGCCTGGCTGCGCATCTCCGTAGGACCGACTGGCGACCAATCCGGCCGTTAACAGGAGAAGCGCAACAGGAAATGGCCGGCTAATGTTTATTATTAACTTGTGTTTATTGCTAGCATAGCTTTGCCAACTCACTGATGTTTATCATCAAAGAATATTGATTACGCACTCGTGATTATATCGAACTCACGTTAGCTAATTGAGGGTTTTTACTAACTAAGGGTTCTAATAAGCGAACATTTAAGACTCATCAAGTGCATGATTGGAAAAAAGAAAGTTTGCTGATTGAAATGATCAAATTCTTGAAGTGGTTTGTGGTTCGGAGCCAACGCAGTCGCCATTTGGAGGCGGAGCAAACGGACAAAATTCACTCCAATAAGAACTTTTCAAAAGTGCAAAATGTTGCTTGACCTTTTTGTTTTTAAATGAATGAAGAAGTGATGATGATGATGATGATGATGATGACACAAAATGAGAGCAAGACGCCAACTGAGATGTTCTGCATTGTTGGACAAACTCGTCACTCTCGTCTCTCGTTTGTCTTCGTGACCAATCGCATTCGGCCGCACAAAGAAAATCCGGACCGAGACGTTTGAAGTCGCCTGAATGGCGCCGAAGGTTTCGCTTGTGCGCCGCGTTGAACGTTCCGTTTGGTCGCCGCGGCGACGACGAGCGTCGCTATTGGACCAGAAGCGTCCTTCAACATCTGCAACATCTGCTTTCAAACCAAAAAATCCAACATTTCATTTATTTGATGTTCCTACAAAATGTGTTGCAGTAAAATTCTTTGGATTTGGAAAGTTGGACTGAAATAAGAAATTAAAGTCATGCGTGGTTCAAGTCGGATAAATCTGAACAAAGTTCAAAGTTCAACTTGTTTTTTCATGTGATTGCTGAGCTAAATGCTGCACAGTGCGCACGCACGCACCAACATGAGATGAACACGTGACACACACGCACACGCACGCGCACGACACACAGCCAGACATGAAGGTGAAGGTGACGTTCGCCGTCGTGACACTTGACACGTTTTATTGCGTTGGTTAGTGGAGGTGACGCGTTAACATGCGGAAACGCAAACAAAACCATCAAGACAACATTTCAAATGAGGACAACAAAAAACAACGGCAAGAATGGCGGCAAACAACAAAGACATCAAAGGAGTGACGATGACGATGATGACGATGACGATGACGATGACGACGATGACGATTTTGCAATCTAAAATGCGGACTATTCTTCATTCGGACTTTTATTGAGGTTTGCGTCGCGACGTATTTGGTGAACTTGCAAGTCGGCGTTTCAATTTGTGTCGATGAGATTGTAGAGAAGAACGAAAAGCAGAAGGACGGACATTAAGATGTGAGCGGACGGGAGCACGGGGGGGGCGGGCTGGGACTGGGGGGGGCAAAGAAGAAAGAAAAGGAAAAACAAATGAGGGGGGGGGAAGAGATGTCAATTTGTGCGTCGTCAAATAATCATAAATGCAATTATTGTTGCGCCTTCAGCATCACTTCCTGCATTTCGTCGCGTCCATCAAAAGACGAATCTTCAAGAAAGCGAAATTTGGGTCCAAACGAATTTAAAGTTCGTTCAAGTTGAACTCGGACTTTTCTTTGATTGCTCATTTTGGAATTCTTCCATTTGACGTCCAAAATCAAAGGCACGTTTGTTGTTTTTGTGGCCGCCGCCCGTAAAATGCTTCAAATGTGTTTCGAGTCGTCGGAGGTTGTCGGAAAGCGAAAGAAAAATGGCGGATTTTTTTGGGGGTCGTGAAACGACAACAAAGCGTTCGAGTGTTCCCGGCTGCTTTTGTTGCCGTGGTTACGCACGTTGGTCCAATCGCGTTGCAGGCCAAAAGCAGCCTCAACGCGAGACGACGGACGAGCCAGCGGACAAAATGGCTTCCGACTGGCAAAGCATGTTTTGGGCGTCCAATCACGTGCCGGCACGAGCGGCTGGCAAGTCCATCTTTTCCTTTTCATTTCGTCACTTCATTTATGTCATTGCTCGTCTCTCTTTTTTTTTTATTTGAATCATTTGAACTTTCTCCTTCGATTGGATGATTTTTAAATGTTGCCTTTCGGCGCCCGTTTGTCGTGCGTCGCGAAACGTTTCTTTTGCATCACAATTGCGACGTAACGCAACGTCACGTATGAAATGTGTGTGCGTCGCTATTGCAGCGGCGCGTGTCTGCGCAGGTTTCGAGTGTCGCAGCATTGCTGGTAGGCGGGCGAGCGGTGACTAACCCTGGCGGAGTCCGGCTCGCTGCTCGGCCCGTTCTGACTCGCCGCGTCGCCCTCCCTGGAAACAACACACGCGCGCGCGCGCACGCACGCACGCACACACAAGCCAACAACATTAGAACTTTGAGGTCAGAAGAAGAAAACGTCTCTTTTTCTGCTGATATGAAGAATTGCAAGTGTTGTGATTGTTTTGTGGATTGTTGTGATGACGTCCGGGTGTGTTGCGCTCACCTTTGTTGCGCGGCGGCCGTTGCCTCGTCCGCCGGCGGCTGCTTCTTCCTCTCTTCCTCCTCTTGCGTTCTTCTCACTTCCAGTAATTCCATCTGAAAGCGCGCACGCACGCACGCACGTTAGGACAGTCGCAGGCATTTTTCTCGACGTCGCCGCCATGTTGCGTGTGCGTGCGCGCCTGACCGTGGTTAGCCTCTCCAGGGCGGCGAAGCGCTCCTCCCAGGTGGCGGCGGACTTCTCGAAGGCCTCGTGCCTCTTGATGAGTTTCTCCACGTCGTCCACGCTTTGCCCCATCACGCGGCTGGACAGGTACGACTCCTGGCCCAGCAGCCAGGCCTCGGCCACGCCCGCGTCCCGCGAGAACTGGTGCACCTCCAGCACTGACAAACGGACAACGGCGTCAACGGCGTCGACGGCGTCGACGGCGCCGCCTGCCGGCGAGCGCGGGCGAGGCCTCACCCAGTCGCAGCCACTCCCAGCGATCCTCCCACTTGTCAATCATCTCTTTCCGCTTGTCCGTCAACTGCAGCAACTTTTCTTTGATCTGAAAAAAACGCGCATCAACGTCACGTCGACGCGTTTGCTCGCTGCCCAAACGCAAAGCAAACGGCGAAAATCAGGAAACAAATCCAGCAAGGAAAGATTTGGAGGCGATCCCAATCAAGGCGGCACGTCGACGCTTTGACCACAAAGACAAAATGGCCGCCAAATCGTGCTTCGATTCAAGCCACATTGAAGACAAAATATGGAATCCATACATTTGGCCAAGTTGTTTTTTTTGAACGAAAGCACATTTGACTCGCTTTGAGGTCAAGACTTCATTTTGACAATTTCATTACTTTTAGTTAGCAATGCAACAATCCAAATAGTTTCAAGTGATATTGATGCGAAATGAAGACTTTTCTGGCCCAGCTAAGCTCAAATTGGTTGCATTTAGAAATGAAGCCAAATGTCGGCTAACATCTTGTTTAAAAAAAAGAAGAAGATATTTTTAAGTTAATGGAAGGCAAATTGTTGGAAATTTTAAAAAGAGACAATTTCAATTTAAGGGCCAAAATGGAAGATTTTGGGTTCATAATAAGCTAATTGTAGATAACTTAATGAATTGAAGAAGAAATGAAGGCAATTTTTTGTAGACATTTTTATGTTGTACGATTTAAGAGTAAATGACTAAATTAATAAAAGGCTAATTTGATGCCATTTATTGAATTTAAGCAGTAATGAAGTCAATTCTGAAACTGCAGATATTGTGAAGTGTTTTTAGACAATCTAAGGTCAAAATGTCCGATTCAACGGAATTCCAAGTCAATGTTGTTCAAAGCCTTATTTTCTGACCTTTCATCCGCAAAACGTGACAATCGCTGCGTTCCAAAATGTTCTTTGATATTTGCGACAAATACGTGAAAAGTTTTCCAAGGACAAAGCGACAATGTCAGCGTGCGGAAACGTTTGGATGTTGGTGTTGCGACGGCGCCCGCGCGCACGCCCGCGCGCACGCACGCACGCCCGCACGCACGCACCTCGTCGGAGGCGTAGTGCTTCCTGGCGAGGAGCGACTTTCCCAACTCGATGCAGGCGGTGAAGCTGTCGTTGCGCGCGTCAATCTCCGCCTTGATGCCCTGATGGTTGTTCATCAGCAGCTCCACCGACGACACGTCGCTGCACAACAACAACATGCGCGTTACTATGACGACCACCAAAACACACAAAAAGCCATCACATATTGTTAGATACAATTATTCTATTGATTATTTGGATAAAAAATGATTTTGCCTTTTAAACAATGAAATGTGCAGGTATGATTTTTGTCCACTTGGGGTCAGCATGGTTCATGTTCCGCACTCTACTATCTGTGACTTTGATTGTGTGTGGCCTTAAAAAGGCAGGACCAGACCTGGTGAGTGACTTGGGTGGCAGCCAACCAGTGTGGAGTGTTTACGGCTTCCGCTTTTTTTGCCATCTCATTATTGGAGGAATTCAAAGAAGTGCCTCGGCTGAAGACTTTTTCTTTCTCTCGGACGACTTCTGACTTTGCCGGCCAGGATTTTGAAAAAACGATTCTTGATACTTTTGAATCCTTACTTTCTCAAAATGGGGAAAAAAACGTACTGAAGCAACTTTTTACGTCGACTTAAGCGCAGCACGTGACGAATCCTGCGCGCATCTTTTGGCACAAGAATGTCGACTTGACTAGCAAAGCGCAGAATGTGCGTGCGTGCGCGCGTACCGCGGCTTCTCCTGCGCCTCGATGAGTCGGATGACGTCGTCCATCCACAGCATGAGGTCTCGCACCAGACTGAAGAAGCGGAACTTGTCCCCCGTGTCGGCCAGCCTCCCCCGCCGACCCTCGGCCGCCTCCAGGAGGCTCTTCCACGCCTCCAGAACCTGAACGGCGCACGCGCACACAAGTGGCGTTCAGAAACGTTAAACTTCACGGGAAGGCGGGACTTCGACGTCACGTCAACGAGCGTCAATCAAAGAAGCGTCATCATCAGCGACACGAAAATCAAGTTGGACAGAAAACGATGATGACGGCAATTGATAGAATTGTATTTGGTTGTTTTTAGCTGCCGTACGTCTTTGCCGATGTTTGCAATATGATGATGAAGACCAGTCGGCCGACATTCGCGCTGCAAGTCCTGACGTCCAGTTTGGATGATTTGATGGCGCCGATCACGTGACCAAAACAAAATGCAACTTGGGTCAAACGACAACGCCAGGTCACGGCAGGTCACGGCAGGTCACGCGTGTTTACGCTAGCAAAGGCGGCCTCTCGAATCGTGACGCATTTTCCGGGATTTCATGTAAGCGAAGCCAAATCGTTTCCCGCCATCTTCTTTTGGCCGCCGACCGTTCCTTGGTCCGCCATATTGCTTTTGGTGTCGCCCGTTTCGTCAAGCAATTGTGACTTTTGTTGCCTTTTGATGATCTGCAGGTGTGATGATCGCAATCGGAACATCCAGATTGCGATCACATCAGATGCAAATCCGATTGACATGCGAAGAGACCCGGTTTGGATTTGGGAAAACCAAAAATCGCTCGTTTCATAAGTGCAGTGTGAAGGTAACCCAAGCGCTATTTTGAAGCCGATCAATCGACTTGATTTCTCGAACGAGAAGAAGGACAACGCGGCTCCGCGCTGAGCTTTCGCGTCTTCGTGAAGTGAAAACCAAAACGGCGCGCTGCGACTGCGACTGCGACAGGTCGCCGACAAGACGCTCGTCAACGAGCCCGACAAATGTCAGCTGCTCTCAAAGGCGCCGCCCGACTGTCAGTCAAATAGCATGACGACGTCTGGAAAACGAAACGCCACCTCATCAAAAAGCGGATGCAATCCGGCTCAACATTGCGCAAGGAAACAACAATTTTTACTCGTTACAACTTTGAGTGCCTTCGTTTTCTCTTTCTTTTTTTCAAATGCTTTGCGGGTCCGTCCACTCGAGAGCACCAAAGAGACTTTTTTTTATTTTTTAATCCAACATATCCTCGCCGCATGCTGTGATTGTTTGCACTCTTCTGCTTTCACTCCCTGACAGACGTGCACTCGGGGCCGACAACGAGGCGCTCTAAAGTGGCCACACGTGGACTCGTGCTCAAGTTCTTCTATGGCGTGCGAGGGGCGACTCATCAAAGTGCCTCAACAAGCCGGAAAAGTCAAATCATGAAAAAGAAAAAAACTTGATCCCGATCTCTCTCCACAATGAACGACCTTCAAACATAAAAAACGGATTTAAAGACTCTCAAGTCAATTGACAGTCGATTTCAACACTAACTTCTTGTTGTCACGGCAGACAAAAGAAAAAACGCATTTTGCATTTTGAACGCTCCAAAAATTCACACTCGAACGCGATCAATTTCATGTCATTGCGAAACCAAACACTTTTGTCTGCTTGAGGTGACAACGTCGTCTTCTCAATCAAAGTTGCTAGCGACAGCGCGAAGCATACGCGACGACGACAACAAAATAATCATAATAATAAAAGATTGTCGGTGAAAAAAGACACAAACGGCCGACGCTGGATCTGCCAATCGGCGGAAGCGCAAGAAAAGTGTTTGTTTGGCCAAAATGGTTACAAACATGAAACTTCTTACGTTCTAACATAAAAAGTCAAATGTGAACTTTCTCATGTTAAAAGGCGAAGTTCGTATTCTTCTAATGTGACAACTTGACCCGTTTGGAAGATGAGCGTGAAGGTTTTGTGCCATTTGCGTGATGAAGCACAAGCGTCCAAACAAATCTCCGCTTGTTTGAGTCCCAAAAGCAGATTTGACCTCCTGGAGAGGACAAAAAAGGAAATCCATTCAAAAGAAGGAGCAGCACGACCAAGCGGAAGCGCAACGCCGACTAAAATGCGCCATTTTAGTCGCGGTGCAAAGGTCAAGCGTTTGACTTTGTGCCTTGGATGAGGCGGCGGCGCAGGCACGCGGTGCGAAGGCAACGCAAGTCTCACCTCTTCCTTTCGCTTCTGCGGGACACGAAGGAAAGGAAGGGCGAGAAAACAAACGGCGGACAGCCAACAATGGTCATCATCATCATTTCCGCCATTTTCTTTTCTTTTTTTGGGGTGACTCGTGATCTCCGTGCGTGCGTGCGACGTTTGTCGGGGCTGACCTCGCCTTCGCGCTTCTGGATGTCGTCCGCTTTATCTCCCGCGTACGCCGACTGCAGACGCACGGCGTCCTCTTGAAGCTGACGCACCTGCAGAAGATTGACAAAATGGAGGAATGCATCGCAAGGCCTGACGACTTGCGGACGTTCTGACCGTCAAACGCCAAAAGAGGTTTTAAATGACTTCATGAGACGACAACAATTTGAATTACAACTCAATGGATCTCTTTGTGCAGATAATACTGTTAAAAATGTATATATGTTATCCCATATTTACTCTTGTAGCAAAGCATTTATTCAGCTTGTTTGAATCATGTGGCGGCTGAAATTCTTTGCTCAATTAAACTGTTGAAACCTTCAGCGCCAAAATATTATCATCTGCACGATGACTCCGCGATATCCGCCATGGTTGCTGCTGTGTGTTCCCGAAACCTTTAGAGCAGCAACAGCTATGCGACTCGCCAATAAAACGAGAGGGCGGAGCGTGTAAGAGATTGGAATCTATCTCGCGAGTCTCTTGTCTTCCTTCCTTGCCTTTAATGTTGGCTGGACTTTTTTCATTACCTTTCACACTTTCGATATGACGTTTACTTGCCACCCTAATATTTGCGTGTGCGTGTGCGAAGAGGAAAAGCGCGTTTTGCCACCTGCGTGCCGAGCGCTTGGATGTCGTGCTCAAAGGCGGTGTGCATCCTCTGCAGCGTCTCCACCGTGTTCTGGTCCCGGCCCAGCTCCTCGGGCAGCTTCTTGTGTTTGTCCAGCACGCGCGCCAGGATCTCCTTGGCGTCGTGGTAGAACTTGTGCAGCTCGAAGGAGGCGGCCAGAATCTGCGTGCGCGTGTCGATCAGCTCCAGCAGGTCGGCCCAGGCCTCGTTCAGGCCGTCCTTCCACTCGGCCACCGTGGCGGCGTCGCCGTGGCCCGCGTTGATCAGCTCGTCCGCCAGACGGTTGACGCCGTCCACGCGCTCCTGCCCGATGTTGCCCGTGTCGCGGGCGAACTCCCGGAAGCGCTCCTGCAGCATCTGGAGGCGACAGCAGAGCGCCAATGAGGCACAACCGCCACCAGATGGCAGCACTGCGGCGCTCCACAAGGCGGCCCTCGGCAACCGCAAAAAGGTTCACAAGATGATTTGGCAGATTAGCGGACGTCTGCGTTTGCCGTCAACGCAGCAAAGCACGAGTCAGAAGTTGTAAATGCGACAAAGCGGCCACTTGACGACGCGGGTTCTTGACGAACGTGGCTTTTGGTCACTTAGCGCCACTTACAGAAAGTTGAGCGCCAAATACGGAATATTTTGCTATCCAAAGAAAGCCGGCGCTAAATGTTTGCAGAATGAAAACGCCGTTCGGATGTTGGAGGCGTCGTAAACGTTTGCTTGATATGGCGAACGGAACTTCTGTTTCCTGCTTCTCTCATTTGGCAAATAACGGAAGACAACATTCTGTGGATCTTAAACGACACTGGGGAGGACGGTGATATTCAAAATAGAACGTATTCATACGTTTTTGGGAGCAAATGAGTGAAACGGGAAAAGAAGCGATTTGAGATTGTTACTTGAAAGTCTCGCTTCAAATTGGCCGCCAAATTTCATGGAGGAAAAGTTGCATCGCTTTTCAAGTCTTGTGTTTTGTTCGGTTTTCTGCCGGCGACTCACGGTGACGTGCTCGTAGTCTTGGCCCAGCTCGTGCGAGCCCGCCACCACTTCCCTCTCGGCGATCCACTGCTCCAAGTCGTCCACTTCCCGGTTGAGCTGGAAGAGGCGGAAGCGCTCGTCCAGCTTCCCTCGCCGCTCCTCCGACAGATCCTTCAGGCCGGCGTACAGCTTGTCCACCTGCGACTGCCGCATGCCGATGCGCTCGCTGCGGAGGCGGGGCCGACAGGCGTCAGCTGGCGTCGGCTGGCGTCACGTTGGCGTCGGCGCCGGCGCCGGCAGGGGGGCCCTACCTGTCGGGGTGCTCGGCGGCCACCAGGCCTCGGCTGGTGGCCGACAGCTGGTGGACGGTGTCGGCGTAATCCTCCACCGCCTGCTCCAGGATCTGATGCTTCTTCAACATGGCCACCGAACTCTGCTCGTCCTGGAAAACAACAAAACCGTCAAGCGTCTGGAAATAAACGTGTGAATGACATCAAAATGTAACAAGCTGGTTTTTTTCTTTTTTGTTACGCTGCTCATATAAATGAACTAAGCGGAGCGAAGAGCTAGCACGCTAACATTAGCAAAAGGCTAAGCGGCGCCGAGCTAGCACGCTAACATTAGCAAAAGGCTAAGCGGCGCCGACCTTGGCCTTCTCCTCGGACATCATGTAGAGCTCCTGCTCGCTCATCCAGGCCTCGGCCTCGGCGGCGTCGAAGTAGTACTGCTGCGCCTCGTGGGCCTCGCTGAGGCGCGCGTGCCGCTTCTCCGTCTCCTGCCGGATCTGCTCCCACAGCGAGCGCAACTGGGCCAGCCGCTGGCCGATCAGCTCGCCCGTGGGACGCTCCTGCCGCAGGATGTGCTGGCTGCGCTCAAAGATGTCGTCGTAGCGCGGCTGGTGGCCCCGGATCTCCTTCTGCAGGGTCTGGCGGCGGCGGCGGCGGCGGCGGGGGGCAAAGGGCATTGCGGTTAAAGGGCATTGCGGTTCCTTCCGCGCGACAGACACGACGAGACCGGGCCAGAATCCTACCTGGTTCTTCTTGATGAGGAGCTGCACCGTCTGGAGGTTGTGGCCGTGGTCGGTGGACGTGGCCGACGGCATCCTCTCCTCCACCCACAGCTGCGAAACACCACAACAAGGCGGTGAGGAGGAGTGGGAGGAGGAGCGGGAGGAGGAGCGGGAGGAGGACCGGGAGAAGGAGCGGGAGGAGGAGCGGGAGGAGGAGCGGGAGGAGGACCGGGAGGAGGAGCGGGAGGAGGAGCGGGAGGAGGAACGGGAGGAGGAGCGGGAGGAGGAACGGGAGGAGGACCGGGAGGAGGACCGGGAGGAGGAGCGGGAGGAGGAGCGGGAGGAGGACCGGGAGGAGGAACGGGAGGAGGAACGGGAGGAGGAGCGGGAGGAGGAACGGGAGGAGGAGCGGGAGGAGGAACGGGAGGAGGAGCGGGAGGAGGAGCGGGAGGAGGACCGGGAGGAGGAACGGGAGGAGGAGCGGGAGGAGGACCGGGTGAAGAAGGAAGAGGAGAATGAGGAAGTCGGTGGAAAGAGAAGCCATGAAGTACATGAAGGAGAAGAGAACAAGTCCGAGTTAGAGGAGGAGGAGGAGGAAGTAGAAAAAGGGCAAGCGCGCGTACGATCTCGTCCTCGACGTCCCGGTTGAACTGGTGGATCTCGCGGGAGGCCATCAGGTTGTCACGCCGACTTTGGAGCGGCGCCCGCAGAGTGCCAAACTTGCTCTCCACGCTCCTGCGCTGGCCGTCCACCTCGTCCGAACCTTTGCCTTCCCGACTCAGCGCCTGCGACTGACTCTGCAGCTCGTCCACCTCCTTCTGGCGCACCTCCACCTGGCTCTCCAGCATCTGCGCGCACGCACCCACACAAAGTCACAGGCGTCCAATCCGGGAAGCGCAAACCCTGACACGGTTTGCCTTCAGCCGCAAGTGCTTCTCCTCAAGCGGCAGGTCGAAGATTTTCATTTTCTGGACCTCCAAAATTGCTGACGGCCTGAAAAGTGTCGATATCAATTTTGTGTGTGCGCCAATAACGACCACATTCCGCATAACCGGCACGCGGGAAAGCCAGGCGAAGATGCTAATGTGCTGTGAGGAGACTTTGCGTGACATTTGCTCCTTCGCCACGCCGGACGAACATCGACACACATTTTGAGACTCCGTCGCAGGAAAGGTCCAAATGTTGGTCCGGAAAGAAGAAATGAATTACGACAAGATGGCCGAACAGCATTCAGACGGTTGTATGGGAATTATTTTCAAAATCTTTCAATTGCAAACATTGACCAAGCAAATAAGAACCCACAAATTCTTTCAAATTGGATTCCATTCAGAGACAGAATTGACAGCTTGGTTTCGATTTAATTGACGCCATTTTGATCCTGTTGTTTACGACAACTTTTACGAGGCGAGCGGCAGTTGCATTGTGGGTCAGCGCTATCGATACGCGAATGGCCGAGTCTTTAACGTCAACAGACCAATGCCGGCGACGCATGCCGACGGCGTCCTAAGATGGCCGACCAATGACGACAGACCAATGACGACGCATGCCGACGGCGTCCTAAGATGGCCGACCAATGACGACAGACCAATGACGACGCATGCCGACGGCGTCCTAAGATGGCCGACCAATGACGACAGACCAATGACGACGCATGCCGACGGCGTCCTAAGATGGCCGACCAATGACGACAGACCAATGACGACGCATGCCGACGGTGTCCTAAGATGGCCGACAGACCAATGACGACGCATGCCGACGGCGTCCCAAGATGGCCGACCAATGACGACAGACCAATGACGACGCATGCCGACGGTGTCCTAAGATGGCCGACAGACCAATGACGACGCATGCCGACCGCGTCCTAAGATGACGACGCACGCCGACTCCGCCCCGCGACATGGCGCGCTGGTCTCGATACGCTAGCGCTTTTGCGGCGGTGCGCCGACCTGCTGCTTCTTGAGCAGGATGTTGACGGACGTGAGGTCTTTGCCGTAGTCGTCGGACTGCAGCTGCCCGTCCAGGCCCGCCAGCCACTTGTCCAGGTCGGCGCAACTCTGCGTGAACAGTTCGGCCTTGTTGGCGTCAAACAGACATTTGGCTTTGGTCTGCGTGCTGGACTCCAGCTCCTCCCACATCTTCTTCAGCGACGCCAGCTTCTCGCGCACCATGGCCTCCGTCTCGGGCTTCTCCGCCATCAGCGCTTCGCCGTCCTGACGCCACAACAAAAAAAAAATGTGTTTTTCAAGTGATTGGGTGCGATTTGGCGACGGGCTCGATCCATTCATCCGGAGGCGCTTGTGTGTGTTTGCGTGTTTTCCGGCGCCGCCTTCTGACCTTCTGGATCTTGTCCAGCCATTCCTTGTTGGACTGCAGCTCGGCCATGAAGGCCTGATGCTTGAGCCACTTGCTGTGCAGGTTGCGTGCCTCGTCGTACGTCATGTCCTGCGCCGTCAGCATCTTCTCGTTGATCCACAAGGTCAACTTGGGAGGAAGCGCAACGCAGTCAGCCAACGCCGCCGCCAACGCCGCCGCCGCCACCAGAACAAAAGCACAAGACAACAAGGCGGGGACTTGCTGACCTCCTGGCAGTCCTGCAGGAACTTCTGCAGGTCTCGGTTGTCCTTCAGCCTCATGAGGAGCTCGCTGGCCGACGCTCGGTTCTTCTTGTGCCTGACGCAAAACGTTCACGCAAAAACCTCCTTCAACTTTTCACTCGGAAGGCTTTTTTCCCCAGCAAGAAGGCGTGTCGCACCTGCAGTGTACGGAGTCCACCTTGTCCTGGATGCGCTCGGTGTTGACGTTGCCGTCGGCGAGCAGCCGCCGGCCCGTGTCCACCACGCCGCTGATCTTCTCCTCGTTGGCGTCCATGGTGGTCATGAAGTCCTCCTGCTTCTTGATGGCCGCCTCGGCGCCCTCCGACGTGCTCGGCATCTCCGTGTGGGCCAACACGTACTCCTGACAAACACGCGCACGTTAGTGGCGGGAACGACGGCAGCAACTCCAGTCACAGCATCCATCTTTTTTTCAAAATACATTTTTTGAAACATTTGATCCTTGTTACAAGCGGTAACGTTTTTGTAACTTTAGAAAAAAAGAGGCTTTTAATTTTTGGATCTTTTAATCCGCTTAAATGGATATTAAATCCATTTTCAACTTCATTGCCACTCAAATGCGCAGACGGCAAAAAAGGGCAAAGAAAATATTGTCATCATCAAAGTCACTTTTTATGACAATGATCTTCATAATCCCAACACAATCGTAAAATGTGGTTTTTAAAGAATATATACAATATTTCATCTTCTTCTGTTTAAATTCTTCTTAGTAAGTCGCAGTGTCCCATCACCGGTGAGCCGATGCTGCCCTTGGGGCTAACGAGTACCCGCTGCCACAATTTGCCACATTGGCTAATAGAGCAAAAAGGCATCCGGATGTTTGCTGTCTCTTTTGGCGTTCAACCGAACTTACCGGTTATTGGAAGATGTGACTTTTTCAAATCACGCTCAAAGGTCACACGGGAAATCGGCCCATGCCAACTCATGTGTTGATAACATGTTGGCCGTCAAAATAGGTTTTGCGTCCCAAAAATGGTGACAATAATAATCGAGATCTGACGATATCATTTTTTGTTGCACGTGAAGGTGTCAGCATCGAGTCAGTTGTCAGCTTTTGCTAGCGCTGGCGGCTCACCTGGCGGCTCACCTGGCGGCTCACCTGGCGGCTCACCTGGCGGCTCACCTGGCGGCTCACCTGGCGGCTCACCTGGCGGCTCACCTGGCGGCTCACCTGGCGGCTCACCTCGCGGCTCACCTGGCGGCTCACCTAGCGGCTCACCTGGCGGCTCACCTCGCGGCTCACCTGGCGGCTCACCTCGCGGCTCACCTAGCGGCTCACCTCGCGGCTCACCTAGCGGCTCACCTGGTTGTTGAGGAAGGCCTCGGCCTGCTTGGTGTCCCGGACCAAGAGCTGGTAGGAGTGCGACTGCGAGAGGAGGTTGCGTCGGTTCTCCCACATCTTGTGCAGCTCGTTCCAGCCCGTGTCCAGCGCCTGCAGCCGCTGGCGCAGGAACATGTACTGCGCGTCCGTCTGTCCGCGCGTCACCATCTCGCCCATGTCGCGCATCTTCTGGTAGTCCTCCTCGTAGTTGCGGATCTCGTTCTTGATGGCCTCGTGCTGGCCCAGCAGCTTCTCGGCCTCGGCCAGCGTGTTGGGCTTGTCCTCCGAGGCGATGGCGGTCTGCGTGCGCGACAGCCACGACTGGAAGTCGTCCAGCTCGCGCAGGAACTGCTGCAGCTTGCTGGCCTCGCCCAAAGACGCCTCGCGCTTCTTCATGGTGCCCTGAAAAAACAAACAAAGAAATAAAGAAAAGGCGCGGCCGCCCTCGTCAAACGCATTCGCACCTTCCGGTTTGCTGGCAAAAACCAAGCTTCACACATTTCTTGCATTTGCGCAACACAACTCACAAAGAGGGAGAATTATGTACGAATGAATGATGACAAATAAATTGGACTTTTGATGCTCTTATTTGTTGATCTTAACGAGTCCCGATCTCACCTCAACGTGACAACTTGACCACCTTCCCTTGCATCACAAGTTATAGTGACGTGACGAGTTTGCTTTCTCGCTGTGCCGACACCCCAAAAAGGTTTCCTTTCGATAGGTCACTGGCGCGGCCAATTTAGAGTGCCTCATTGTCAGCCACAAGTGAAACACAGAAGAGTAAAGGGTGGGATTTTGACTCTTTTTTTTTTTTTTAAGTCCAACTTGACCAGCCTGTGGACTGGGGCTTTTTAATTTAGAGCGCCTCGTTGTTGGCCCAACTTGGGAGTTAGCACATGGAGCGGGGCTTCAGTCTGGTGAGGCTGCTTTAGAGCGCCTCGTTGTTGGCATGCACAACTCACAGAAAAGATGGCAGCACGAAGAGGGACTTTTTTGTTTTTTTGGGGACAGCGAGCGCGTGTTTGGGCTGACGTGAGCCCCTTTCGAGCATTTGTTTGATCACTGAAATTTGTCACGGACATAAACAAGCCTCCGTTTTTGTTTTCCTCGCCAAGGCCTGTGAAATTGCGACTGAAATGCCGGCGACGCGACGCGCGGGCGTGGCGAGGCGAGGGCGCACCTTCATCTCCTCCCACACGGCGGTGATCTCGTCCAGGCGACCTTTGATGGCCTGCGACTGCTCGGGATGTTCCGACGAGAGGCGCTCGGCCTCCTTGGCCAGGTCGCCCAGCTTGTCCTCAATGGCGGCCAGGTCTCGTTCCATGCCCGTCAACTTCCTCTGCAGCGCCATGACGCCCGCCAGGTCGTTGCCCAGCTCCTGGGTGGACTCGATCACCTTGGGGGAGGTCGCAAACCCGATGAGAAGGCGTCGCCGCGCGCGCGGCGGTTCGACGCGAGCGCTACCTTGGTCTTCTCCTTGATCCAGGACTTGGTCTCGTTGCACTCCAGGTGGTAGTTCTGCACTCCCAAGGCCGAGCTCAGGCTTTCCTTCTTCTGGTCCACCAAGTCCCGGAACTGACTCCACCTGACGAAGGCGAACGTCGGCCCGCTCTTCAATCTCGAACCGGCGTTTGGACTTCTCTCGAAAATGCCAAGATGGCCGCCACGCGTGACGTTACCTGGTGTTGAGTTTGTCCTGCTGGGACTTGATTTCCTTCTCGCCGGGATGTCCGCTGTGGACGAGTTGCCGGGCAACCTGGTTGACGACGGCAACCCGCGAGGCCTGATTGTTCATCTCGGGCTCCAAATTCTCAAACCTGCGCAAACAAGCAAGCCAGCGCCGCCGTGAACGGCGCATACGCGCACGCACGCACAAAATGTCCTCCTTGATAAGACGCGACAAAAATGAAATATCCGAAGTCTTTGCGTTCGCTTGCACAAGCGAAGACGCAAACGTTCTTTAAGCATACAAAGAAAAACAATCTTAGAAACAACGTTTTTGTTTTAATAAATAAAAGTGCTTGCTTGTATTTCTTTCTTGATTGACAAGATCAATTTTTTTTTAAATCACCAAACAAAAGTTAACCTTCAACACTGGAGCGCACTTCGGGGAATCGAGCGGCCATTATTGGTCGTCCGTTCCGTTACAAAGTCGTCACCGTTTTCAGCATCCTCGTTGTCTGTGAACGCATTTCTTAACATGCCTGTCGACTGCAGGTTCGAATTCCTCCCGTCAATGGAATCCAATCCCAGGACATGCTTGGAGGCCCGCGTCAGCCTAGCGTGGATTTTTTGATGCATTTCGCCGGTTAAGAGACAAAACGACGCATCCGCTCCCCGGATGTGAAAGTAGAAGAGCGCGATGATTGTTTTCTCGTCATGAATTCAAAGGAATTCATCGAAAGTGTTCAGCTTTTAGAATTGTTTTTTTTGCGATCGACTCGCTTTGCCGAACGTGCGTTGCTTTTCACGTTTTGCGCTTGAAGAAGCGCAATCGGTTAAGAGAAGGCGCGCGACGGCGTCGGGCGGCGTGTTGAGGTCTTACCGGTGCTGGACCACCTCCAGGTCCTCCAGCTTGTCGGGGATGTGCGTGCTGCTGAGCCACTGCTCCTTCTCGTCGACCCAAACCTCGCAGGCGCTGGCCTCGCTCAGCATCTTGTACAGCGCCAGCGCGTCCTGCAGCGCTTGCTTGCGGAGGCGCGCCAGCTCCACCACCTCCTTGTAGCGCTCCTCGATGCCCGCCAGACGGCTCCGCACCTGCCGGCGCCGCAAAGCCCGGGTCAAGCTCGGTCCCGCGGCCGCCCCCGGCCCCGCCCTCCCGCGCTCACCTGGGCCGAGTCGGCCTTCTCGGGCGGCAGCGTGCGCGCCTGCTCGTGCAGGGCGTCCATGACGGGCCGGTAGCTGGCGATCTCCTCGGCCACGTCCTTGTGCTTCTTGACCAGCGCCAGCGTGGAGAACTCGTCGTGGCCGACGTCCACGCTGGACACGATGCGGAGCACGTCCAGCATCCACGTGTCCATGTCGTCCGCGTCCGCCTGCGAGCAAACGCGGCCCACTTACAAACGCAAAGCGTCTTTGCGCCGCTTCCAAAATGAAAACATTCGCTTGGACAAAAATTCAAAGATGAAATATCTCAACTCAAGATGGAAAATCTGGCGTTGCTTCTCACTCACGTGTTTCGAGCATTTTTGGGCGTGTGAATGCTGAAATCATTCACACGCATTCTTTTTCCGATTCACTTTGTTGTCCTGCGTACCTTCCCACATAATACAACCGATTTACAGCATTCCAATTTCAACATGCCTGTTCGGCGGTTCGATTCCCAACTCTGACCGTCTCTTGTAAACGCGCCCACGAGCAAAAGACATGAATTGATATGCATTTATTCCTAGTAAATATATATTAGAATTTCCAATATCCACTCTAAAATTTCGGGTCAGAAATGGATCGATCCTCGACCAAGTCAAGAAATGGAAACAAAATATTGGTCATTTCCTTGAATTGGGTCATTTTGCATAAAACAACCCAGAAATCAAATTGAGCCATAAAGTGAATTGGTCCGTTTTTGATCCATAATCGGGTTCCTTTGGACTTGACTGTTTTTAGAGCGTATAACGCCGAAAGCCATCAAACCCTGGTTCACCATCAATGACGACTGAAGCGTGACGCGTCTTACTTGGAACTGGTGCTGATTGCACGCCTCCAGCAGGCCGGACTTGCGGACGGCCGACAGCCGCTCCAGCGCCGCCCACTGGTCCTGCCGCAAAACCACAATCAGGACGCCGCGTCTCTTTTTCTTTTTTGTTTTCTTTTTCAGACCTGGATGTCTCGGACGCGCTCTCGGATCTTGTCGGCGCCGAAGTGCTCGTCGGCCACCAGCTGCTCGCCCTGCCTGATGGTCTGCTGCAGGTGCGCGGCGCGGCCGCTCATCTCGTCCTCCAAGGCTTTGTGCTGACTCAGCAGCCGCAAAGCGCCCGTCAGGTCTTTGCCGTAATCCTCCGACGACAGGATCTGCTCCTTCTCGCGGATCCAGCCCTCCTGAAGCACGCACACGCACGCACGCACGCCGTTTACATTTTGCGCTCGTGCGCCGACAAAAAACACAAAAGCAACTCGATGGCGCTCGACGTGCGCGCGATCGCTGACAACGGCTGAAAACCGGTTGCGTGACGAGCAACCGCGACGCTCAACGAGTCATGAAAAGCGGTTGAAGGCAAAACTCCTTGTGCTGGTCAACTAATACTAATGATAATAATAATAATAATCCTAATGCATTGGACTTATTGAGCGCTTTTCTCGACACTCAAAGACGCTTTACCGAGGAACGGACACATTATTCTTGCACTCACTCATTCACGTGGTCTCGTCTAGTGCCTTGCCCAAGGGCACAACCGCACATGACTTGGGGAGAGCGGGGATCCCGCAGCCCACTTTCTGGTTACGGAGCGACCGTCGCTAACCGGGCCACGGCCGCTACTAACCAGATCAAGTCAACAAGCCATTAAACGACGTTCGCAAGCAGGATTAGAACACTTTGGGACGTTTTTAGAGCAGGTTTGTTTTTAATTCATCTTGATTTTTTTTAGATTCTACAGCAGGTTTGTTATTTTATTTTTCCCAAAAAGTTTTGTATGAGTTGAGTTTTGAATCACTTTTTCTTCTGTACGCATTTTGCGCAACGTGAAAATACTTACAATTCAAACGAAGCTCATCTATGATATTAACAATCGCTCAAATGATCGTTTATCTAGTTTATCTAGTTTCAGACATTTTATTTGAATGTATTCAGTTATACTATTAATTTTTTTAATTAACTATGAAGTTATATTCATGTGAATGAAAATGTTTTTTTTGGGGGTAGTAATCGCGCGTCCAATCCCGCCGGCCGTCGAGCGACTTTGTGAGAAACGGCAAACCTCTTCGGCCATTTCCCAGAAGAACTTCCAGAGTCGGCGCGACTCCTCCAGGCGCGCTCGGCGCTCGGCCGCCAGCTGGCCGAGTTCCTGGTAGCAGAACTCCATGTGGGCCACGCGTTCCCTGATGATCTGCGGGTCGCAGGGTTTGTACCCTGACCACGAAGACCACGAAGACCGAGGAGAAGATTTAGTTTTGACGCGGGCGCCAGATTCCCGGCAAACGGCGTCGGTCTCACCGTCGGAGTCGCCGGCGAACTTCTGCGCGTTGCCGTTGACGTTGCGGACGCGGTCGGCCTGGATCCCGATGTCGGCCTCCACCAAGGCGTGCTTGTGCAGCAGGTCCTCAACGCCCAGCAGGTGTTTGCCGTAATCCTGAGACAGCAGCAGCATCTGCGCAAAAAACCCAACACGTCAACCAGGCGCGCCTGTGACCGCAAAAACATGGTCGGATTGTCAACTGATGAGCACATCTGGATATTTGGAGAGACTGTTTGCAAAGATTGGCGACAGAGTCTCTCCACACTTCGCTTTCGAGCCACACGTTCATCATATCTTGACTTCAACAGGAAACTCACAATTCATCACAAATTTGACATCTGTTTAAATGTACTATATTTTTTTTTACGTTTTCGTACTCGTCAACATAAAAGTGGGGGTGAAAAATGTGAAACGAATAGAAATATGGGCTGCATCTTTTCATTTCATCATAACAATTCATAAAATGGAGTTAAAATTCAAACGATGTACTGTAAAAAACGAGTGTGATATGGATTTGCGTTGGTCATTTTTCTGCCACTAGATGGCATAATTGCACCTGTAAGACGTTGGCGACAGCTCAGTGCATTTTCCTTTTCATGCTAAAATGCGTGCGCATAATCTTCGATGGGATGTCGATATTTGCCGGCTTTAGCATTAGCATTAGCATTAGCATTGGCGGACGGCCGGCGAGCGCGCTGAAAACGTGCTTGAGCTTTTCAAAAGAGGGGACGACGACGACGTGACCTTCATCTCGTCCATCCAGTCCATGATGTAGAGCATCTCCTGGAAGACCTTCTGCATGCCGAGCGTCTGCTCCAGCCTCAGCCTGCGCGCCTTCAGGAGCTCCAGCAGGTACTCCCACAGGCGGACCACGTTGTCCTTCCTGGCCGCGACGCGCTTGATGTCGTGGTAGCTCTCCGCCTGCAGCTCCTTGGCCACCGACAACACCGCCTGCGGCGCAAAAAGCACGCCTTGGACCTTCAGCCGCTGCATTCGCCGCAAGAACTTTGCGACGCCAAGCGCCACCACAAAAAAGTGAAACTGCCACGAGAAGGAGCGACATTCAAGTACACAGGCGGAAATGGATTTCACAAACCCGAGCTTGCGTCCATTAAGTTGCGCTATTAAAAAAAAAGAAGAAAAAAAAAATTTCCAAGAAAAAATGTCACATTTTTGACCAGAAAAACGTCACTGAGGACATCACGAGCAAGGGTGTGAAAAGAGGGGACATTTTTGCAGGGTTGCGCGGTTCCCAAATTGCCACAATGATTGAAAACAGCAATGCACGATGTTCGTACCTTTTTCTTGGGACTCATTTTGTTTGCTCCAAACTTGAAACTTCAAACAAACATCAGTTTGCGATCACTTTCCCTTCTTTTAAATATATTGACGTGATGTGAAAGTTTTTCGAATATTTTGTGGATATCGGCGCGTCCCAAACTTTTTGGCGCGCTCCGTCACCTGAACGCGCTCCTCGTAGGCGGTGATGTCGGTCTCGATGGCCTCGTGCTTCTTGGTGGCCGCCTCCACCGCCTGCAGGTCGAAGCCAAAGTTGTCCTGCGGGAAGACCGAGACGCTGAAAATGGCGGAACGCCGGCCGCCGCGTCGGCGCCGCCGGCGGCGTCCGTCACCTGCGACACCAGCCGCTGGTTCTCGCTCAGCCACGTCTCCCGCATGGCGGCCTTGCGGTCGAAGCGGCGAGCCAGCTGCTCCAGTTTCTCCTGGCGGATCAGCTCCGTCCTCAGCGCCAACTCGCGCTCGTGCTCCGCCTTCTCCAGACGCTCCCACGCCTGAAAACAAAAAACGGCCGTCACCAATTGCCACCAGCGCTGAAAAGTCTCAAGAGGATTCCAACACGCGCCGACGTACGATTGACCTCCGTCAAAATTGGATTCACGCAACTGGACTGTTTGTTTAACCGACCAATCACATTTCAAATGAGCCTTTTTCCCGCCTTCTGATTGGTTGGCAAGAGCAAAAGTGTTGTTTGTCGGGCAGTGCATATTTACTGAAATGTGTGACGTCGGTGTCGTGTTTATGACATCAATATTGAATCAATATCATCAATATTGAATCAATATCATCAATATTGAATCAATATCATCAATATTGAATCAATATCATCAATATTGAATCAATATCATCAATATTGAATCAATATCATCAATATTGAATCAATATCATCAATATTGAATCAATATCATCAATATTGAATCAATATAATCAATATCATCAATATTGAATCAATATCATCAATATTGAATCCCGCTGAAAGCTTTTTGCCGCTGGATGGTATAATTGCGCCGTCACGATGGCATGGCGGTCACAAACGTCCCCGCCGACGCGTGAGACGGAGCAAACGTGTCGCCGGATGTGGCGCGATGACGTCAGAGTGGGCGTGGCTACCTTGTTGATGTCCGAGATGAGTTTGCCCTCGCGAGGCGTGTAAACCTTCTGGTTGTTGGCCCTCATCTTACTCTGGATGGTGAACAGAAGAACTTCCAGGTTGCCCTTCTCCGTGAACCTGCACGCACACACACCAGCAGCATCTCATTGATCCGAGTCATCCATTCGACGGAATTGATTGATGAAGAGGATTTTTAAAAAATATGACGATTCAAAGGAACCCCAACCGTCATGACAAGTTTGCTCGATATTATTTATTTGGTTGTTACTAACATAACTATGAGGTTCATTTTTCAAAAACGGTTTTGTTATCGCATTGTCATTGACGTGGCGACGCATCGAGCGCGTCGTGGCGTGGAATGGCGTCCGTCCGCCGAGCGATGCGAAACGCGTGCAAAGAAAGCAACGTGAGCGTCCGTCGTCAGAAATCACATCAAATGAGAAAAATGTCTTAAAAAGCAGCTTGGAATAAAAATCTTTTTCAGACCGGAAAACGTTTCCGTGGATGTTGTTGATGATGCGGGCAGAAAAACAAAAATCATTTCAAAGCTTTTTTGAGGGTAGAATAAAAAAAAAATAATAATAATAACGCAAATCCCCAAATCGATACCGGGTATCATAAAAGAAAAGAAAAGGCTAAATTGGCTGACGGAATAATCACATTTTCATTTGGCTTTTGTACAAGAAGTTAGAATGGATGTCGTGTGCGTGTGCGTGCGTGTGCGTGCGCGTGCGCGTGTGCGTGCGTGTGCGCGTGTGCGTGTCGTCCGCCATGCGTACGCACTTGGGCGGCTTCTCCACCGTCCTGTACGTGTTGAAGGCCTGCAGCTGCTGCTGGACGCCGACCAGCGAGTTGGCAAACTTGCGGTTGTTGAGGATGATGATGGTCTGCTCGATCCACTCCAGGAGATCCGACGCCAAACTCTCGTACTTGTCCACCATCTTCTCCGTCTCGATGGCGTGCTCCAGAACCTGCGAGAGCCAAACCATCGCGACCCGTTAAAACGCCAGCCGCCACCCGGCGGCCATCGGAGGCCGGCGCGTACGCAACCCGAACCCTAAAAACGACGGCCACCTCGCCGCGTACTTGAAGGGGCCACAAGGTGGCACTGCAGCGCAAGCAAAGTCTTTTTTTCCACATCAAGCGCTAAAGCAGCTTTAGCCAAAGGAAAGCGATTGTGGCGCGCTCACCTTGCCGATACGTTTGCCCTCCACCTTGAGGGCTTTCATCTTGGAGAAGTAGTGGTAGTACGTGACCACGTAGGTGATGATGGACTTCTCGTCCGGGTGGTCCACGCTGATGTCTGACAACATCCATCGAAAGAAAAGACGTCAGCAACATCAGCCAGGGTTGGCTAGCGTTAGCCGCATGCTAACGGCAACCGTACGAGCAAGTCGCATTTCAGACGGATTTGCCGAAAGCATTCAATGTCAGCACCAAGCATCAAACTGCCTTTTTTTTTGCATGGAAACCACTTTGAGGTACGAATGTTAGTGGGACAACCGCGTTCTTTTCAACAGCTGACCTTTTGCCTTTGACCTTTGTATGGCCGCCAGCACCAAATTGCAAACAAACAATTTGAAAATGTCTAACAGCGCAATGGAATCCTCTCGAGCAGAGGCGGTCCTGGAGGGCCGGAGTCCTGCAGGTTTTGGATTTATGATCAGCTCATCGGCACACGCCTGACGACGATCGAGTTGATTGGAATCAACGAACGCTCCGAAACCCGCGGGACGCCGATTGCTCACCTCGGATCTCGAATGTCGGTTTTGTTCAACAAACCTAATTTCTAATGATGGCAAAAGTTTGCATGCGTTTGTCATGTAATACGCTTTTTTTCTTTTTTTCTTTTTTTCTCCTCTCCTCACTTTGGACACCATCAAAGGATGCAAATGAGTCAAACGGACATCATCGTAAATGTTAATATGTTCTAAGCCATTTCAAAAGAAATAAACAAAATGAATGAAACGCGTGTAAACATCAGCAAAGTACAACAAACACAACATTTCGAAGACGGACAAAAGCTCATTAATTACTGTTCATAAAGTCCTCGCATAACACGCACGCACGCACGCACGCACGCACACACATCAAGCAAAGTCAAGCGTTTGGCGTCCCCGGACGGCGTTCTGACCTTCGGCGTCGAGCAGCTTGGTGAGGCTGAGGTGCTGCTCGGCCAGGTTGAAGGCGTTCTGCAGGTTGTGATGCGCGTTGGACTTCTTCAGCTTGTCGAAGTCGATCAGGTCGGGTCTGACGCGGGACAACAAAGACGCCAGCCGGCTGGTCACGTGACACGACAACAAGATGGCCGACGTTTTGGGCTCGGATGCGCAACGATGTCTTTTCGTTTCGTTGATTTAAATGCGATTTTTGTTTTTCCTTAAGAAAGACATTTGACTTTCAAATGTCTTTTCTCATTTCAAATCAATCAACAGTCTTGCAAATGATTTCATGATGATGTCATAACCTTGAATGAGTTTTGCGACTCTTGTAACGACATTTGGAAAACGTTTGCACTCGACAAACTGTTGTTTTTGATCTTTTTGCTAAGATTTGCATGCGCTTTGTAAGTCATACTTTTAAAAGCAGGAAAAGGAAGCGGCTTCCATTTGACAACGAATTTGGTGAGATGAATTTCTGTGTTGTTTTTAAAGCTGCCAAATCGATATGCAGATTTCCGCGCCGCCTTGTTTCGTGCTAACGACGCGCAACTGCTGATCCTCGTCTTCAGTTGCCGGCGTTTCCGTACGGCGTCGTTGCTTCTTGTCAAACGCGACCGTCGCGAGTTCGGGGAGGGTTCGAACCTGTGTTTGTGGATGATGGCGTTGAAGGCCATCCCGTCCCTCCAGCTGGTGGAGAAGTTGTGGATGTTGACGTTGGGATACCTGCAACAACAAGGCACACAAAAGCGATGCTTTGAAACGACGGCAAGCGTCGGAGCGAGCAAACGCAAAGTCAAACGGACGTGAGCTCGTGAGAAACGCATTTTTGTTTCGGGTCGGCTGGCAGGCGGCCGACGCTTGCGACCCGCTGCTCCAAAGGTCCGAAAAGGGAAAACGCAACAAGGTGCGAGAGCGGGCGACTCACCCGGCCGTCTTCATCTGACACCAGAGCAGCAGCGCGTCTTTGGCCGACTTCTTCTCTTTGTTGTCCTCCGTCTCCACGCTGATGTCTTGGATCTGGCGCGCGCGCGCACACACACAAGCATGAAAGACGGCATCGACGCCGCTGAGGTCCGAACGGAAAATGAAGCCCCGCCCGACCGACAACTCGTGACTTCGAATCAGATGAAGGCGAGGGCGACGGCGACGGCGACTCCAAGCGCGCTCGTACCTGGAAGCGCAGGATGATGGTCCAGATGAGGCCCAGCGTGAGGCGGTGGTTGCCGTCCACGATGTCATGCGAGCCCATATTCTCCAGGTGGACGCGCTGCTCCTTGAGGAACTGCAGGGCCTTGTCCACGTTCTCCAGGCAGTGGATCCTCATGCGGCCTTTGGTGGGTTTGGGCTGACGACGACGACAGACGGACGGACGGCGCACGGACGCGTCATTTCATCGCAATTGCGGAAACGGCGTCCAGTCGGTGTGCGACTGGACGCCGTGGCGACCGAGCACACGTTTAGGCCTTCCTCTCTTTCATCCGGACATTTGAGAAGTCACCAGAAAAATGTGCTTTTCTCTCCACGTGTTAACATCAAAGTCCGCGTTTGACTTTTTTAAATTCATGATTTTTTACATTTTAAACATACAAAAAGATGCCTCGATGTTAACGTCGAACTGTGAAGAAAGGCGGGAACATTTGTTAAAATAAATAAATAAATCCATCTCTCATGATTCTGGCAAAATGAAATCATTTATATTTTAACATTTATTTTTATGAGATGTATGAATGCATGAATTTGTCATTAAACTGTTTTCAAAATCCAACGTGTGCGCGTGCGTGTGCGTGTGCGTGTGCGTGCGCGTGCACGTACCAGCCTCTCGCCGCTGAGGACCTCGAGCAGCTTGATGAGCATGCGTCCGTCGCGGAGGTCCACGTAGAGGTCGGTGATGCGGCAGGAAACGCGCGACAGGTGAGAGTTGACCCATTTTGTGAACGTCTTCTTCTGGACCGCCTCGCGCTCGTCTGACCACAAAATCACACACACACACGCACACACTTGAAATTGACATTTTACGCGTTGGTCTTCCACTTTGATGTCAACTGCTCAATTGTTTCCAGCAGATAACAAGCACACGCACGCACGCACATGTGTGTGCGTGCGTGCGTGTGTTTCCTGTGTGTGCATTGTTCCCTGACGTGCACGTGAGGGAGGGGCTTCCTGTGTGAGAGAAACTTTCACGCACACACGCACACACATTCGCACACAGCGTTCAGCCCGATGACGTGAGGGGAACGTTGAGGAACGAGACACAGCAGAAGAGCACATACGCAACGTTCAGCAACACTGTGCGCGTGCGTGTGCACGTTAAGAGACATGACAAGCATTGTGTTGCTTTTCCGGCAAAGTAAAGGTCTAAGAAAACATGGTGACCCCAAACTGAGGCAGGAAAACAACAAAGAGGTCACAAGGTCACCTGAAGATGATTTTCATTCATTTATGATGAGGAAAACCTCACAAGGCCGACGTGCAAATAATCGCACCTTCAACACGCCAAAGTCAAAGTCTTCCGTTGCTCAACACAGGAAGTGTGTGTTGAAGTAACAAGAGATTGCGCTGTATTGATTAGGTGTGAGTATTGAGGTCGTCGATAACACACACACACACACAGCAACTGACTTGGGACGTGACCTCAATCCAAGGAAACGCACAAAGCAAACATGGGCGGGAACTTGACAGTCACCATCAATTGGGCGCACACACACTTGACATAAACCGACATCAACAAGCGCGCACACAACAACTTAAAAAAAAAAGCCCACACCCATGCTAATGTGGAGCGGGAGGACAACGAGGCACACGTCGCTCGCCACAAGCGAGCGGCAAAGCAAACGAAGACTTGTGGTGCATCACGAGACGTCAAGGTTCTGATTGCACACGCATTCCTCAGCATGGACACGCACGCACACACACAGACAGGCAACGTCTGTGGGCTAAGCCCCTCCCACAGCAGATCTCCACCAATCAGATTCTTGCATGAAGATGACAATTCAGCCTAAACTGGTGTGTGAACACTTTGATGGACTTTTTTTCCCGAACAACATTTTGACATCATTGACAACTTTTTTTCGATGCGACTTGATTGTCATGAAATGAAAATGTTTCTCATGTTTCAGGTGTTTTATTTTTGTTCACTTTTGATATTTTTTGTCGTATTCCGTCTTTAGTCTGCTCTTTTTTTTCCTCATAATATTACAACTTTTTTTTAAGGAGTAATTAGAATTTTTTTCACATGAAATATGGACATTATTCTTGGAAATGTAATATTTAGGAATATAATCTCCGTCTGATTATCAAAAATGAGACAATTAACCGATTATCGAACTGAATGACAATTTTGTGAACAAACCAAGAACAGAATCAGATTCAATTGAAGATGATTCATTGATTTCAAACAAAAACATTCATTGATTATTAGAATAATCCGATAAATACTTGGGCCGACCGCGCTCCGCTATTTTAATGATTCAATTATTTTAGTGATACAATATTTGTGGGTGCAAAAAGTTGGTCTTGGATTGTTAAGACGCTTGCGAGCGACTTTTCAGAAGCTGGCGGCTAACGAGCTAGCGTTGCAAAGAGGGGGCGTGTCATGCGTTGGCGTGACGAGCCGAGCGTCCAATCTGAGGGAAACCAGCCAGTTGCCGTCCAACATCTGGATCCACTAAAACACACTCGCATGTCTCTTGTATGTTTCCAGCTCACACGGATCACATGACGCTATCCAAACACACACACACACACGTGCACACGTGCACACGCACACACAGCCAGACACTCATCATGCGGTCATGGCAAAACACACACTTGCACTTGGCGCATTCCAACATTCCTGCCGTCCCACGAGAAGTTGGGCCGGCCCAAATCTCGTCCCGCTCACACAAATGATGGATTCCGCGCGCGCGTGCGTGTGTGCGTGCGCGTTGTTGCCGCGGCGACGAGCCTCCGTCAAAGAGGCTCTCGGACGAAACGGACAAAGCCAACGAGACCTCGCCGCAGTGATGTCATCACATAGAAAGGAAGTTAGTCACGTCATGTGGAAGCATTGCGCAATGCTAGTGCGCTAACATTAGCACACGCCCACACACGCTTTTGAATGAAGCTCCGCTATAACATCAGGTTTCATTCGGGGTGCTTTATGGTGGATTTTGAAGGGATTTCTTTTTTCTTTTTTGGGGGGGGGGGGGGGGGGGGTCAGTGCAGTACCACGTTGTGCCACAACATGCATGGCAGTAATGAGCTGTACTGGAAGAGTTGCAGCACAATAACAGTGCTTGTTCTTTGCGCTGTTTTTTGAAGGTTTCGTCTGTGCTAATTGACGTCAGCCCACGTAACGTTTTCAATACACACAAGTGCCTTGAGATACAAGTTTCATTGGTTCCGTGACAACACTTGTATTTCAAAAAAGTGGTCTGAAGTGCACTCACATCGACAAAAATAATTTGTCCAAGTGACCGCTTGTATCTTGAAAAGTGTGTAAGTCAAGACACTCGTACGTCAAGGCAGCACTTTACAATGTTTGGTTCCGTTTTGCTGCGTGTCGGTTTCTAACAGGACGTCACGGAATGTTAACGTTATTGAAACGTTGCGCATGTGACATTCCGGAGTGCGGAGCGCACAAAGCATCTTTTGAGTGTTGCGTCGCGGCGCTAACGAAGCAGCGTGCGCGCGACATTGTGGCGCCGTGAGGCACAAGTACGCGTCAGTCAGGTTGACATTCCTCGTCCTGGTCAAAAGTCCAGCGGAAGACGAGCGCAAGACGCTCGTGTGCCGCCAACGTGTTGTTGCCGCTTGTGCCGTCGCCGTGGCAACCGAAGGCCTCGGTCACTCGCTGTGTCAGGTTGTCACTGGAGCGTCCCGACATCTGTGATGTCACGCCAGCGGCGGCCAATCCGCTGGTGGAATCTTTAGCAGCCCCTTCAATTATTCATGCGTGTCGGCTCAGGGGGCCGGCAGGTGTTACACGCACTTTCTCTCTGCTTATTGTTTGGATGCAAATCATGTTGAGGGCGTCACTTGACAAAAAGTCACTTGTAACAATTCAGCACCTGAAAAGCCACTTCTGATCCATCCGATTTTTGCGTTTGCTGTAATAATCGCCACTCGGCTTCATGACACTTTGCATGCTAGAAGTCTTGAAAATGTGAGCGTTTTTGAAACTCATTTGCTCCCAAAAACGAATAAATGCGCTTTATGTGAAACATTAGCACGCTGCCGAAGATGTTTTTGACGTTTTGGGATGCGAGGGCAGACTGAAGGAAATGCACAAACGGCCAGCAGGTGGCAGCAGGGTATAAGAGAGCAACCAGGGCCATGTTGCAAAAAGCTCATTTACTCACAGTTTTCAACAGATTTGTGAATAATGACGAAACTAAACGGAAACAAATAGAAATATCATTTTTTTCCTGATGAAAGAAGAAACTCTCATCTTTCTTTTGCTAGCTTCTATGTTTTTATAGCAATCGAAGACAATTTTCTGTTGGCCTTGCAAAATCAGTCCAAATCCAGTCAAACAGCCGGGAGCGAAGGGGGTTGCTTCAGGGAGAATGGCTGCCAGTGAATGAGTTAAATGTTCTTTTTATGGTATAATCAATTACATTTCCCCAGAGTGAAACATCGGAAATGCAAAAAAATCCAATGAAAAATTCAGTCCCCAAATCCAAATTGAAGCAACAAAAAAAGTCAAGAAGAAGCCATGCCTGGAAAGACACAGGAAGTCGGCCATTTTGCTTTGAAGAAACCACTATAGAAATGTTTCACAAAAACAATCAAATAATTCAGTCCCTGCGTCAAGTTTCACTTCCAAGATGACAAGAAAGTTGCCGGGCTGCAAAAGACACCCGAAGTTGACCGTTGCGCCATTTTGGTCTCAAGTCTGCCGACGGCATCTTCGGGATTTGCTCGCTTCGTGACGCCTCTGAAGACGGTTTGGCTCATTAACATAAAACGTGGGCAGAACTTTCTATCAAGAACAGACCCACAAAAAGTCGAAGCAAGTTTTGGTGTTCGTCATTTTACGATCTTGTTTGTTTTCCTCAAGGACAAACGTCATTGACATGTTTTGCTGATTGCTAACAACATCTGCAGCACGAGCTGGACAGATGCCAAAATGTGAAGTCTTGAAAGTCGGAATTCGATGACGCCTCAAAACACAAAAGTCTGATTTGGATTGCAAACCAAAACAAGACAAACATCTGGATGGCAGCAAGTGACGCACGCACGCACGCGCACGCACGCGGCGAGTATTTGAAACTTTCGCTTTCTGCCGTTTGCCTCAGTGTCGGCTTAAGCCCCTCCCCCAACCAGCAGCGTGCTCGGTGGGTGACTCCCGTCAAAGAGCTCTTTCATGGCACGGCGCGCGCACGCACACACACGTGAACTGGTTTGAGCCAGACGGCGCGGCGGTCGGTCCTCCATCACTTCCTCCTGGTGTCACCTTGGCGGCGAGCGCGGGACAATGGCGCCATTCTGCTGGGATGCAACCGGCGAATGGCCAGAATGTCCGACTGCCGCCTTCCCGACGTCGTATTGCCGCTGCCTGCTTTTCTCCGAAGCTCGCGTGAGAGTCATGTGACCCGGCCGGTCCGTCTCAACGGCGGCGGCGCCAAACTTCGGCGTACGCGGGTTTCGCTCGCGTAAAGCATTCGGTTTGGACGGCCAAACCGATCCCTTGCTCAGATTTTCTCTCTCCCCAGATTTCTGATATGAATCCATTTGTCTAAAAAGTCCTCTTTTATGAGCAGGTGGACTCGTTCGTCAGCGCTTCCTTCACGTCACCTTGTACAGGTGAGGCCAAATATCGGAAGCACCTGTCCCGGGTTTCCAACAAGTGGCTAAAAGCCTTTTCAGTAGAACATGAACATGGCCGCCATGTGCGGTTGGACTTTTGACCAAACGTGTCCATGCGACGGGCCGAGTCGCGCGCCTCAACGCCATCAATGGGCAACTTTTCGACTTGAAACTTTTGTTGTGACGCACAAACTGATGCCAACCAATCGTGACAAAGTCAATATTGCTCGACGATGCCGTCGCGCTGGCTTTCCACTCCACAGCGCCGCCTGGAGACGCCGCGGGACGCTACACAAGGATCACGTTTGTGGACTTCAGCGCCTGACTCCCTCCGCAGGTGGATCACGGACTTCCTGATGGACCGGAAACAAGCCGGAGCCCCTCAGGGTTGAGTACTTTGCCCCCTGGCTTTACTGCCAATACAGCAAGTGTTGCTGCAACCGGTTTACACATGACATCATCCTCATCGGGACCTCAAATGAGACCAGCATCAGCCGCCGGATGTTCTTCCCGCGGCATCGTCGCAAATTCAAGCTGCCGAGCGAGATGCCGTCGTCACCACGTGGCACGCAGACGCCGCCGCCAAGGACGCGGCTGACGAGGCCGTCGGCCGGAAGCGCCGTCCGTCCAAGACCCGGACGAGCGGCTCCCATTGCAGCTGAGCCGACTCACCCTGGACACAACCTGATCCATCCCCTCCTCGGGCAGGAGGCTGCGGGCCATTCGGACCGCCGCCGACCATCAGCAGCTTCTTATTTGTCTCTTCGTTCTCCCGCACACGGCCCGAATGTTCACACGCCATCCGTCACTACCAAGCTTAGCAAGTTGTCTTGATTCTGATCCGTCGATGAATGAACTCATTCACTCGCAGCCATTTTGACTGAAGCAACCCCCTTTGCTCCCGGCTGCTTTACTGGATTTTGACTAATTTTGCAAGGCCCACAAAGAATATTTGGTTCTATTGCTATAAAAACATGAAACCAACCAAAAGAAAGATGAAAGTCTCTTCTTTCATCAGGAAAAAAAAGAAGTAGTATATTTGTATCCGTTTCCATTTTGCAGCCATTAGCATTAGAATGTAGCTCAGTTTCAGCATTATTGACAAATCTGGTGAAAAGACTGGAGAAAAGAGAGCTTTTTTGAAACATGGCCCTGGTTGAGCTCTTATACTCTGCTGCCACCTGCTGGCTGTTTTTTTAATAACGACCATTGCTTCTAGCATTCTCTTCAGTTCAGAGGCTGCATCAAAACCTTCTGTCTGCTCTTGCATATAAAAAAACGTATCGCGTATAAATACATCTTTAGGACAACATTTAAAATAGAACATATTTATGCATTTTTGGGAGCAAATGAGTTTAAAAAAAAAAGTCGGAATAATTGATGGTTAAAATCATTTTTTGTTCCACCCCTATAAAAAACATCTTGGCAATAAAGGGGATTCACTTGATACTTTTTGACTCTTTGGTCCATTTTGGGGGTTCAGATGACGAAGACGAGCAGCACAGCTCTTCCTCCTCCATCTTGGCGTCTCATCTCCGATTACAGCAAAAGGCCGAGCGATGACGACGCTCATGAAAGATGGACGAGGAAGACGAGGAGCCCACGCGGGAAAGGGCGCGGGGTTGGCCCATCACGTTAGACGCGCCCCTCCCCTCCAGTAACAGCGAGCTGCCATCTCATTGGCTGCTGCGGGACGACAACGGGAGGACGAGCTTTCATGGACGGGGGGGAATTTGGGGGGGTCACGTCACTCTTGTTTGGGGCGTGTGTCTTTGTGCGTCCATGTGACGATTGTGACACAAATGGCGAGAAGCACTCGAGCTGCAGAAATCCAAATGTGGAGAGTGACATTCGCGGGCGCCAAATTGTTTAACAATATGCTTTTGATGATCATCTGACATTCTCATCACGACCAGTTGGTCAACGAGGAAAGAAATCGGCTGCCGCGCTGGCTAACGATGATGACATCAGGTTTTTTTCAGATTCGAATTTTCCTCCCTTCAGGACGTTCTTCTTGAAAGACAAACCAAGTTGAACTTGAGCGAGCGGACGAGCGGGAACTTGGACAAACGTTCCTTCGGGTGCTGTCAAATATTTAGCTAGCGAAGACGCAAACGTCAAAGGAGGAGAAGAAGATGGAGGAGGAGAAAGAGGAGCCGTCAAAGTTGTTTTTGCTCAACGAGAGCTGCCGGGATGCGACGACGCACAAAAAGCTGCCGGTCGTCACGTCGGGGGACTTACGAAGTCCAATCCAGGAAACGGACGTCCAATCAAAAGCGCAATTTGCTTGTGTTCGGCAATCAAATGTTGGCAAGAAAAGAAAAGAAAAAGAACCAGACGATTGTCATTGGATTGTTCTCCGGAAGTTGCCGAAGAGGAGACGGAAGAGCGCGTTCAACGCAGCGTGACGCGTTCAAGGCATTTATTGTTTTGCGATTCCGCTCATGACTCAAATGTGGAGCGAAGCCGATGACTTCTGCACAACATTCCACAACGTTGTCGTCTCTCCACACGCAAGGAAACGCGAATCTGACAACCCGGCAGAGCAACCTGACAATCCGGCAACGTTGGTCGTTGACTGATGAGTTTAAAAGTTAGCAGCTCAAGACTTCGAAACCAGAAATTACAAACTGGTTCACGTCAAAATGATGTTAGAAAAGCAAAGATTTTAAAAGCTCGCGGAAGATAAAAACCAAAGAGTTTTATGGCTTCATGCAATCCGGACGTCAATTCCACGTTTTTCACACTTCATGTCAATATGAACAATAGCGTTGCCATTTCGGTCCCATTCGATCTCGGGCCACCTTTTGCCGTGGGTCCAAATGGGAAATGCGGCCGATCCGACTGCAGTTCTGGACGCTCGGGTCGCACTCGTCCAAAATAAACGTCATCAAAAGGCGCCAAAAGAAATGGCAGACGAAGGAGCAGAAAAAAAAAGTCAGTGGCCAAAAGAAAAGTTTTCAGTTCCAGAAGTCAAAAGACTTTGTATCGAAGACTTTAGCTGCCAAATTCCAACATCTTCCGAACGAGTGACTCAAGATTTCAACCAGGAATTATGAGCGGTCGTGAACTCGGTGATGCAACATCCGAGAACATGAGCTCCCGTCAAGATGGACCGGATCGCTTCTCCGCTCATTTTTACAGAGACAGCTTAGAAGGCAGAAGCTTCCAAAGTTGCTCCCCGCCTCGCCTCCGTCTCGCCTCCGTCTCGCCTCCGCATCGCCTCCGCCTTCTTGCTCGCCGTCCGTCCACATTCCCAAAGAAAGCAAACACATCTGCGTCCATCTTACCTTGCAGCTGTTTGAAGCGTCCCTCCAGCTGGTTGTAGTTGAACGCCGCCGCCTGGCCCGGGAAGCCGCCGCCCCCGCCGGGCCCCGGGCTGGACGCCCGCATGGGGCTGTGGCCGTGGGAAGGGCCCGGGACCCCCGAAGGAGAAGAAGGGGAAAGCGGCCCCGCGTAGTCCAGCGCGGGGGAGAACGCACTGCTGGCGCTCTGGAGCTCCATCGGAAACAAACTTCTACGCCACTTCAAGTCAATCCGCCAGAATTAAAACACAAAAATCCAAAAAAAAATAAAAAGCTTTCTTCAGTTCCAGATGGATCCGTTTGCTTCAGGCGCTTGCGTCCATGTGTGAGCATCCATGTGTGCGCGCGAGACAACAAGAGTCTTCATTCAACTCGCCCGCCACAAGGAAAAGTGACGACCACCGTGCCGGAAACCGCGTGCAAGGAGAGCCGCAGATGGAGGGATGAAAAAATGGAGAAAAAGAAGGAAAGAAAAGGAAAGGAAGGAAGAAAGGAAAGGAAGCGTTTGTCCTCCAGCGAGACGCTCGCGCACTGAAAAGCTCCAGACTGAAAACACCTCCACAGGGGGGGGGAGGGGCCAGCAGAGGGAGCGGCCGCACACAGCGCGCAGCCAATCCAGACGGCCCTCATTTGCATAAAAGGCGGACCCGAGGAGGAAGACAAACACACAGTCAGGGAAAGAAAAAGTTCACACGCTCAAGGAAAAAGAAAACTTTTACATTCACTTTTTCTAATCCAGTTTTCATACTTTTTTACATTTTAAATGGTATATTCAATTTTAAGTATATCGTTAGCTATTGGAAAAACTTAAAATGTCTTTTTAATCTTAAATCTTTTTTAAAATGTGCCGTTATTACATTTATTATTATTACATTTCCCATTTATATCTTATTAACTATTAATTATAACTGAAATGATTTTTTATTGTTATATATATTAGAATTTACTTCATGTATTTTTTGCTGTTTAAAACAACTTATTTGTTTTTGAAATTTTATAAACCATGAAATAGTTGTTTATCAAATTGCCACTTCTATTTGTTGCCCCAAGTGTCATTTACTTGGGATTATTACCTCCGCCAAGGAGGAAACATCCCGTTGCTAACCAAAACAAGCCAACAAGCGTCTTGGTGCCAACGATAAGAACGTAAATGACGAGAAGATATTTGATAAGAACGTTAATGATCAAATTGAGCCGTTGGCGGGTTGAAGGTGAAAAAGTGGAGGTGGGCGTGACGCCGACAGAGCGAGCGGAAAGAGGAAGCGGCTGGATGGACGGACGGACATTTCCTCCCGACAGCCAGTCCAAGTCCAAACATCCTGAAAATGTTGTAGCGCTAATATTAGTGCCGCTCGCTGTTTGTGTGTGCGCGCATCTTCTTCCTGTCCGAGCCACGCCGCCACTTCCTGTTTGATTGAAAGTGTACAAATGGCGGCGAATGGACTTTTTCATGTGGAATTGTGGCGCCATTTTTGTGTTTGGCCAAGTCACGTGTCACACTAATTGACAAGTGTGTTTTGGCGGCTTGATGATGAAATGCCGCATCCGCAAGTGAAAACGCTCGCGGACGCCGCTTGGCTTCCCCCCTCGGCAACTTTGTGACAAAACGAGTCGATGATTGACAGACGTGCTGAGGGTAAAGTTCACCTGACTGAACTTCAACACGTTTTAAGTGGTGTTAGCCGTTAGCTCTCCGGGAGCTAGCGGCCCAAAGTCACTGCTAACATGTTAGCATCATCGTCTTACTCGTAGCTTTGTTCTAAATAAGGTTACTGTCAATAACATCACACCGACACAGTTCATGTTAGCACGTTCACTAGCATAATGGACATGCGTTAAATAGCATATCTTATGTTTACTAGCAGGTCCGCTAACGCTACCACAGCTAATATGTTCAACGCTCGCGGCAGTGACGTTCGGTTGTTAGCATTACGAGACGTGTCGCAACAAGAAGGTGGCGGCGAGAGGGCGCCGAGTGCAGAGGTGAAAGGTCAGAGAGCAGCGCAAACAGACAGCAGATGTTGGAAGAAGCGGGTAGAATGCGCTGGCCTCGCGCCGACCGTCACGCCGCGTTTCCAGTCGTCATCCGGCTTCCTCGTGGCTCAGGCCTTCGGGCCGCCGCCGCCGCCGCCGCCGCCGCCGGCCAAACGCGTTCATTCATACACAACACGGGACACGCGCTCTGTTGTCCTACTTTTACTCGGGTTCTGACACGTACTCGGTGGTTGAAGGAGGCCCTCGTTAGCCCGTCAAACGTCATTCCCAAATGCTCATTTTGAAATTCTGTATTTCTGCAGCCTAAACTCTTTACACTCACAACATGGCTGACAACAGTCAAGTTGACAATTTAGCGACATTGCCAACATCATTGCCGCAACTCAACATGTCAAAAATCCATTCAGTTGTTTTCTTTTCTGTTGATCTGTTGAGGATTTTCCAACTCATCTACAGTTTATTTCTTAATAAACTTTTTTTCTTACTCTAAATTATTTTGATTGACCAAATTTTTTTTATTTTTGTTCAAATTCTCCGACTAAAAGAAAATATTCAAATTTGTATTCATTTCAATTGATGCATTGACATCTGGTTCGTTGTCGATGTGCAGAATCATTTTTGGGTATGACAAGAACATTTTTTGGGACGAATGGAAGGCAAGCAAAGCCACCAAAGATCATCAAAGACATGTCGGCCATTTGTACGTTACACAAAAGCCGTTTGCGTTCAAAAGCCGTTTGCGTTCAAAAGCCTGCTGGAAACGTGCGCCTTGAGGCGAGATGCAAATATTTAGCCGAGGACGAAGCCGCAGGGTTTCGCCGAGCGCGTTCGTATTTGACAAAGAGAAACAAGCAGCGGCACTTGCGACGCTCAAAATTTCAAATTGTTCAAACGTTAACTCGTCTCGTCGGCCGTTCCCAAAGCGTTCCCAAAGCGTTCCCACAGTTGCCGGCAGCTGATTTTTGAGCAGTTTGACTGATTTTTCAAGACCTGCAAAATATTGAGTTCACGAAACTTACCAACGGGCGAGCAAGTGATGTCAAGATTGTTTGCTTTTGTGACACCTCGAACTACAAAACAAGAAAAAGGAGACGTTGTCATCATGAACGATGACAACAAAAGCGACTGTGAGCAACGCCGCAAGGCTGCCGTTGAACGTCTGCAGCTTTTCTACGTGCTGCTCGCAATTCACACACTCAACGGCGTCCTCTTTCTTGGACAAATGCCACGCCCATTTTCCCGACTCGCAAAAGATGCTAACTTTTTGGACTTGTCCGACTTGTTGTCGTTTCTCGCACGACAAGCTGAGATTCGCCGCCGAAACTCTGCATTCAAAAGCCGTGCCGAGTTTGAATCCAAAGCGACGCGACGTCGCCATCTACTGGCACCCGTCAGTCATCAATGTGATTGACAAAAGTCAATCTCGCAGGCAGCGTGCATGAGAACCGTCTCCAAAAATCTGCGCTTGGGTTCCGTTTGACTCATTTAAATGTTAACAGCAGTCAATCTGTCACTTTTTGAAGGAATTAAAACTGGATCCAATCCGACCGATTTGTGTTTAGTCCCAAAATAAAAAATGAAATAAAGGAGAGAGGATTTTCATTCGGTGTGTTTTGTGAGTGGTCAGCTCAAAAGTTGCCAGCTGTGATCGGCTTTGCAGGCCAACAGCAGCCACAGTTCAGACCGGCCTGATGAATTTTACGCCAACATGCTAAACAACACTGGCCAGCGCACACGCGCGCGCGCACACACGCGCACACACACGCACACACACAAAGACATTCCTGTGTGGAGGACAACAACGACTCCCATCAGCCACTTCCTGTCAAGGTGGCCAACTTCACTGAAAAGTTGGGACAACTTCCTGTCAACACACACCAGCGCACACGCACGCACACACACACGCACGCACACGCACGCACACACACGCACGCACGCACACACGGGAAGAGGACCAGGCAGTCTCCAGCCGCCTTTGTGGAATTCATTGCACTTGGTTTCCATGGCGACTTCTGGTTTTGTGTTTCCTGGTATATCGTATGTGGGCGGAACACTCCTGACGCACACGCACACATGCTAATGCACGCACACACTTTTAGCGTCAGCAGGCTGTTGAACGTGAAATAGAAAATGAGGCGAACTTTTTTTGTGTTAAGGCTTCCAATAACTTCCTGAAAATAACAGAAAATAACTAACCCTAAGCCTTCAATAACTTCTACGTTTGGAATTAGGCGACTTTGCGTCCAGATGTGCCAGCCCGCCTTTTTTCTGATTTCCTTTTGCGGATGTGACGATTCTCACAACATTGATGATCAAAATGCAAACGAACATCGCTTCGCTAAATACAGTAACAGGCGCACACACGCGCCTCTTGTGCACATTTCACAACGTATCAATTATTGAGTGAGGCCGGACGCTGCAGCCTACCGTCACGCACGCGCACGCACGCACACACACGCACGCACGCACGCACGCACGCACACCATCAATGAAGGACGTTTGACGACCAGCTGAAGATGACAACTTCAACTTTCACAAATTCACTCAATTTCAACAAATGTGTCCTGATGCTTCTTATCTTGGTTGCCATTTATCACACACGGAGGTTAATGATCAATTGAGGATCAAGAAGGTGTGACGCAGTTCAAAGTACAAACGGTTAAAGGGAAGTTGAAAATGTTCTTGACCATCATCTGTTCAAAACTGAAGGACATGGCGCTCGTGCAAAATGGATGAAGCAGAAACATTTGCACCCGCCTGAGACGGCGGCCATTTTGCCACTTGCTGTCCACTAAAAATGACATCACAGGTGGGCGAAAGCACCATATCAATATGATGCATGATTAATATGATTCTTATTATTATTATTACGAAAGCTCAGGTAACAGCCAATCCAGCTCGGCTGTTTTGTGGGTTTGGTCATGTGACGTTCGCAAGCTGACATCTTGTAATCTTGTCATTTTCAGTCACCAGCAGGTAACAAAATGGCCGCCCCGTCATCTGGATCGAATCGGCTCGATTTCGCAAACGTGGTGTTGACACCAGCGTGCGCAGTCGGGCCACGTCAGCCACATTTCCAACTTGACTTACGCCGCGTCATACTTCGGCTCGAGTCGTTGACATTTGCAAGAACATTTGAGTGCGGACATGTTTGTGCTTTTGTTTGCGAGCCACGAACACGCACAAATAAACGATGACATCATCGCCTCAACCTTCCAAACGCACGCGCCGCCACGTATGCCATTGGCCCACGAGGATCAGGACCTCCGCAGATTTGTACGGCGACCCCCGACCCCGCCATCTCCTTACCTGCGAGCGCTTTGATGCGCGAGCGTTCAAAGAGTCTGGCCGAGCTGTTCTCGTTGTCCCAGTCGTCGGCGTCCCAGCGGTTGTTGACGCCCTCGCTGTACGTCTGCTGGATCTCCATGTGCTCCAACTCGCCCGCTACCGACGTCATGGCCACTCCAACGCCGCGCCAACGCCACTATGACCAACGATGCTTCCTTCCTTCCTTCCTTCCTCAAAGAGGCGGCGCCCGGATGCTGCTTTGGCAAACCTGCAGCCAAACATGACAAGCAGAAGATCAACAACACGTCACAAAGTTAAAGCAAGTAGAAATCCTACTTCGTACGTTTTCCACATTGAATTCAATCATCACATTTATTGGTTAAATCAATTATCCTAGAAATTCATTGGCTCATTTCAATATAATTTAGCTGTATAATACATTCATGATTACTGCTGTTCAAATGTCATTAAAGTAAAAAAATATTGATTATGCATAAGAACTATCAATATGTGAAATGACTGTGATGTTACACACATACTGAAAATGTATTCAAAGAAAAGTGCTGTGCTATTAGCATGTAATAACAATCAAGTTTGTCATTACTGTGTAACCCTAAACTGATAATCACGTATTTAAAATTAACATTTGGTGTGTAATTACCACGTAATAATCACGTTGTGTAATTATTGTGTAACTTGAGTGTTCTTGCGCGTCAATACTTGGCTGTCACATGACCCAAGAGGTTGCACCGTGATTGGCCAGCACTTCAGGCAGCCAGCAGGGTAGACAAATGAGGCAAGTGCACCCCCGTTGGGCCAAAGCCTGCTACTACACACTGTCAGGTGACACTCATTGAAGAGATTTTTTTTCTTTTGTTTTTTTGGGGACCATTTGAGAATGTGACATCATCCTAAGCAAAGAAAATAAAATAAAATGATGAAAGAAAGAAAGAAAACAATATGACATTTTGAGGACGGTTCAGTAAGTCTGGTTTGAAAAAAAAAGGTGTTTGTCCGTGATGGAAATGACGTTGAACTCAAACAAAAGGTGTTTTGTAGCAGCTGAAGATTTGGACCGTGCACCCTCGCACCCTCGCGATGGAGGACAAAGAGACAACCGGGCACACCGTGGCGGCATGACTCAGCACAAACACGTCCACGTGCGGCAACGCCGAGTCATCCAAAAACGATCGCTTGCACCTTGTGCCGACCACCACGCAACCTTCTTTGCTTCGACGTCACCAAGAAGGCAAAACTGACCACACCATAGCATCACGTTCACTAGCTTCATGCTAATATTTCATGTGAAATGCCGTAGACTGGCTAACGGAAGTTAGCATCGACGTCACAGTCATTGTAAAGCAACAAGCGGCTGCTTTAACACAAACAAAGACGACATACAAACTCTTCTTGCTCTTCATCTTGCAGTCCAGCAGCTCAGTGCTGCCTGCGTGGCATCTTGTGGCACACGGTGGTACTACTACACATGCAACTTTTCAACTTGCCTGTGGAGTGGACGCGTGCATTCTCACATGTCGGTATTTGCATATTCACAGATATGTAAGTGGAAAATGATATTTTGACATATTATCATTTTAAAAATGAAGTGTTTTGGAGACGGGATCCTACGGACAAGACAAGTCAGTCATCCAAGGCGACAATCAGCAGCTGACGTGATCTCGGCAACATGACGCGAGAGCAGATGTACATGTGCACTGCACTGCGAGGCCACCAGGGGGCGACCTTTATGAATACAAAGACCAGCCAGCAGCCGGACTGGCCAGTTAAGAAGCCAAAGTGTTTAAAAGGCGGCGTGGATTGAGTGCAATTGGACTCATTATTCAGTCATGCAGCAAATATTGATCTTTGTCAAATAACAGAAAAGAAAAGTTGGCTTGGAAACGGACGAGCACATCGAACGGGTCACTCGCAGCAACAAAAGTGGGTCAGCAAAAACCTCAAGTCCCATCAGGAACACAATCACGCACACGCACGAGTCAAAATACACAAGATGATTCCTTTTATTGTTGTGCACTTTTCATCTTGCTCAAGATGAACATTCAGCCCACACGCTTACAAAATGTCAACATTTGGTGTGTTTTGGGAATGGACGCGCAATCTTGTCTCAAATCATCCAGTACGACAAACTCACGTCAATCTCTCACGCATTAAAGAACGCGTGAGGAAAGAAGTACAACTAACCCGTTTTCAAATAAGAAGTCACTTTTTTTTCTTCTCAAATGTAAAATGCTATTAAAAGCAGCGTGGAGCCACAAATGAGCGCAGAGCCGCCGTTTCCATGGAAACCCTCGTCCCAGCATGCAATGCGTGGGAGCCCGCTCGTCACACGGCAACATGAAAAATGTTCACCGAATGACACCACAAGTCACCGAATTCTTCATCATCATCATCATCATCATTATCATCATCTGATGGCCCCAATTTGGAGTGTCACTTGCTCGGTGCAGTACCACGTTGTGCCACAACATGCCAGGCAGCACTGAGCTGATCTTTGCCTGCTCGGAAGCCGAGCGCGTGTTTACCGACCGCTACGTGCTTCGTATGTGTCGATGCTTCATGCGTGTTCAAGTTGTTTGAAGCGTCCAAACAACCACAACATCATTTCACATCATATGCTCAAGTTGAACATTTTGAGACACAAATTGCACTTTACAATGAATTTTGCCGTAACACGACAGCCAAAGCGTCGTACTGACGACACATTGATGGATGCGCGGGATTAAAAAAGAGAAAATCCAACAACAGCCACGAGATGCTTTTTCGTGGAAGTCTCTCCCACGCCTCCATCAGCATCTTACAGGCTCCAGCGTCACCGGGTTGCCACGGCAACCTGGCAGCCCGCATTGTTCACGCTCCCACGCAGGCCGAGATGCGAGCGTCTCCAGCACGCTAGCAACACGCCACGGCACGCACGCACACACATGTAACATGCACGGAAAGCCAAAAGCCGGAGGGGACGCGTGCAAACGTCCCGAACCCGACCATGTGATCGGAATTCAGGACCAATCGCGCCATTTTCAGATGATTGCAATTGAATACATGATTAATATTCATGAATCGCTTATAAATGTCTTTGTTATTGATTTTAATAAGAGCTACAAAGCCAAAAGAAACAAATGCAGTCCGTTTGCTACAATGCAAGATTGCACAGCCAGTGTTGGAAAGTTGTCGCGGGAAGCTAACGTCAAGCTAGCGTCATGTGACCATGTTCATGCGCGCAGTATGCAAATATTTCAATGTGGAAAACACAGACGGTGCAAACGGCAACTTGCAATGTGCGCAAAGCCACTTAAAAAACGGATGTGCCCCCCCCCAAAAAAAAATGATTGAAATGTTTTACTACTTGGTTTCTGCTCATCATATCAAAGGCGTCACGTTGAGATTGTTTTGTTCAAAAAACAAATGAAGACAATTTGGATGCACTTTTTCTTCTTCTCCTTAATACATTGCCGAGGTATCGGATTAGGACTTGGTATCGGTAGATTGTCAAAATCAGGCGACTCGGACTCGGACTCGACCGGGTGCAAAAAATGTGAAGGGGACATGAACATAATTCTGACTTGTTTATTGACTTTCACTTGCAATCAGCCAGAAGCGGCAAATCCTGGTCCAGAAAGTAAAAACCCTGCCACACCGTTTGGCTAGCTAGCTAGCTTGCTCCCTAGCACGCTAACGAGCACCATGGGAGCTTGCTAAGCTAGCGAGCTAGCACCTAAGGCTAAAGCCAGACTGGCAGGATTTTTACTTTGTGGACCAGGATTTGCTCTCAACTTTGTAAAAGTTGCCTTCGTTTGGTTTTCCATCCAGTTAGCCTACTAGCCTGGTTTGGTTAGCATCTGCTTTTTCAACATTTTCAAATTAAGTGTGAGCAGCAAGTCATCCATCAGCATGTCGTCTCTGCACAGGCGCTAAGTAGGCCGCCGCCGCCGCCGCCCGCCAGGACGTTCGCACTGCCGCTCATTTGACCCGACGGTATCGCAAGACCCGAATCCCAACCAGGAAGTAGAACAGCTGCTCGCACGGTACAGCGAAGACAGCAAAAAGGTCCTGCTTGGCACCAGAGACCACAGAGTCAACTTCAAAGTGGAAATTGGCAATTTGTCTGGAATCCAAATCCTTTTTGTGCCGATTGTCGGGTCGCCCTTCAAGCGTGAAATGAAACGTCTTTTTCTGAGTCAAACGTGTCCGATTCCTCCCCGCCTGCAAACTGGCTCTCGTCTTCACACAATTAGGTTAGTGAAGAGGGTCGAGCGCTAATGCGGTTATCCGTCGCTATGGTTACGCTGATCAATCTATTGATGAATGCGCCAAATGCGGCGTCGGACGGCGCTGCGATCGAACTCGCGGCGGACGCTAAAAGCACAAAAGATTAACGAGCAGATAAAAGCATGCTTTCCATTTTTTCATGACATCATCATTCCGGGCCGGGGAGGGCTCGCTTTGCTTTATTGCCAAAACGACAATCGATGTGTGCATTAGCATCAAGCGCGCACCTTCTTTCCCTTCCTGGACTTGACGAGGCGTTCGAGGACACGCTGCCAGGACGGGACAAAGGCGTGTCTTTGATAAGAAGTGGCCGAGACGGCCGTACACAAACAGGAAGTCGTTAGCAACTGGCGCTAACGAGGGTGCTAGCATGACATAAATACACGCAAACAGCTCACAATATAAGTCACGACAGACGGACAGACAGACGGACAGATGGACGGACGGACGGACGGACGGACGGACAGACAGACGGACCAAAATCAAATCAACAAAAGGAGTGCCGGCAAGAAAACAAAGCAGCGCTAGCGCTGACGCTCGCTAATCTATATTTCATAAGCCCTCCATTAATGTGTCGTCTGCTCCCGTTAGCGTGTGCACGCACGCACGCACGCACGCACGCACGCACGCACACTTATGAACACGCACCCACACGGAGATGCTACATTAGCATCATTTTGAAATGTTTGCAGCAGGTTTTGTGTCAAAGCGTCTTCGGGTTACGAACGCGCCACAACAATTCCAATCAAATAGTGGATTTTTTCCCCCCAACAAAAATTCTGTTGTTTTTTTGTTCGCCCTCTTCGCTTATGCCAAAAACATGTTTCTCTGTTTGTATTTTTCCCTTCTGAAATTTGCTTTATATCTCCTGGTGCAAAAAATGAATTGATTACCCTCAACTATTTGATTATCAAATTAAATTGACAACTAAACTGATAATCAATGACTTGTTTGGAGCACTAATTATTTAACGTAAAACTGTCAAAATTCTCAGAATTTCAGCCTTTCATTCATAATTAATTAAAGAACCGGGTTTGAAAAAAGGTTTAGGTTAGGGTTCGAGGTACGGTTTTAAAAGGAGGGTGGGGTTTAAAGAAGAAGAAGGTTATAAAGTATTGTTTCAATTCAGTCGCCTTTCAAACTACAGTTTGGGTTTTCGATTCGAGTGAGGTTTAAAAGCAGGTTTCTTGACTTCCTGAATTTGGGTTTCAAGTCTCTCGTCATGTGGTTTTTGTTTTGATCCCCACAAACTTGAAAGAATCGATAACGTGGAGAAAGGGACGGCCCCGCCCTCAGCTCGTGAAAAAAGGAAACGCGGTGAAGGTCCACTCAGTCCGCTCGTCTGTGGGACAAACGTGACATTTTGCTCGAGCTGCTGAATGGTCGCAGTGTGCGCGGACGGACGGACGGATGGACGGACGGACGGACGGACGGACAGACGGACGGACGGACGGACAGACGTCTCCATTGTGTCGAGTGAAGGAAACGCGCTGGCGCACTTGATGACAGGAAGCAGACGTACAAATTTCCCTTTCAGCTTCACAACACTGACTTTGCTGTCGTCGTGGCGACATGTCAGCAAACAAACAAAATTGCTCCGCTATTGGGTTAGCATCATGCTAGCATCAGAGCTCAAGTTGAGAAGGAAAGACGCCGACAGCTGAAATAAATGGACTACAAATCACATTTAAAATCAGCCCATCAAGGCTCATGCATTAAATTAATGATTCAAATGAAGAACATTTTCACTATAATTATCGTTTGTTTTGTAAAAGTAAAATTAAGTTTTAGTTTTTGTTGTTTTATTTTGTATGTGTTTTTTATTTTAGTTTTCGTTAACTAAAATAAGTTTGGTCGCCGCAGAGTTCATCAGGCCTGGAAATGGTTAGCAATAGCAAACCGGGCTAAAATTGACAAGCAGGCCGTAGAAACTGTTAGCTTAGCATGTGTGCGCTAGCAGTGAAAAAAAAGGGGGGGGGGGCTCCCTTGGAAACTTGCCCTTCCTCTGAATGTTTGTGCGCTCGCGTGAGGCGCGCCGAGCGGCCCGTTCCCAAACTCTCACGGAGGAGGGAGGAGGCCGAGCTTCTGGGATGGCGCCAAGGCCAGGGAGGGGGAGGAGCCAAGGACGCTAACAAGCGACCGACAGAAGAACAAAGTGGAAACATTTCTTTCCTCATCTTCTTTCACACCATTTTCATCACTCACACGCACGCACACGCACGCCACTGAATCTGTGTGAACCTTCTTTCTGCCGGGCTGACGTCACTCCAAACGTTTCCACCAATCGGAGCAAAACATTCAAAGGTTCAACAACAAACTCGCTCTCCCTCGCCGCTTTTAGTCCCAAAATACATCTCACGCACGGCCGCGCGCGCGCGCACACGCACACTCGCTCGCAGCGGGCTTGTCACAGTCCAGATTGGAGGGTCGGCGTGTCGTCATGGCGATCCATCCCATCATTTCAGCCTGGCCAGCAGCCAGACTCTTTGCCGTTTCTCGGCTCGGCCTGCGAGAGCGAGCGGCGCTGCATTGTGGGATGTCACATCGAATCTAAGCTCTGCGTGCGTGCGTGCGTGCGTGCGTGCGTGCGTGCGTGCGCGCACTTTCCTGCTGCTCCGGCTTGAGAAAAAAATAATAAACTAGGATCACTCGCATTCCTCAACACTGCAGGTGCACCAGCACCTGTCTGTCTGTCTGTCTGTCTGTCTGCGTGCAGCCACTTTCACACGGACTGTCAACATTTTTGGGTTGTGTGTAAATGCTACTACGGATGCAAGAATTGATCGATTAATCGACAACTATTTTGATCATCAAGTCATAGTTTGGAGACATTATTTCACTTCAAATGATTGAAAGCCTTCAAATTCACGCCCGCCCGAATTGTCAATCAGCTGATTACGAACCCTTTTCAAAAGAATCGCTCAACGTTTGGCCGATTTCGCGCGGGTATTAGCGATGCAACAAAATACGGTGCCACCTTGAAATATGTCAAGATCCGGATGGAATTGTACTTTTTGGGAGACACGTTCTCAAAGGGACTCCGATTGAATCGGAAAGACACGCGGTCCAACCCAAATCCTTCTACTTTCAGAACGGGCCGTCCTTGAATGTTTTCGTAGCCCGCATATCTAAGATGGTATCAAAAGGGCTTTTGTGGACAGATGCGCAACCCAAACTGATATGTTCCGACTTTCTCGTGCAAGAGTCAATTGCGTTCAACGGGGACGAAAGTGCCGCAGGAAGTTGCGTGAGCAATTGTCTCATTCTTTACATTTTGGAACGAATGAATGTCATTTCCATTCATGTCAATGGGGAAAGACCATTTGAGATACACGTGCTTTGAGTTATAAGCGTGGTCATGGATCAGATTAAAACACTGTCATTTGTTAAGAATCGTGTTTACAGACAAAAGAGAACCGGAGCAAGAAAAAGTCTTTCTCTAATCGCCGTGGCAGCCGATTCCACTTCATGCCGGCAAAAGTTTTCGCTTAAGTGCAAGTTGTGCGAACTCGCCGCCGTCACTGGCCTCCGTCCGTGAGAGGACAACAAACGGCAGATCTCGCGTTGCCGCCTCCAAGCGGGAATTCAGCAGCAGGGACGACACTAGGGGGCGCTAAACCTCATCAGTTGAAATGCCTCAAATAGATTTACAAATGATTTTCTCAGTCAAACGTTGGCAGAGAAAAAAGAAATCCTGGGCTCGTCCAGGAATTTCTTTTTTTTCCGTTTTCTGCGTGAAATCGTCAACGTGGCGACAGTTGATGATTTTACAGTTCACGTTTGGTTTGCTCAAGGACACGCAGCCTGCCCCCAACTCATATTTCCTGCGATGATGATGATGATGATGATGATGAAGATGCAGGTGTCAGCGGCGAGTAAGAATAAACCGGCGCAAAGCTTCTTAATGTCACACGCAGGCGAGATGTCATCAGGCGTCGCATTACAAAGCCAGGAGACGATCTCGGCTGGACGTCAACGACGTCAACTTTTCCGTTGTCATGACAACACTAAAAAGGTGTTTGTCAAGATTTAAGCCAACCAACAAGCCCCCGCTTGTTACTTATTTTACATTTTGATTTGGAGAAATTATGTCGTTTAGCGAATGTTAGCATCATCACATTAGCATTAGCATCAAGTCCGAAGGCCGGGTTCAGACATGTCAAGAAAAATGTCGAGCGGCAACAAACTGGCCGACATCTTTAATCAAATCAAATGGCTGGAAAGAATGATGCTAATGGGTTAGCTTGGCATGAGCATCCTTCACAAACAGTGGCCACAAAATGGCCGACGTTAGCTGATGCTAACTTGGTTGAGGTTTTGAAAGGAGCACTTTCACTTTTGGAGCTCACAGGCGGAGGTCCGCTTTCAGCTAATGGCTCATTTCCTGCCTGACCACACCCCGACCCGACCCCTCCCCTCCCCTCGCCGCTGAGGCAGGCACACACACACACGCACGCTTATCTATCTGTGTGTGTATGTTTGCATTCCATGGGCGTGGCCAGCTGATGATGTCACACGCGGCCAGTTCACTTCCTGTCTGCTGGACATTTTCCAGAAGGTTCCTGCCTCTCTCACTTTCTGCCTTTCTGGTCCTTGTGCTCCCCCAGGGAAGATTTATCATCCGGGGAATGTTGGCACTGCGCTCGCTCGCTCGCCCGCCCTCCCTCTCTTCGTCCGTCCGTCCCGGCATGTCCCTCGCTCACCTCTGCCGACATCGGCAACATCACTCCGCCATTCATATTAATTATTGCTTCCATTCAATTGAAATGATTGATCTGAGGAGTCTCCATTTTGGGGAATTGACCAAAATCAGTTGTTTTGTTTCTAATTCAAAAGTTGGTCATTTGAATGGCAGCTGTTCTAAATATTTATGAACTGAACAACGAAGACGCTCATTTGGGAAAAAACGAACCGTTTTGGATTGAAAGGGTCGTTGAGGTCAAAACCCCCAAAAGGGGAAGAAAAGCTTCTTTTTTTCCCCAAAAACCAAGCGGTGAAAAATAGTCCAGAATTTCTGAAGTGTTGCGTTGCGACTCGGTTCGAAGTTTAGCCGAGCTTGTGAACAGAAGACAATTTTCTCAAAATCAAATCATCCCAAAATTTTCATGGGAATGTTGCATTGCTTCGTGTCCGATTGGATTTTGTTTCATCTGCAATTGCTCTTTTGAAATCAAACCTCCCACGTACATTCCAACGTCTCCTCCATTACTCGCTTTCCGACTCTCGCGCGCACGCACGAACACACGCAGCAATTTGACGCACGTCGGCACCAAACGGGTCACAACGCCGGCCCGATTAACTTTTTTTTACAGCAGGTCCAATTGTTGGATTCTTCATCAACATCCACATTTCTGCCTCGAATCTCAATGATTCATTTGAAAAGCATCTTTCCATGCACCAAAGATGGCCCGATTGTCTCCGTGAGCGAGGACGTCCTCGGATGCTGATGGTTTGGGTTCGCTTCAAAACTGGAAAAGCCCCCCCCCCGCCTAAAAAGCATTTTATATCCTGACCGCAAAGTGGTCGCTTGGAGGCGGCGACGTCAACGCGCGACAACGAGCTCGGCCGGCGCATTCCACGAAATAACGTGAAAACACGAATGGGCTGAAAGTAGCGATCAGTCCATCAATAATCAATAATCAATAATCAATAAGCAAGTGCAAACCCTTCTTCATGTCAGTGATATTTTGTAAAAATAAAAAAATAAATCTAGCCCCCCCCCCAACTTGACAGTGACATGATTGGTGATTGGCTACATGGACTCGCACACGTCAAGGACATTTTTTGTCCATCCAATCATCTGCAAGTCTTTGATTTGTTGTCAAAGCAATTTGAGTCCATTTGAAAACCGCTTTGCGATTATAACATTTGAATCATTTACACTTTCGTTTCAACATGTGATATGCAATGGGACGCCTTCGCGTGGACCGGCAGCAACCGTTTGCAAGCAGCTTGTGGAGGAAAAACGATCTCAACACACCTCACGATTATCACCCGGGACCGATAATCGGGAGACTCCAAAGTGTCTTTTTTCCCAGCAGACGTCCAACATGGCCGACTGACATGCTGACACTTCACCTCACTTCCAACAAGTCGCCAAATGTTTGCCGGTCTGCGGCGGGTGGGGGAGGGGCCTACTTTGACCACAAGATAAGTGCAAAAATGTGGAAGAAAGAAGAGCAAAACAGTCGGGAGTGACTTGGAAGAGGAGCACTTGAACGTCGCGCGCGTCAAAAAGTCACGTTTGACATTTTCAGCTTAAGACGCGGAGGGAAGAAAAAAAGAAAAAAGGGAGCGTCGAGGGCGGAGGAGGGACCGCAGCAGCAGCAGCAGCAGAAAGCAGCAGCACTCGGTCCAGTCGGATCTGATTACATAACAGCGCCTCTGGACTCGCGAGCCGGTCTGCACCAAAACCACGACAAAAAATTCTAAATTAAAGAGAGAGAGAGAAAGAGAGACCAACAAGAACAAGAAAAAAGACGCTGCCGATCAACTCGCAACATCTTAAAGTGCACACAAACGCCTTCGTGTTTATTACGCAAGGTCGCACGCGCACACATTCGACCACGCCTGCACCAACACCTTCATCACTGCCACCATCATCATCCTCCTCCTCCTCCTCCTCCACCTTCTCATCGCGGCGGATCAAAAACAACAACATATGCTGCACCTCCATCCTTCATGACGGGAAGCTGCAGGAGGAGAAAAAAAAAGATGCTGCTGCTGTGGCGCACTAAAGCTGGAAGACGCACGCGCGCGCGCACACACACACACGAGTTGAAGAGCACTATGATGGAGGTCCGAGGGGTGAGGCGCGGGCCTGTGGGGCGCCCATCCGGGGAGAGGGCGTCTCTCTTCGGCCTCTCCCGGCGCCAACTTCAGCCGTGCTCGCTCGTACCACATTTCGGGGCGCGTGCACGCCCAGCCCGCCACAATCACGCGCACATTGGCAAAAGACAACCGCGAGCGAGCGAGCGAGCCAGTGGTTCGGTTCGCTTCGGTTCGGGACTCACCTCGAGGCCGACAGAAGCGCGGCTGTGCTGGCTTGTGCTGTTGAAGGGCGGCCGGGCCAGTGGTGCTGAAAACAATGCAGACGCGAGGAGCTTCTCTTCTTCCTCCTCCTCCTCCTCCTCTTCCTCCCCCGCCTCGGCTCCGGACTGCAGAGCGGGAAGCGCTCGTTTCCCAGGCGCGGCAGCACCGTCGGGCGGCACCACGTTACGATCCCAGGCGGCAAAGTGCTCCGTCCTGAAGCCAAGAGAAAATAAACATCAAATCCATGAGAAAACAGATCGCAAAGTATAAAGTCCCAAATCGAACTCAAGTAAGAGGGTTCGGGAACGAGTTTTACCATCCAAGCCGTTCGTTTAATGCGCACGCCAGCTCTCCCGCATGGGCGGTGTCTCCGGTGACCGCTGCAAGTTTGCCTCAGGCCACCACCGAATCACGTGATGGCCGTGACGTGACCATCGGCAAAGCGAGCCCACTCGGCTACGAAGCTAACTAAAAAGGTTGTTAGCACAAAAGGGGCTTAATTCGCCAACACTAACACATTACAATTGTAACAATCACTCAATCAAAATTCCAATGTAAATAGTTCAACGGCACTTGAAACATGCTAATTGTGAGCCAAACAGCTAGCAAGCTGCTTGCGTGCTTACATTTGAAAAGTAGTAACAATGTCTTGCATTTCTGCTTCAACTTTTTAGTTACTCTACTACTAAAGCAACTTTAGAAGTAATATCAACCGATATTTTATTGCATTTGTGTGAGCAACATTTGTCCTTTGTAGCAGCTGAGGCGGCTCGAAACAGCTCACTGACGTCTTAAAAAGAGAAGATGGAAGCCAGTGAGTGCTACAGATGAAAACTGGGGGCGTCTCAATCTGTTATGTCGCGAGCCGCCCGGGCAGCGGCTGGTGAGTAAAAGAAGCGCCCCTATTCCTTAAATCAGTGAGAGCCAGCAGGCAGGGGAGGGGCGAACGGGGCGGAGGCGGGAGTGAGGGGGGCTGCAGAGATTGGATGATGGGGAAAGTAGAAAAGGTTCGTGTGCGCGTGAGTGTACATGCGCGCGTGAGCGTGTGATTGCTATGACAACACGTTATGCCGCTGTACACTCTTCTGTTCGAATGTTGAATGTGTACAAAGTTTGTAAAGAGGACAGGACGGTCCCTCGTCAGGTGACGTCACCCAAACCACGCACAGAACGTAACACAATCGCAACCACATAACAAGTGAAGTTGTCGATGGCGCGGTTGCTCCGCGCGATGCATTCAGGGACTGTAGGACATCCAAGACTTTCCACTTGTGTGCTCGTGCCAAACTGCAACACGACACAACAACACGTCCGGAGAGCATCTTTGTTACTTTTCATGCATTCACGGATTCACATTGTGATTGGATAACCTTTTGTAGTCCTGTTTGTGAGTTTGTAAAACAAAATGTGTAAACATTTCATATAAGATTTTATTTAAAACAGAATGTGAAATATTTATTGTAAGACTTGTAAAAATAACATTTATGAAAAGTTGAGGGCAAAGTGGCTTGCTTGTCAACCTGTTGCCAAGCAACCGCTGTCAGTGCCCACACACGCTCAGGCGTGTGCGCGCGTGTGCGTGCGTGGGCAGCGAGCAGACATGGAGAAGGCCGCGTGGAGTGTGTGTGTGTGAGTGTCAAACATTTGTGATCGAGAGAGGCTGGTTTCCATGGCGACGGTGCTGGGATGCCAAAGTTGTTGCCGGGAAAAAGGAAGAAGATGAGGAAGAGGAAGGAGGAGGTCAAGGCCGGTGGGCTTTTGGCGCGGGGGCGGCGCCCCGTGACTGTTTGCAGTGTGGCAGCTCACTGAAAGAGGAGCTTCTGATGGGGGGGGGGGGGGCATGTATATTTGGAGGTGTTTATACCACATGAAGATCTCCGGATGAGCTCTGGAATATTGGAGGAGATTCCAGGACGTGCAAGACAGGACATTTGGCTTACAACTGCCATATTTGCATCGTTTCAGCAGAAAATAAAAAAGAAACACAATAAAGGGGAATGGAAAAATAAAGAATAAAAGGAAGAGCAAAGACAAAATTGAAAAAGAAAAAAAGGACAACAGGAAAAACTAAACATCCTAAAAAGAAAAAATGGAAGAAAAAACTGATCAAAAGAAAAAGTAACAAGAAAAAGAAACAAATAAAAGACAAAAAATCCAATGAAATCAATATGTTGCAGCGTGTCTTGTAACGAGTAAAAGTGCCGCGTTATAATATTATTATTAATAACAGCAATGACATCATGACGGAAACACAATTGAACCGTTTTTTTCACCCTGCCTAAATTGACTGCTGCTCATTGTAGTGTGCCCGTCTTGGCCACCTGGGGGCAGTATCAACTCCTCTCTCAGGTCATCAGTGCACTTCAAACAGGCACTCTATGCAGGGGATAAAGACAACATGACTGGGAAGAATGACATTGTCTGTCTACATGTGTTGTTTGTGTTTAATCTGCTGCGCAATGGGTTAAAGCACTGTGACGTAGATGCTAATTAGCATTAGCATTGAGTTAGCGGAATGAAAGGCACACTTTATAATAATAATAATAATGCATCAGATTTATATAGCGCTTTTCTCGACGCTCATCACACACACACCTCTTGTGATTGTGTGAGGGTGTCACGGACGGTCGCCATGACGATAAGGCCTCTCAAACTAACAGGAAGAGTTCCCACAGCGCACACACAAAAGCAAGCCGCTTTCTGTCGCCATGACGCCAACTCTCGCTGTGAGTTAGTGAAGGAGTCGACGGGCCAGGTCATGTGACAGCCAACCCCGCCCCCACGTTGACTACTTCAGCCAACGTTGCTGATTATTACAAGCTAACGCTAATCTGTGCTCGCTTTGCAGCTCTGCTTACCTTTTGGCATTGGTATGAAAATGCTTCCAGTCAATGTGGACCTTCGTCATGGGCGGAACAAGTTGGGCTGGGGGTGGGATTATGTAAATGAGATCAATTGTGACATCACCGTGGATAGGAGGGGCAACTACTGACACATTTTCAGAAAGAGGCGGAGTTTAATGGCACACTTGATTGGTGAGAAGGAGCATGTGACAGGAAGTTGCGTGCGTGGTCATGTGACAGGCCAGCCAAAAAGCAAAATGACCCAAAGGCGACCTGTCACTCAGATGGCGACCGCTCGTCAGTAGCGAGTGCTGAAGCCGCTCATCTCCAAGGCCGGCAGCGTCCGCTCGTTACTGAACGACGTCTTCGTGATGCGACTGCTCGGGCTCCCCGTCTTGCTCAGCCACACCTTCCTGCGCACACGCGCACACGCTCAATATTTTCTTCTTCCTGGTAACAGTAAATAATTGAGAAGCGCTGCCGATTATCCACGTGGTCGACAAGGAATGCTGGGAGAATAAAAACCTTCCTCTGTGGTGGGAGGCGCCATTTTGTGACGTGTGTGTACATCCAGTAAGTGTGTGTGTGTGCGCGCGCGATTATGTGAGCTCGCGGAGGATCAGGGTCACATTTGAATCCGAATAACGGCGAGGTTGAGGCCGTTCGCGTTTGCCGCTGGCCTACTTTCTCCTCTCCGATTGGGCCGCGCGCACGCGTCGGTCAGCTTGACCCACTAGACTACACACGCGCGCACACGCACACGCACACAGCTGGCATTAAGTGCTTGGCGGATTTCATCTCGTGTGCTTGACATCATCAACAACATCTGCAACACCAAAAACATGAATCCAAACTCAAGATATTCATTCCTACAAATGTTTACTTCTTACATTTTGTCCACATTGTTTTTGCTTAATTTAAACAAAAATCTAAATTCATAATAAATATAATTTTTTGAAGCAAATAAATAGAAAATAAATAATAAAATAAAATAACTAAATGAAATGAACCAATACTTGCACACAAGGTACTCATTCCTCCAAAATGAAACTTCTTACATTTCATCGACATCGTTTTTGCTTAGTTTAAGTCTGACATTTTTCTGCGGGAAAATAAGGAGAAACTTTCCTTCCTACCGTCTCCCGATGAACCCTGAATGGTCCCACGCGCACAGCCAGAGCGGCGCAGTGTGACGTCATATAAGCAGAGAGGACATGTGGTGGCGGAGAGCGCCATCTGGCGGCAGGCTGTGTGAAGTGGAAGTAGCGCGTGTGCGTTTGGTCGCGCGCGTGCGCGTCGCTCACATGTGCTGGACGTCGTCGGCGCGTCCCTGCAGATGGCCGGCCACCGTCCCGCCTCGCGTGTTCTTCACCCAGCCGACCACGCCCACCCGCGCCGCCTCCTGCTCCGTGTACTGTCAATCAAGCCATGACGTCACTGACGACCACTCGACAAGATCAACAAGATGAGATGAACTCACCATCCTGAAGCAAACGCCTGCAAACAACAACACGGAAATGGGTCTCCTCAGCGACCACCTCAAAAACATTTGATGCTAAATTAGGACGCAGATCATGTCACACACACACACACACACACACACACACACACACACACACACACACACGCACACGCACACTTATATAATTGCGAGGACAGCCATCAACATAATGCCTTTCCTAGCCCCTCCCCCTAACCCCAACCATCCAAAAATGATTGCCGACCCCACCCCCATTCCTTACCCTCCCCTCAACCATACCCAATTGAAACCTAAACTCTAAAACCAAGTCTTGACCCTCAAAAAGAGGCCTTGAGTGGTGAGGACCGCCCAAAATGTCCTCAATCTGTTGGTTAAAGACGTATTTTGGTCCTCACAATGTAGTATGTATACACACACGCGCTTCCAAAAAACACACGACTGACAGACAGCCTGATTAGTGCGTGCACGCGCACAACTAAAACGTGCTCGAACCTTGAACATGTCCAAAGACTTCAAAGTCGACAGACAGCAGCTGACTTCCGGTTGCCATCTGCACAGGAAAGAGGAAGAAGATGAGGAAGAGGAGTGTGAACCCTGACCTCATCTCACACTCCGCTGTGTGCGCGTGCGCGCCCGACAGCTGCCCCTGGTGCTGCTGGTCTTTGTAGTCCAACAAACGTGTCTACGACGACGGCACACTCTGACGTCTTCATCGTCCTCAAACAATGACGTCATACACTACAACTATGATGCCAAATATTGAACAAAACAAAAAGTAAATGAAACTGTAACATCTACCAAAATAAGCCAAAGAAATTTTCCGAGTCGTTGTTTGTTTGTTTTTAATATCATTTATATTTAAAAAATACAGTAAAATATGCCACGACGTTCAACGATGCCTGTTCCGTAACAATGACGTCACGCACAGTCCAAATTTGACGCCATGTATGAAATAATGTTATTTCCATGAAATGTCAAATGTTCATGATGCTGTGTCGATTTTATGAATTCATAACATTTGCTGCTGCTTTGATGAGCAGGAATGAAAAAAAAAGACAAAAATGCAGACGAGCAAATGTTGTCATTTGTTCGTCTTGCCTCTAGATGGCAGCACATCCCCACTGAAGCCACGTCAGACGTCTGTCGGGCAAAAACGTGTCGTCATGGCAACGCACCAGCATCATCACCACCGCCGCCATCAGGAGGAGGATGATGATGATGATGAAGAAGTGAATCACAAATGTGTACACTTCCATTTCAAGTGCGTGTGTTTAATTGAGTGTGTGTGATTGCGTGCGCACGTACAACTGAACATAGCAGATGCTTTACTCGTCCAAAAGGGGAATTCACGTGAAATTCGCACATATGGAATTGAATTATTATTGTTATTTACAATGAATAAGATGCATTCAAAAATAATCATGAAAGGAGAGATCAACCTAACTAGAAGAAATGTAATATATTTTTGGGGGGGCTTTTTTCTTTTCTTCAACAATGTTTGCAATGTCGTCGTGTGTGTGTGTGCGTGCGTGTGTGTGGGGTGACATTACTAAAAGGACTCGACATGTTACGCAGCAGTGGAAGCTTTGAGCCCTCCGGCAACACACACAAACACACACAAACGTACGTACACTCGCCCAACTCACGCGCACGCACGCACACACCCACAGGCTCTCAGCTTTGCGTCCACATGCATGACAAGACCTCTGGGACGACTTAAACACACACACACACACACACGCAGCGCAACCCCCATCCGGCATCTTCCCCTGACGTTGCTGCGTAACCGCGCACACGCGCGCGTGTGTGTGTGCGCGCGCGCACGCAGCAGAAAGAACACTGCGACCTAAAAACGCAGCTCACTGAGAGCGACTGCGCGCTGAACAGAAGGCTCAACCAAGTGGAAAGGCGCGCGCGCGCGCGCACACTCACAGCTGAGCACGTAGGATGATTGAGCACAAGCACTTCGCACACACACACGCACGCGCACACCCAATGTGAGTGCCAATCTCATTTTGGTTTGTTTTTCTTTGCGTTTTGCGTCATGTTGACAATTTTGCTGGTTGTGTCGTTTGACGATTAAAGAAATCGACAACAAAAAATGTGTCGATTTTTTCTTCATCGAAAAGCTTTCCAGTTTGTTGTCCCGGCGTAATCGTCTGATTTTAGGGTCAGGTGCGACTCGTTTCGTCCCGCCGGGCCATCGGCGAGCGACGGCTTTCATCACCATGACGACCAGGGCGTTGCGACTATGTGAGCAGAAGCAGAACAGAGATGTGAAAAAAGTGAGTGGCCAAAAAGACACTAAACTGCGTGTATGTGGCACTTGACATTTTGTCACGTTACGATAAAGTCGAGATCTCACAACATGACATCGCGGATTGCGTTTTCCTTGATGGAGGCAGCACTTCATGCACGGCAATGACGTGCATTCAGCAAAACTCCATGCAGCTCTGCTTACCCATTGTCACGCTAAAGTTTCTCACCTTGCTCTGAATCTTCAGCCAGCCTCGCTGCCAAGTGGTGACGGAGTGGAGGCGGAGCTTATGTAAATGAAATGAATTGCAAATCGTGTGGCTTGGGGTTAAGTTCAGAGTCAGGCCTGGTGGGGGTGGGAGGTCATGTGACAAATGCCAGGTGGGGGTTGTTGCTTGGTGGCTGCCGGCAACGCACGATAATCGCGTGTTCACGTTGAACGAGGTCCCGTTGGCGCGCACGTTTGTTGCCTTGCGTGGTCTTATTGAACATCCTCCAACCAAACGTGGCAGCGACATTTCAATCAAGTTGATTGTTAAGCGGGTGCAAATTTGTTTCCCAGATGACAAAATGGTGCAACAAAGTCAAACGTGTTTGACGCACTTTTTTGCAAGCAAGCGTGACGTCAGCAAACGGTTTGGTCAGGTGCGTCCCAATACTTTTGCTCACTTGAACCCCGGCAGGCCTCGGAGTTGTTGAACGCGTCCACATGGAAAAAATGCAATTGTCAACTTTTGTCTGGTTTTTAACTTTTGATCTGAAAGTCAAAAGTTTTGAGGAGACAACAAAAGGAAGTAGTGAGCTTGACGTCCCAATACTTTTGAAGGAGCCTGCATGTTTTTTTTTTCATGTACATTTTTTTTCCACTTGACGTCGTTTGTGTTCTTTTGTCACAATCGCGACTTGTTGTGCTTTCATCGCTTTTGACAGCCTTTTGGCTTTATGCGTGTTTTGACATATGAGCGACTTGACTTATGAGTTCCCTGAGATACAAGTCGTCGCTTGCATGAGTTGTCTCGAGTTATGAGCCCAACTTTGAGATACGAGCACCCGTGCTTCTGTGTTTGGATCGGACTTCCGTATTATTTACACTTTCATTTTCCGATGGTTTATTTGTTGCTATTTGTCGTCTCCTTTCATGTTTGTGCGTCGCCGACTTGTGTTTTTCTTTCTATTTTCATGCTTGCCAGTCGGCTTGCTTGAATATTTTCGTGGTTCCAATTAGTCACGAGTTCGCGCGTGTGCGCGCGCGATTTGCTTGGTGTCGAACCCGATGATTTGTTGCTTTTGTCAACTGGTGTGTGTAGTTTGCGTGTGTGTTTTCACACTTGCATGTTTGTTTGCGTTTGTCATTCTGTTTCTGCGCTTTGCGCGTTAGCGGGTGTTCCCTCGTCACGTTTCCAGCCCACTGATTCCGCCTCCTCGCCGCGCTCCAACTCACTGTGTGTGTGTGTGTGTGAGCTGAACTCTGCGTGAACCTTCCCTTGAACCCTGCGCGAACTTGACTAAACTGACCCATTAATCTACTTTGGATTAAAGCTGGACGGTGGCCCACGAGGAACGCGCTGCGCCGCTTGTGCTCGTGTGTGGCCGCGCGCACGCACACACACGAGACGACACCAATTGTTGACTTGATGGGATTGTGCTGACGTATCAGATTGCGTCGGGTTCGAGCTGCTTGAATCAAATCCAGCCAATGACTGCAAAGGCGGCAAAACACGAGCGTCCATTTTGTTTCGGAGCGTGACGCCAAAACAGACAAATGCGTTGGCCGCCGTTGCCGAGGGTTACGGTCAGTGATGTCATCAGTGATGATGTCACATGACTGCACAATCATGTCAGCAATTCTGAAATCATCAGATTTCACTTCATTGCTATCAAAAAAATGGGATTTATTGACAAGCAGCAATCGCACGTTCTTGCAGCAGACATGAAATGCGAGCCTTGAGACTTCTCATGTCGTCCCCAACATGTGATCGTCTTTTATTGCACTTCCACGATCACAACTGCCGACGTGGAGCGAACCTTTTTGGCGTTTCATCTGCAAGTAAAGTTTCTTTTGACAGATTTGCAAAACTTTCCAATGGTCGACGAAATGCTTCAATGGGCTATTGAGTAAAGTTAAAAAAGAAAAGAAAAGATACTTTTATTTAACACTTGGCCGACAAAACACCAACACAATTCAAACTTAAGTAGACATCGTTTGTCATTTTCATGATTTATTATTAGAACATGATTTTCACTCAAATCTTTTGCTTTCGTTTGTTGCGTTTTTCTGTGATTGGCGTTCGTCCCGCCGTCCGGTTACGTGCGACCACGTCCACCCGTGTGTCTCGTCCCTTCCCGATCAGTGCCCTCGGCCCATCGGGTTCCTCGGGCGTGTCTCATTAGTGCTGCTGTACTGGCCCCGTTCGTCCACACGATGGCGCCGTTTGGGCGCTTGAAAGCCGTCACTTTTGAAAGCGAGCTCGAGTGTCACTTCTCCCGTGTTCGCCTTTTTCATGTTGTTTCGATACATGCAAAGCCACGTTTGTTCTGTAGATTGCAATTAAGTTAAGGGGGAAAAAAAGTGCTCGTCTTCTTGGCCGATTCTTCTTCTACGCTTTCCGTTAACTCCCTGTGGCTGCGCTACAGCGCCACTCCAGACTTGGCATACACATTACAGCCGTGAAACGTCCTCAGCGTCTTCTTTTGGACACGCACGCGCAAGTCTCGAAATGCTTCTGTGCGGACGAGATTTGTTTGAGGAACCGAACCGGCTTCGCTTCCGTCTGGACGGGGCTTTAGTCTGTTGCGTTTGTCTCGTCGGTGTGCGTGCGTTTTGGTCCGAGTCAAGCCCTCGTCTCAGTAAGTCATCTTCGTCTAACTCTCGTCACCCTGGTCTTTGTCTAGTTTGTCTCAGTGACCGTCCAGTCGTCCACGTCACCTTCAAGTTGCCCACGTTCTGCCAAATGTCCCAAGTTCTGTCCTCTCGCCCAATCATGTCTCGGCGACCAGTCCCCTCCAGACCAGTCCAGTCACGTTCCAGCCCGTCCTAGTCTACTCAGCTTCCTTGTTCAGAATCCTCACTTTGCCCTTCATATCTGCCTGCCTGCGGTTCCTCGCCGCATTTGGGTCCACGCTCATCCAGAGACGCCTTTTCATCACCAAAGTTCTTGAAAGACGACTCAACGTGATTTGACTCAAGTACGTCCTCCTCCACCAATATTTTCCCTTCCCGAGTAAGAGCCGCTCATTCATAAGCAGTCCAAGCACACTTGCATCAATGTAGGTCAGTGTGTGAGCACCCCCAACACGCCACACGTGCGTGCGCGCGCGCACGCACGTGTGTGTGGTAAACATCCCCGACAGAATGAAGCGAATGTTTTGATTTGTAACGGACGCTGGCGAGCCCGCGGCATAAACGGCGACTCAACCTGACGTTCGCTGCCCCCTGCACACTTTTGATGACGCCTCGGTACAGCGTGTGCGTGCGCGTGCGCGTGCGCGCGCGCGTGTGGGCAAAGCCTGGCGGGGGGGTTGCATGTTGCACGTGTGTGGCGGGCTGTGGGCGGAGCCTAACGTGGCGCGGGGGGGTTTGTCCTGGAACATGGCGTTCTATTATTAGCCCTGAACTCAGCATGACCCGAAAGCGGGCGACGAGTCAGCCTGACTTAGTTTGACCTTTTTTTCATGCATCGTCGGCGCTGTAATAACAAAGTAATAAGAAGAAAAGCACCGACGGGCCCTCGCCAGCCACCAGGACGACTCGATGAGAGGAGACAGAGTCGGAAGGAAATCCCAGAAGGTCTTCAGGACACAAAAACCTTGGACGGATCGTTTACACTTTTCTTGTCTCAGGGCGCGCGTCATGGAAATGTGCTGCTCTGCTCCGCCCACACGCGGTCACGAAAAGTGGACCCTCGTCACAATTTAGTGTTGACGTCGGCTCAAGTACTCGCGCGTCCGATTCGGTCGCAATCAGGCAACATCTTTTGAACAAGTTGGTCTCGAAGATCCTCGGAAAGGATCCGAAAACGCAGAGCAAAATGCTTGACGTCTTTTATGGCCTGAGACATTTTGTGGGTCCGCTCGCGATAAACTCGCTTCTGGACTGGGATGGTGACACGTCGCACGCGGGCTTTGGATCGCTTTTCTTGTGCCCGCAGTCACAACCAAGAGACCTCAGAACACTGAGATGGAAGCTTCAAAGCAAAATGGCCGACTTTTGGTGTCTTTTCAGACGGGGCTTGCGGGGACTTTTTTTGTGGGTTCAGCCACGTCCATGAAAAGTCGCGCTGTTGAGAAAAAATGTTGAATCTGAATTTGGAAAACACTCCAAGCCAAAAGCGTCAAAGCAAAATGGCGGACTTGCCGTTCCGTTTCAGACGTGGCTTCTTTTGCGTCGACTCGTGACACGACGAGCAAACGTCGTGTTGCAAAATGAAACTGGCTTTGGGGAGCAGAATTTTCAAAAGAATTGACTTGATTTGCGTTTGACGCTCGTCGCTGCGATCAAACGTCAACAAAGACGCTCGCAAAACTTTTTCAACTTGCTTTGAGTTTGGAAAACCCCTCAAAATATCGTGTCACTCGCACCAGTGGCTTCTTCCACTCACTTTGACAGACAGTCCTCACTCCTCCCCGGCCCCTCCCCCCAGGTACAAGGCACGCGTGTGTCACATGATCGTCACGCGTTCCGTGATGCTGTCATATTCGATAAGAGTTGTTTTGAAAAACGCAGCGCACGACAAGACAGCTTCTTTCCCGGAGTCCGCAGATCCTTGGACGTCCGTCCGAGGCCAACGCGCGACCTTGGAAGCGACAGAGGTCATTGGCGGAGGTGAAAGACTTGGCGAGCGGCGGCGTATGCTTGAGAAGACGCGCGACGCCGTCTGTCCGCCAATTCTTTGAGCGGCGCGGTACATCCAGGAAGCGGCGACCTCGGCGACCCGACAGGACGGGGACGAGGACGGGGACGGGGACGAGGACGGGGACGTGCCGCTTTCAATCAGCGTCAGCGGATAAATATTGGAAAGGAATCACAAATCAAAAGCTCAAACTTCTTGTCAGGAAGATGCAACATTTTGCGTGCATTTACAAAAAAGTTCCATTTTGGGCAAGTTCTTCTTGTCCCTTTTCTACAAAACGTCACGTTGGCTAAGACGGACGTTTTTGTTTTGCTTTCCGGTCGCGTCAAAATGAAGGCCGCGCAAACTGTTAGCAAGCTAACGCAAACTCGTCTCGACACAAACAAGCAATTCCAATCAGGAAGTGACGACGCGCGTCATGCTTCACTTTTTCAGTGTTGATAATTGACAATGCTTTTTTTGTCTTAATATATGAAGGTGCGAGTTGATCTTGAAAATTGCGTCAATAAAAAGTACGACGCAAAAGGCGACTTTGTGAAAGTCCCGCGTTACAAAGTGTGGCGTGTCAATGTAAAGACGTTTCCAATGTTGTTTTCATGTTGTGGGTGTGGCTTACTTCAGGAAATTCTCTCTCGTCACCTCGTGAGCGGATGTCGTGCCGCTCACTCAAACCGCACATTTTGCCTGGCAAAAGTGAAAAGCAAGCAGGGAGGGTTCGACGTGTAACCGTCCTGAGTCTGACTGCTTAAGCCACAAGTCACCTTGGAAGACAAATTGACGTCCAAGTGGACGGAAAAACTCAAATGGGCCAAACCAGATTGCCTCTTGCTCACCGTGCATACCACCACCCGCACTCCCTTGTATGAAGTTCTTTGCTTAAGACGGCAGACAAAATCTTGATTTTCATCATTTCAAAGCCACACGTCGTCTGCGTGACGTTTTCTTGTTGTAATCGTTGACATTTGGAGGCGAGCAACACTTTTCATGCCGTCTTCTTGTCAAACGTGGAAAAAAAAGGGAGCGTTCGGGAGCAAACGCTTGCACGTGCTGCCGACGTGATGACGGCCATGTTTTGGCAACAGCAGCTGTTGGAAAAAGTGACTTGGCCAAAATGCGTGGAAGCAACCAAGCGTGAGAAACTTCTTTTCCTTTCCAATCATCGGTGAGCGTCCGCTCGCTCGCTCGCTCGCAAAAGACGACAGCAAGACGAAAACACTTTTGTTAGCCGTTTGTTAGCTTACACTGCTTTCGTTGGATTTATGACCACAACTTGGATTACTTTTGTGGAAGTAATTTAACTTGGAAATGCGCGAGATTGAACAAACAATTCCGTTGCGACCGTGCAGGGAGCTACTTAGTAATTGTGTGTGTGCGTGCGTGCGTGCGTGCGTGCGTGGTGTCATACTTGTAAATGGGGTCCAAACGAAGCTTTTGTTGGCGGCTCACATCCAGTTCAACAGAAACACCATCTGTCACACACACACAGCAGATTTAATGCAGCACACGGTGACCTGCGTGCACGTGCGTGTGTGTGTGCGTGCGTGCGCGTAATCTGGATTTGAGCACTGTTGTCATACACAATGTGCAGCGAGTGCAAACAAACAGCGCTGACGAGCAAACGTGCGCAGGTTGCAGATCCGAACGGGAGAAAAATTGATCACACTTGAATCTTCAAAAGTCAACATTTTCAAATATGATGCGGCGGCAGGAACACTTTTGGAAAAAATGAGCGCATGTGCAGATGTGGCGTGCAGTTGACAGCAGTTGGTCGATAATAATAACAGACAATTATGATAATTGCACATGAAAAGAACGATGTTGTACAAAGTTTTTAAAACATCAGGTCTTTTTTGTCTATTTTTTTCTCTTTACAAAATATTTTGTTTCAAATTTTCATTCGTTGTGATTTTAAAAGAAAATGGCACATTTTTATTTTTCAACTCTTTTGTTTTGCACTTGAACTTAAGGTATATATGTATATTCTAATTTGTTTAGTTGAAGTGGTTCAATTATTTATTTTTATTTATTTAGGATTAGCATATGAACATGTAATTTTGGTTTATGATGATGTACGATTGAGGTGAAATGTTTGTCGGTTATTTGTTGTTATTTTGACAAGATTTGTCACTGAATTGTCAATGGAAAAAAAAATCCTTTTAGAGCTTGCGATTCTTTTTTTCATTTCATTTGGACTTTTCAATATTGTCAATTGAGGAATGATTTTGTGAGCTGCAGTAACATCTGCTGCCGAGAGGAGGCGCTAACGCCCCAGCATCGACCCGCGCGCGCGTGTGTGTTTGTGATGTTTGTGCGTGAGCGTGTGTTCGCCCCCACCCCACCCCACCCAAACACACGCATGAGCGCACACGCGTCGCGCACGCGCGGTGTTTGCCCACATGATGATTGTGCTTGAGAAAACAAAGCCGGCCGACGCGCACGCGCTTTTTTTCGCAGGCAGGAGCGCGCAAGCCGTCTACGTCACGCAGGTCGGACTTTTTTCTTCTTCTTTTTTTTTCCCCAGGAGACGGAAAGTCGGAGGAAAAGCAAAAGAAGAAAAGAGAAGTTGTTGTTGCTGAAGCTCCTCCTTAATTACTCATTTTCTCGCTCTCGTGCGCGCGCTCTCTCTCTCTCTCTCTCTCTCTCTCTCTCGCTCATCCTCTCGCGCGCCTTTCTCCCGTGGCTGTCACTCAGTAGTTTCCCGCCAGGACGGCAGAAGACGGGACGGGACTTTTCTTCCTGTTGTTGTTGTGGTTGTGCGTCAAAGCGCTCGTGGCCTGGCCGCTGCAAACTTTTTTTCCCCCCGTTTTTTTTTTTTTTTTGGGCGGTAAATTTGTCGGCATGGAAGAGGCGAAGGAGCCGGTGAGATGTTCGTCGTCGTTCAGCATCAAAAGCCTCTTGCTGCCGTCCAGCAAGTGCGGCGTTGGCGTTGGCGTTGGCGGCGTTGGCGGCGACTCGTGCGCCTCCGGCACGCCGCTGCGCGAGCCGCCGTCCCCGGGTTCGGACGCCGGGAGGTCGCCGGAAGGTGCGACGGGGGCGGAGCCCGACAAGGCGCCGCGCGAGGGCTCGGAGGACGGCGGCGCGTCGGCGTCGGCGTCGGCGAAGAAGGCCAAGTTGGACAAGCCTCCGTTCTCGTACAACGCGCTCATCATGATGGCGATCCGCCAGAGTCCCGAGAAGCGCCTGACGCTCAACGGCATCTACGAGTTCATCATGAAGAACTTCCCGTTCTACCGCGAGCACAAGCAGGGCTGGCAGAACTCCATCCGCCACAACCTGAGCCTCAACAAGTGCTTCGTCAAGGTGCCCCGCCATTACGACGACCCGGGCAAGGGCAACTACTGGATGCTGGACCCCAGCAGCGACGACGTCTTCATCGGCGGCACCACCGGCAAACTGCGCCGGCGCTCGGCCACGTCTCGCGGCAAGTTGGCCATCAAGCGCGGCCTGCGCTTCGCCCCGCTCGGCCTGCATCAGGCGGGGGTCGGGCCGGCGGGGGGCGTCGGCGAGCGGCCCGCCAACCCGCTCTACTGGCAGCTCTCGCCCTTCCTGTCGCTGCACCCGCACGCGCACGCGCACGCCCACTACAACGGGGCCGCCTCGCCCGCCGGCTTCCTGCACGCGGGCCAGGCCGCCGGCTACGGCTCGCTGCTGCCGGCCGTCGAGCAGCTGGCCAACGGGGGGGACCTGCACGGCCGCTCGGTGCTGCAGGGCGGCTTGGCCAACTCCTACGGCGTCGGCGTCGGCGTGGGCCTGTTGTCGGCGCAGGGTCCGGCGGCCGGATACTTCGTGTCGTCCGGGGGCCAGCAGGGGCCGCAGGGACCTCCGCCGCACTTGCAGCAGGGCGCGGCCGGCTTCGGCGGGAGCGGAAGTCCACCTCACCCTCATTCGCACCCTCACTCGCACTCGCACCCGCACCCGCACCCGCACCCGCTGCTGTCGGACTCGCTTCGAACCGGCTCGGTGGCGGCCTTCTCGCCGTCCGGCGTGTCGGCGGCGGCCTTCCCGGGCGTGCTGGCTCACCAGAAGAGGGTCGCCCCCAACGCCTTCCTAAACTGAAACGCAAACCTCGACCTCATCATCCTCATCCTCATCCTTCCGTCTTCATCACCAGGACGAAAGAAAAAAGAAGAAAAAGAAAATCTATATTTCAAAGCTACGGAACTTGCTTGTGCCCTCAAGTGCAACATTTTATTTTGTTGGGGGCGAAAGGGGACAAAGGTTGCGTCGCACAGCAACAACACCAACTAAAGTATATTTATATTCCTTCTTTCTTATTTATGAGGACTTTTTGTATTTATTGTATTTAAAATGTTGTGATGCGTGTGATGATCATGTTGCAGCCTCAAACGGACAAACATTTATTATTTATTAACATATAGTTTTTACAACTTGTGGGTAGGAATTTTCACCCCCACAATTATTAATAATATTCATAAATGAGCCTTAAATGTGCGAAGACAATCAGGGTCGAAAGAGCAAAACAATCTTTTACTTTTTTATTTATTCTCAGGTCAACATGCCTCAAATAATAACAATAAATAATAATAATAATAATAATCAATTGATGGAATTTTAAGTTCAAAACAAAACTCATCACGTGTGGAAAATTATGCAAAAGAAAAACTAGTTTGTCTAATTTTTCTTCAATACGCAACGTGTGTGTATTTGTGTGTGCGTGTGTGTTCACTGATGGCAGCTGAACTAAAAAAAAGATATATAAATATATATATATACATATATAATATAAATGATTATCTTTCATCACTGACTATTTTTTACTTGATATCTCACACACACACGCACACACACACACACGCACACACACACGCTCATCTCATGACCTGACGTGGCTGCGTCGCCATGGAAACGTGACTCACTAAGTTGTGCTGCTTTTGAGGAGTTTCAAATTGTTTGTGTTCAATTTGTTGTTGTTAGTTTTCAAAAATGTGCATCGACAGGAAGATTTTCGTTTGCTTTGTTTTGTTCTTTTTACACGTGAACGACTGGAATGAAACTGTGCTAACACGAACCCTTGATTATTTTTTTTGGGGGAAAAAAAGCCCATTTGTTGGCGAGTTTGTGGTCTCGTTTGCACTGAAACATTTGCGAGCCCAAAAAATCAAAACGTTTGAGTTGGGATGTCACACACTTTTTTTTTCTATGTGGTGACAACAATTCCAAATTGAAGACGCAAAACGAAACGTGAAAAGCACAAAGTGTTGTTCAAAACTTGATTATTGGGGCTCAACAAAATTTCATATTTTGATTTTGATTTTTTTTTTCTTGGCACTTTTGTGGTTCGGTTCTTTTTCTTTTTTTTTTACGTGTGTGTGTGTGTGTGTGTGTTTTCCTCCTTCATGTCATGCTTGTTTTGGTTTTGTTTTTTCCCTTCGGGCAAACTGAACTTGATTAAAAAGGAACAACAACATTTTCATGATCATGTTTTTTTCTTCTTCAGTGTGATTTATCAATGATGAATTTTGGAGGCTTTTTTCCTGGAGAGGTCTCATGTGTTGACATTTTTTCCCAACTCTACAGGTGAGAGAAAACATTTTCAATATTTTCCTGCACGTGCATTCTTCCATTAAAAAAGGAAATTTAAAAACGTTCATGTCATCACAATACAATGCAAATGCTTTTTCTAAAAACTAAAAAAAAGCTATCAAATGAGGTGTGCATTGTGCACATTGTAATGTGTGTGTGTGTGTGTGTGTGTTTGCGCCCTTGTCATTTACAATTGATTTCCAATGGGAATTTTTATGTACCTGTGGCAATTGCCCTAAATTATTATTTTTCCTGAATGCAATTGCTCACACCAAAAGATTTCATATTCATAATTATTGACGTCATCCCGTATGCTAACGAAACAAAGAATTACAAACAATATCATTTATGAAATTTTGAATATTTATTTAATTAAGCCTCGTTCCATTTGAGATTGTTTAAAAAAAATAGTTTTTCCATCCTGATTACACCACAAATAAAATCATATTTGATGAATATTCCAAATTTAATTTGCTGCTATTGGATTGTGTATTAGAACACAAAAATCCCTTTTGCATTAAGCAATTTATTAAGTTCGCATTAAAACAAAACTTTCTGAATAAATTACAGGAAATGATTGATTTATTATTGATGATGATTATTATGCTGCTTTTAAATGAGCAAAAAACGATTTCTTAAGTGCCTACTCAGCAAATAGAAAATCTTGTTGTTTATTCATAGACTGAAAAAACAAACCTAAAAAGTTTGGTGAACTAAAAAATTGAAGGCAACACACAAACATATTTTTGTTCTTTTGTCTTTCCCATATTTCACAACAAACAAATAAGATTTTGAGTCCGACACAACTAATTGTCACTTGTTTTGTTCCCCAACTTATAAATCCATATAAATCAAATGAAAAAATAAACAACTTGTTAGCTACCTAACATTGTTGCCTGCTCGAATGTCAATTATTTGTACTTTGAAATTGTTCCAATTGAAGTGGTTGTTTTAGCACACACATAAAAATACAAGTTGTGTTTTTTTATACAAACGAGAAACAAATTGACAACAAAAACATTCAACACAAATTTTATACAAGTTCAATTACTTTGGATCATTTCAATGAAGGCTAACAACAATACATAATGTTGGCAACAAAATTAATGGAGCGCCCCCCCCCCCCAACACACACACACACACACACACACACACACACACACACACACACACTAATCCAGATATATTGGTTGCATTGGAAGCAATTAGTGACGTTTCATTGAGATGATGACAATTCTGTTTTTTTTTAATGACAATATATATATATATATATATATATATATATATATATATATGTGTGTCTGGGTATCGATTCAGATTTCCAAAATTCACGATTCACATTGATTTTCAATTCAGTTAAGGATTTCATGCCGTAGCAATTTTAATTTCTGATGGAAGACATTCTCCGAAGTATCAATGCTGCAAATGTAAACTTCTTGCTCTCACTTGGTGCTTTAGTATAAAAAAATATGAATCTTTACTTTTAAAATGGAATCCAATGCCTGTTTTATTGAAGATGACCTGATCCAAACAATAAATTATAATTGAAATTGATTACAACCACAGCACTACGTCAATAAAGTGTCCAAAAAACGGGGCCCCTCTCGGGGTACTCGAATTAACACAAGGGAACATTCGAACAACGACGGAACAACCAGTTCTTGGTCTGCTACGTGTGGGCGGGAACTGGACCCGATGCAACCCTCTGCATTTGGCCGATAATAATTGTTGTAAATGAGTTTTGGAACTGGCCTACATTTTGGAATGTTTTGACAAACGATAGAAAAAAAGAAAAGTGAGGGGTGAAAAAATCCAAACACTGAACGACCGCCATGTTGTTGATTTTTAAGTGACCCTTTTTATTGAGTGTACAGGGAAGCCCGAATTGAGAGTTCGGCACCTTGAGTTGTAGTACTTCATTTGACCACAACATGCCGGGCAGCAGTGAGTTCCACAGCAAGACATGCAGCGGAACGAAAAGCAAGAAAATAAATGAAATCAAGGGTTCGCTCCGAGATTGGACGGAGGCCGCCGGTTGCACAAATCGCTGGCGGTGGCATCAGGACGCCATTTTGTGTCGTCAGGCTGACATCTTGTGCGTCACAACAATGTGGCGCCGCCCTGCAGGCCTGACAAGTGATGGCCGCGCAACGTTTGGACTGCTGCCGTCCCCTGCAGGAGGTCACTTTTACACGCTGTCACTCACGCGCACGCACGCACACACGCACGCACACGCACGCACACACGCACGCACAACGTGCCTCTCTCATTTTTGATCCAAGCGTCTTCTTCATTTGTCAGGGCACGTTTTGACAGACAACGGCTTGGTCGCCAAACAACGGACTGGTCGCATATCAACAACGAATGGACGGGTGGCCAGTCAGCCGATCCGTCGCATGGAAGGAGGAGGAGCCTGCATGAAGGCCTTCCCGCACATCAGGACAAGTTGTTGCTCTCGAATGAAGCCGATGGCTGAAATGCGGAGAAAGAATTTGGCCCGCTTCGGTGGCTGTGACCATCAGTGGTACTGTAACTTCAACACGCAAATGCGGAGTTTGTTGGCGTACCCGCACAAAAGCTGCACAGGCGAGCACGTGCACGCGCACGCGCACAGGGGTCAACACTTGTGTTGCTTTTGTGCGGGTACGCCAGCAAACTCCGCACAGGAAGTCCAGAGCCAAATTGAAAGGCAAAAAAGTTCACTTGTTGTTGTCGTCGCGTCTAGAATGGGGGAGGGGGGGGGGGGGGGTGAGAGTTCAGCCGCACTCTGACCTTCTTACAAATTGATCAGGAAGTTGAAAGGTCGTCAGAGACCGACTTGAAGAAAACTTTAAGCCCTTAAAGAATCTTGCGACATCTTCACACCGACTCGCAAGAAAAACAAGAAAAAGTTGGTTTCACGCTTTTGTGGCGTATTCGTTGATTTTTTATGGATTTTTTTGGGGTGCTTGTTTTGCATCCTTAACTGAGTTTCAAAGATTGATAGCGTTTAAGATGCAACATTTATTAGCAAAGACTTCTCTTACTCGGAATTTTGAAATATGTATTTATTTATGATTTTGATGCTATTATTATTATTCTTGTATTGAGTTGGATTGATAAGATTTAGTCGGGGTCAATACAGATAATTGATTATGACACATGGAGGAAAATCATTTTCGGGGAAACTATTGGTGTCAAAAATACAAACTCTCAACGTTGCTGAAACGTCTTTAAAACAACTTTTATTTATTGAATATTTGACAATATACATTTTTGTTGAAGAAGTCATGAAAAGTTCCATTTTGACTTTTCTTGGTTTGAATTTCAACCCCAAACTGAATTTTCACGGATGTCACGAGGTCAGCAGCACGGCTTCAAAAGTTCATTGACAATGTCAATCCCTTTCGATTCATTTGATAAAGTTGTAAGATCTCAACACGGATCCTCATTTTGGGATTGAAGGTTGTCGGCTGTTCTGCGCGGCCGCATTTGTCGTCTTTTGGACGGCTCGCTCTCGCTCTCGCTCTCGCTCTCGAGCCGACATTTTGGAGGACGACGTTTCGCTTCAGCCCGGCCGGCGACCGCTCGCCTTTTAATCCCGCTGCGACTAATCAAAGCTCAGCGGGAGTCCGCGGTCGCTAATCCCGCGCCGCGCCGCCGAAGGCCGACAAAATGGAGGGAGACTTTCCGGAAGAACGCGTAAACTGTCAGCATGTCGTCAATTCGGGAAGCGGATTGTGAACAAAAGCTGCCGAGCTCTCCTGAACGCGCTTCCTCATTTTCAAGGTTTGAAGAAGACGAAAAAGATCCGGCGAGATGCGGGAAGCTCGTCAAATGAGCAATCGTGAAAAAGTGCAAGGAAGCAAGAGGAACATTTGGACTTTTGGATGTTGCGGTCAGTTGTGGAAATCGCAAGTGCAACTTGTCGCCAGTTTGTTGGCATTCATTTCAGCAGGAATGATTTTCAGGGGGGAAAAAAAGAAAAAGTGCAATGATGACAAAAAGTGGCAATTTGGGGAAATGCAGGAGACGTGAAGGTAATCGGCCACGAGGATTGTTGGCGCCAATATTTAGCACTTTGATCAATCAAATCAGATCCATTTCAAATGTTGATTTCTTGACGACATTTTCAATGAACTTTGGAAAAGAAGCCGCTGACCTTGCGAACTCTCCGAATCTTCCGTGTTTGTTTGAAATTCAAACAAAGATCAGTGACAATGTAACATTCCAGATATTGGACCATTTTGGGAAACTTTATTGACGGTGGAAATGGATATGAAGATGCAAACTTACTTGTTGAAGTTTTCATGGACGTTTTTAAGAGCCAACATTTTCTTACAATTTCCAAACAAAAGGCTATTTATTGTACAAAATGAAATCAAAACCGTCAACATTTTGCAAGTCTGAAAAGTTGTTTAATAAACAGATGTTGAAAGATATTTTGATCAAGAAAAAAAATCGTCATTTTCATGCCGATCATTTCTCTTTCAGTGAAAGTTAAAATTGTCTCCAAATATGGATGATGGCAATTTCTCGGCCTACTTGACCACGAGCCATCGGTATCGGTATCGGTATCGGTATCGGCGTGAGCCCTGAAAAAAAGCATCTGGCTCTCCCTTGAGCCGAGATGATGTTCACTTTTGGAAAATGCTGAAAAGGTTTCAATCTGTGCAGCAGCAAAAATAATCATGAAAATATTCTTTGTGGCGCAAAAACAACGTCATTGTGAACGCACTTCATTTTTGCGGAAAACAACCACAATTATTTTGTACTGCAGTTCTTGCCCAAAACTGGCAAGGGCTGCTCAGATTGACCCTTGACCCCAGAGAAAATGAATTGATGGATATGTAAATGAACAAGGACCCGAAACAGCACAAACATGACAAACATGTACGCGCACGTGTCACTTCCTGTCACGCGGTGACGGACAAGTACGAAAACGAGGAAGTCAACTTTTGGACATATGGAAATGATATTGAAAAATTGCATTGAAAGGAAACCTCCACTCGGAGGAGGAGCAAAATTACGTCAACAAATTCACAACGACATCAAACACAAATGATTATTGTTATTTTTCATTCAAAATCAGTTGGGTTTTTTTTATTATGTGAATGCACTTTTAATATGAATAAAGATTTTTCTGTGAATTCTCTGTCAATGCAAAAAAATGGAATTATGTGTTTTTTATTAGAAACATTTGAAAATGCAGAAATTGGACATTTCTTCATTGAACTAAATTCGGTGACACGCGTCACTTTTGTAGATTTTCAATGGAACATTTTGCAGCAAATGAGCAATTAATAGACAAAAAGTTAAATATAGATCACTTTATAAACATTGACAGGAAATTAATATTAAGTGTTAACATCAACAAATAAGAAATATTTCATCAATGATTGCTATTTTACATACACACTTTCAATAAAATCACTTTTTACCATTTAGATTGAAGGGAAACAATTCACATTCATTTAAAAATGACAAAATACAAAAATCACTTTGCACGCACGCACACACTTCATAAAATGACTTCCAACACAAATTGTAAAATGTTGGAATTGCAATAATTGTTGATGGTATTTAATGACTTGATTTTTAAAAAATATTCTCATTAGCATTAAACTGCAATTTCAGTCAAGTGTGAGGAGAGCAAAAAAAACGTCATCAAGTCATAACACAACCTTAAAAAATAAGATTGATTATCACATCAGTTCTTTTCATTTTAAAATAATTCATTTTGAAAAATGTCATTTTTAGATCGATGTTGTGTGTGTGTTTTTATTTAAGTGTATCGTCAAGCCAAGCACGTAAATATGAAAGAGTATTACGAAGAATATTAATTTTCAAAAGAAAATTCCATCAAATCAACCAAAAAATAAAAGATTTTCAAAAAAAATTGCGCTCCAGTGACGCCATCTTGTCATGTCGGCGTTTTGCACTTTTGACTTTGCGAGTTTTGTCATGGCCGCCGACCCACAACGCTCGCCGGTTTGTTTTCAGGCAGCGCGGCGCTAAACGTCGCTTGGCGATTTCCAAACAAACAAGAAGGCGAGCAGGAAAAAAAAGAGGAGGAAGAAGCCGAGTCCGACCCGGCTCGCCGATTGGCGGGGCGGCGTCCTCGTGGGCCGATTGTCTCCCCCGCCCGCCGCCGAAGATCGCGTGCGGAATCCAGGCAATGTGGAACGTGCTAGCGTGGGGCGGGGGGGTGTCGTCGTGACCTTCCTGGGCGGAGACGCGAGTGCGCATGCGTCCTCGCCCTCTTCGGCGGCCTTCCGTGACAACGCTAATCGTCGTGCACGGATCGCTGCCGCCGCGTCCGCTTCGATTACGCTGAGCGCCGCCATCTTGGCTATTTTCACTTTGATAGAGCGCTCACGTCCCATTGGCTCGTCCAGACGACCCCAAACACACAGGAAGTTGGCATTACGCTCGCCTTGTTTTTGTTTCATCCCTGCACAGGAAGTACTTAGGCGGTGATTGGCAGCTCCTTGTCTTTCTTCAAAGGAAACCTTTGACGAGACCCCCCCGGGAAACCTCTCCCCTCCAAAAGGAAGCATTTTGGCTTTACGGGCCACAGGGTCAAAGGGCAGCGGCACAGGCAGGAGACGATTCACCATGGGGGGAAAAAAAACAACCAAACATCCCTTTGGTCGACAAGAAGACAAAACGGACGATAAACGAAGAAAGACCAACACGGTGCTGACGAGGACGCACACCAAAGGTTATTCGAGGTCGCCAAAACTAACGCATTCGCTAAAACTAAAATTGAACAAACATTTGTGTTTGTTGACCAAATAAAATTGAAACGAAAAATGCTTAAAAAAATTTTTTTTTAACTGAAACGACATCTTACATTCATAAAACTAACGACAGTTTTAGTGAAAATCGTCGTCTTCGTCAATTAATATCATTTTAACGAAGTCAAACAGTCGCTTGACAATCGGACTTGATTGACTTTATTACTTAATAGTGACTTTTTTCCATCTTGCACTCAACCAACACTCCATAAACTAACAAAAAAAGTCCAACTAATATTAAAACTAATAACAACTAAACCCAACATAATAAAAAGTAACAAGCCTGCTCAAAAACTGGATTAAAACCAACCGAAATAAAAATAATAATAATACAAACATTGGAACCCTGATGCTAACTGACAAGTTTGACAAGTTAGGAGAAATTACTCGGTGACTTGAGTTATGAGCTTGGACACATGCGGAGGACAGACCAGCGGACAAACATGAAGACGAGATGAGCCCAAAGAAAGACAGAGAAGACGAGACGAAGGAAACAATCAGGAAGGAAGAAAATGGGCAGACTGGAAAGAAAAGTAGGACGGAAGAAGGAGAAGCAGAGAGACAGACAGGACAGAGACATTCATAGGAAGCAAAGAAGAACAAGAAGGAGAGACAGATGAAAAGCGAAGGAACAGCAGAGCACAAAAGGACAGACAGATACATGAAAATACAGGAAGGAAAAAAGGACAAAAGAAATGATAGACAGACAGATAAGGAGTAAAAGACAAGAGACAAAAAGGAGGACACGAGAGGAAAGGGACATGTGACAAGAAGGACAGATGGACAAGAGGATGTGACGAAGGGAAAAAGAGAGGACAAGAAGACAGACACGTAAGCAGAACGAGTAACAAAAAAAGACAGACAGACAACCACAAGGATCCAAAAAGGACAGATTGACGGATGGACAAGACAAGCAGAAGGACAGACAGATGAGCAAAGTTGGAAGGAAAACGTGACAAACTGCCATCTTGTCCCGCCCCCGAGCCAACGCGGCCGCCAATCACAGCAAAGCGTCCGACAGCCAATGGGCATCAAGTCGCCGGCCGGCGTCAGCCAATGAGCGTCGGACAGGAAATGTTTTGCTCTGTGCGTGACTGCTAATCGCCGATCAGCAATGTCAAAGGTCAACTTGAATGTGCTCATTAAAAAAAATAAAAATAAACGATTTGAAGAAGTTTCGGCAAAATCACAACATGACCAACTCGCTTGACTTGCTCTCATTTCGCTTTGATTTCAACAATATGATGTCAATTGTTATTTTGTCCTATCTTTAGTTTGTACTTTTATTCAAAGGCGCCATTGTGAATGACGACAAATGTTCAAGATCAGTTAAGAGAAGAAAAACAAGTATCATAAATAATCATCATTTTCACAGAAAAGTGGCCTACCATCTTTTTTGTTTTGTACGTCTTGACTGATGTTTCCTTTCAGAGAAACGCTGTCTGTGTCTTTGGCCACGCCCCCCTCATTATCATGCAGCAAGTCGTTAGCGGCGCCATCAAAGTGGACACGGGCACTTTTGGGAAGAGAATGCGCACGAGGGGATTTCGAAGGCCGGCGTGCGTCTGGCGCAACAGAAGCGGGCCGGCCCAGATAAATCCCCGCCGTGCTTGATGACGTGTGATGTAATCGAGGTAACGACGCGGCGTGGGAAGCCGGGCCGGCACAAGAGCAAGAAGAACGACGAGGAAGGGGAGGAAGAGGAGGACGCGGCCGTGACCTCTCGTCGGGGGGGCGGGTGACGAGGTTAAGCAAACAGGTCGCAGCTTCCACAATCTTTGACAATCATCCCGTCGCTCCGACCGCCCGCTCGACAACACCCGCTGTTGTTTTAAGGACGCTGGGAGGGAGCCTGACACAACCCCCCCCCCCGTCCCAATCCCCCCCCCCCCCCGTCCCAACCCCCCCCCAACATACGGCCAGACCTCACGTTGGCCAGACATTTTTCGATTACATTTGCCACACACGTTAATCGTAACTAAGTGTTCGTTCATAAATGTGAGCAAGGCCGCGACACCTACAAAGGATTTTTCACATCTTCAACGATTTTTTGGTCCGCGATAAAATAAATAAAAAAGAATAATAATCGAGCATGCGACCGTTCCGTCGTATTGCGTGCTTGGACAATCGCAACGCAGAATGCCACAAAACGAAACGATTCTGTCCCCCCAAGACACAAAGTGAAGTGAAGAACATGAGGAAGAAGGAGAAGAAAAAGAAAAGGTAGAGGTCAAAGAAAGAGTGATAGAACAAGAAAATGAAGAAGAAAAAGAAAATGAACAAGAAGAGGAAGGAGAAACAAAAAAGAAGAAGTCGAGTTAAAATCAGAAGAAGAAAAAGAAAAGAAGAAAATGCAGAAAAAGTGCAAGAAAATGAAGAAGAAGAAATGTAGCAAGACGTGGGCAACACGTAAGGTCAAAATGTTGCGGGTGTTGTGAACGAAGCGCAAAAGGTTGCTGGGGACGTTGACGAGACCCGCTGCGGCTTCCGCCGGCTGCTCGTTCGGCGAGCGGACGTTCCCCGAGTGTTGCGCAACGCTCACGTGGTCACCATCAAGACCGGGACTTTGCCGTCTTTCTTACAAAATACCACATCGGGCGGCACACGTTTGTTTTTGTTTGCAGCCGTTTCCTCGGTCGCTCTGATTGGCCGCGTTCCGTCACACTTCAGCGATTCACAACTTAGCAAAGTTCCTGGCTTTACTCACACGCATAAATACATTTCATATGCAAGATTGTCGGCCACCATTATCGGGACAAATCCACTCTTGACGCACTTCTGACGGACGGATCATCTCAGGATAATCTGAAAAGATTTCTTCTCCTCGGTCGCAAAATTGCCACCAAAACAACCCGATTGTCGAGGGTGTGTGCGTGCGCGCGCGCGTGCGCGTGCATAATGATGTGTCCTGCTTGCGGCACCCACAAGTATTCAAGCAAACGGATTATACAGTAAATACGAGTAAATCTCATGCTAGCTGTGTTAGTAAACATAAACATGCTAACACAAACATAGCAACATTGGCCACATTCTTTTGGCTCAACTTGCGGCCATGCTAAATAAACAAACATCAGGTTAGCGGCGCAAGTTCACAAGTTAAGAAATGGAACAAAGGCCATCATGTTAGCTATGCTAATGAATAATCGGGATAAACATCATGATTGGTCATTTCGTGAATACTGGAGCAGGACAATTAAATAAGTTGGACTTCCTCAGATGCCTTTTTTCAGGCATGATGAACACACGCACACACATATTGGAGCGCTATTCATAAAAATTGGAATTGCGTTAATGTGCTTCTTCATATGTCTGCAATGAATTGAAAGAAGGAGAGAAAGAAAGAAAGAAAGAAAGAAAGAAAGAAAGGTTTTGCTAATATCGATAAAAATCCGTTCCCAAGTGTCGGCAACATTTTGTTGTTCATTGCGTTCAACACAATTCATATAAGAGCACCCAAAAATGTGTAATCAACAAATATGCAAATCAACACAAATACATTTCATTTGACGAGATATGCTAGCAAACAAGCTAATAATGCAATCTATTCCACGAAGCGCGTCATTTTAAGTCAGCTAATGAACACGCAAATAAGAAATAATAATAACAAGAATATTCGCGGAACGAGAGTTGTTGGAAATGTTGACACAACAAACTAAATATGCAAATGATAAAAAGACGCACCGTGTTAGCTACGCTAGCGCGCATGCTAACATAAATATAGTGCAGCTTGGATGCTTCACGTTGTCAAGTTGTGACAAGTTTAGTTTCAGGCTTGATGCGAGTGTGAGGAGAGAAAAAGCGAAAAAAGTCCATCGGGGTCTTGGTGGTCTTTCTGGTCTTTCTGGTGGGTCTGCGGTCACATGACACTTGCGGATGTGGACCCTCATGTTTTCCCGATGGCGCTTGAAAAACGTTTGAAGGGCCGGAATGCGGGCGACGCTGCGCTAACAGCGCTAACGCGGCTAATGGTCTTTCTGGCTGCTCGCCAGCACGCGTCTTTCCTCGCACGCACGTTCAATCAACGCCCGCTCAGACGCGTCTTTTTCGTTGGCGAACGTTGAGCTCGCAACTTTGACTGAATGTCAACGTGTTGTGATAACGTGCTATCATTTCTCGTGTCCACGATGTCCTGGAATGTCGACAGTGTCCTGCCGTGTTTGTTTAGGCTGCAGGATCGACAATCTATTGGGATGGACAACGCTGGAGCGCAATGCCGGAAAATGGAGTACAACGTTGCCAAACGTGCGTAATGTTGTCCAACGTTGTGGAACGGCGCCAGCGGAATGTCTTGGAAAGTCGTCCAGTGTTGTGTCCGTCCTCCTTGATGAGCAAAGATCAAAGCCGAAACATTAGCATTAGCGTTAGCTGCTTGACGAGGTCATCGGATGATTTTGGATGAGAAGCACATGTTCTCATTTGCATAAAACCACTTCCCCTTGATGGTCCGTTTGCAAAGGCGAAGGACTTCCTGTCCGTCCGTCTCGTTGCTGATTGCTCGAGTTCTGAGCGGGACCGGAAACACTCGAGTGGAGCTTCACGTGCGTTTGCGCCCAACGTTTGTCGGTGAAGGTTCAGATATTTTGGGGGAAAGGTTTTCCCACAAGGTTCTCACGAGTTCTGGAACCTTGAAAGACACTGAATTGACAGCTTGTCCTCATTCGGAAGGCGGCGAGAATCATTTGTGTGACTGAATTGTCATTGGCTTTTTTGTCATAATTGTCCGTTTATTTGTTTTTTGTTTTTTGCAAAAAGTGAAAACCTTTTCACAAATGATGTCTTTTTCATGACAATTTGAACTTTGGTAATATTTGTATTTTTCACAGGATTTCTTTTTTTTTTTCTTGTAAAAAAACTTTTTTGTCATGGAAATGAAAACTGATATATGATGACTTTTTCCTCATAAACAACAAATTGTTTTCCAAACAAATCTGATTATTTTTTTTCTGAAACGGTAAAAATGAAACTTTTTTTTCATGTAACATCCGATCGCCTTTATCGATCATCAGCGAGGATGCTAAATGACAAGGTGTATTTTCTTGTCAAAAAGAAGCCAAATGATCTTCAGGTGATTTATTTTTTCTTTTTTTTTTGCGTGACTTTCTTCTTTCTCCCTAAACCCACAATGCGTCCACAATGTGTGGCCCGGGCCCACTCGCAGCTGTGTTAATCGCCCCTGACGGCCCAACACAATAGACACACACACACAACCCCCCCCCCCCCCACACACACACACACACACACAGAGAGGCGCTTTAACGAAACAAGATGGCGGCTGTTGGAGCGGAGGTGGCGAGGTCAGTGTGTGTGTGTGTGAAAGCTGGAAAAAAATGAAAAGAACAAAAGACCAGCACACACACACACACACACACACACGCACGCACACACTGCCGGCGTTCACGTAAGAGGCGACAGTGAAAAAGCGTCTGGCGGAGCGAGCGGCCGCAAAGGCAAAAAAGTCCTTTGAGCAGACAAAATGGCGGCTGGCAGAGGTTGTCATGACGACGCCACGTGACTGCGCCTCCACTTTGTTGTGGACGTGTTGGAGTCCGGTTCCGGTTCTGGTTTTGGTTGTGGTGCGGATACTCGCTTCCTGTTCAAGGCAAGTCTGTTTGCTAGTTCGAACGCCCTTTCGCTGCCTTAGCTTTAGCATTAGCATTAGCGTTAGCTTAGCTTTAGCGTTTGTCTTGGATTTGGCTCCCTACGGCCGGTTTGCTTCAAACATGTCGCATCAATTTAAAAAAAAAAAGATAAATGCGTTATTTGAGGCGAGTTGTGGAAGGATTTTTTTGTGTGCCAAATGTGACAATATTTTTCAATCTATTTCATTGAAAAATGAGTGTTGTAAAAAGTATTGAAATGGGCAATTTTATTTATGATTGAAGAGAGAGCAAATTATGAGCTCAGTATCTCCACTTTGGCTTCCTGCTTGTTAGCTTCTTGCTAAATGTGATGACTTTTACGTGATGAATTGGAAAATGTAAAAAGAAAAAGGAAAGAAAAAGAAAAGAAAACCGAGTGAGCGGGAAGTTGTGAAGGTTCCCAACGACGTCTTTTTGTTTTGCACTTTTGGACGATTTCAAACACACAAATGAATGCGGATTATTCAATTGAAGATTTCAAAAGACGTATTTCTTGAAAAATTGAATGTGCTCATCAGACTTCAATTTTCGCTCCGTATTATTGATGTTCATGTTTAGGATTCAACTAAAGAATCAAATAAGAATTGAATCATGAAATGAACACGATCACGATAATGAGCAACCTCAACTTGATGCATTGTATTGCGCAATTGATATAATAACAACAGGATCATTATTTTACTATTATCGTCTCATTATTGTTTTATTATTACTACTACTATTTGATTCCATGTTTAATGTCATTCAATTCATTCGGAACGATGATGATGATGATGATGATGATGATGATGATGATGGCGAATGTCGCTTTTTGCTCTTTCAAGATTTGTTTTTCCTCTTGCTCAATTTGACGCTTGCTTCCCGCTGATCGTCGTGTTAACGTCTTTACAATTCAAGAGAAAGGAAATGAAAATAATTCCACGTCAAATGAGCGTTCAGGCAGATTGATGTCACGTGTTTTTTTTTTTATTTTATACACTGAACTCAAACTTGAGCAAAAAGGGATGAAAAAAAATCAAATAGTAAACAAAGATTTGTTGGCGATGCAGCAGGACGCGTGAAGGGAAAAAAACGGACCTCCTCAAATTTAATGTACCAACAAAACATTTGATTACATATTACTATTATTATTACGATCATTATTATTATTATTATTATATTATTATCATTACCAACATCATCTCGCGTGCTGGCCACTCTGACACTTTTTTTGTGTGTTTTCAAAAGCGGCCACTCGAGGACAGCAAAAAAAGAATAATGTGTTGATTGACGCGATTTGTACACTTTTGATATTTCCGGCACATATTTTTCATGCATTTGTCATTTCCACATTTAGCTTGAATTTAATTTGCAAATGGAATTCATGTTGTGTCTTTTGAAGGCTGTAAAGCATGAATATGAGCATGTGTGTGTGTGTGTGTGTGTGTGTGTGTGTGTGTGTGTGTGTGTGTGTGTGTGTGTGTGTGTGTGTGTGTGTGTTAATTGGCACCACATCGTCGTCGTCCCAGAAATGGTGGCAAGCATCAAAATAAATATAGAAATATGATCAATTCCACATTTGAAATCATAACGTAGAAAACACGGACGTTTTTATACAAGACAAAGACGTCTACGTTTATTTTCATTTTTGCAATTTGCAAAGTTAAAAGAGCAAATGAACGCAAACGACGTGTATAATATAAAATAATTTCCTCTTGAAAAAAGCAAGAAGTGTGAAGCACAAATTGTGTGTCTTTTGTGTGAAGCAGGATTGTGAAAATAGGAAATGTTTTGAATTGTGTGTGCGTGCGTGTGTGTGCGTGCGCGTGTGTGTGCGCGCGCTAGCACATTAGCGGCTGCGACTCATGTTGTGCAAACATGTTTGTTCAGGTTGCACGACATGCGGCAACTCACGCCTTGTAGGAGGAGGACACCTCACATATGAATATGATGACGCAACCCGCCGTGTGTGCAAAATCACATTTACAGGAATGAATGTAACATCATGTCATATTTACATATAGACATTCTAAATGTAAAAATGCTGCCCAATGTATAAATGTTGTATATATCGCCAAGGAAACATTTGACAGCTCCAATATTATGTATATGATGTAAATATTTGAAATAAACAATTGACATCCCTTTCTTTAAAGAGTCGACCAAGAAGACACTTAACATGTCACGTTGAGGGTCACGTGACCTGTTTTGTGGCCCCGCCCCCAACGAGTGAGGGAGAACATTTGCAGCTTCGTGACTGGTGCAGCGCAAGATGAAGTCAAAAGACGTTCTTTTTTTTTATGTAGTCAACATGATTTCATTTTGTGAACTTAACGTTAAGGAAACACAAGGTCCTGGTTGGCTGCTCACTTTTAAACGACTGGAGGGAGGGGCTAGGGATATATTCCGTCCCAATGCCAAAAATGTTCAAAGTGTTTTGTGTCTTTGTGACTTTCCAGGACAAGAAAAGTCGTCCACACAAGTGCACAAATGACAAGAAAATGACAAGAAAACACTTTGCAGCGTTTCTCCTCTGAGGCGGCGGCCATCTTGTGTCACATGAGAGCCGTGGGCCGCCTTTATTGGCTGCGCACGCATGACCCCTGCCCCCCCTCCAACCCCTGCCGGCTGTTATGCATGTATGGAAACATGCGTCACCTCCAACGCCCTTTTAGGGTTCATCACTTACGGCGAGTCAGACGCACGCACCCACACACATAATGCTACTAGCATGCTAACGCAACAATCAACGCATGTTTGTATTTCTAGTGATTAATTGTCATCAACAAAACTTGTTAATACTGACGTGACTTGCGGCGTCACATGCACACACACGCAGAAAAACACAATTGCAGCGTCTCACACACACACGCACGCACGCGCACACACATTGCTGGCTGCTAAGCGATGAGGCGTGGAGCTGTCAAACAACATCAACGTCAAAGTGAGATGAGTTCAATTTGAGCTCAATGGCGCCGCCCTGCTGGACTGGCACATATTCCGCGCGCATGCGCACACACACACAATGATATGAATATGGAAAACAAAACATGCTTGTTTTGAGACAGTTGGTGAATGACAAAAAATAAACAAAATGAAATATAAATGCTGATAATTGATATTGCTGTTAGCATCAGTCTTAATCGCACACACACACCTGATTGAACACAATTGTTGACCGCTGGTATTTAGCACAGTGATGTCATTTCCACTTTACGCCGACAGGGGGAGCACGGCCGCACACACATACACACACACTTCAACGAGGACGTGTAAACGTGTGCGTGTACATTGAATTAGTGCGTGAAGTGTGAGCGGTGAAGTGCACGTCGTTATAAGCACGCGTCAGCTATTCATTACAAATAGTCAGCAGAAGAAAGAAAGAAAAGATGATCAGAATTCTTTTTACCCATCTTTTGCCATAAAGGAACTTTATTTCCGACTGTTCAAAGAGCATATCATCAATTTTCTTTATTTTTAATGTCATTTAAAAAGGCTACTCATGAAATGAATGTGTTAACCCCCCCCCCCCCCCCCCCCCCAATGTTTGTATCTTCTATTTGGGGAGGCAATCTCCCATTGTGCCAAAATATTAGGTTTATTTGAAACTAGAGTTCAAAGATTTTTAATGCACGGCATCCATCACATGACTAACAACATTTGTTACTTCTAATTTTGAATGATGTCTCATTTGAGGTGAACTTGAAAAAGGTTTGTCTTACCTCGACTTTTTGTAGATAAAGTGTGTTCCTTTCCAGTCCTCTTTTTCTTCTGTAAGCTTCAAAAGTCTGTGTTGGAAATGGAGATTGTTGTCATCATGAAAGAAAGTCTTCCTTGAGCAGTTCTCGTCCCTATGAAAGAAAGCTTCCACAAACACGTTCTGGTGTTCACAGCAGTGAAAACACACTCCAGTAACTTTTTTTTTCTCTCCCTCCGCTCCAGTCGGCAAAAAAAATCATCCGGGAGTTTTGCATTCAATCTCCAGCGTTTAGGAGATTGTTACCTGACTACAACCTCGCTAGCTCGCTAGCTAGCCATGTGTCTTCGTAGAAGAAGATCACCAACGTCAACCTGTGTGCTCTCGTGCGCCCCCTTCAGTGTGGCTGCCCAAACCAGCCGAACTGCGTTCCTGCCAGATAAACGTCCCATGTTCTGTCGCCCTTGTCCTCCTGACGGGTCGCGGGTGTGCTGCGACATCATCAAATAAATCAACCCGAACCCTATCAATTCTTATTATAAAAGTATTGCCATTAAACAGGTTTTTCCACTGGCTTAAGGTTAAAAATAATAACCGCGAAAATATGTGGGTCACCAGACCCAGTATATATATATTTTGAAATAAAAACAAATACAATAATGATTCTTTATTTTCATTTACCATTATCTAGAGTTTTACTATTATCTATAAATGAGGACATCGACATACATTTATCATGGAAAGCTTTCTACAACGGTCGCACCAGATTGTTGATCACATCGCATAATATTTTCAATTTAAAGTTATGAGGTGAACAATTAGCCATCAAGCAAAACAAGCTAGCTAGCCACACAAGTAAGATTGTAATGAAAATATATTTTGGGGGGACAAATTTCAAATTATTGTTGTTGTTTTTTCAGGCCATGATGTCCAAATATGATGGCGACAACTTTTTGACGTAGTTGCGAGACAGCACAAAGCTGACCGCTGCTTCCATGCGTTCGTGATCGTCTTGTGAATGATACAAACTCCTGTCTTGAAATGAATTTCAAAATAACAACTTTATTGATTTTTTTGTCGCACCACATGATAATTCATAAAATAGGTATCATCGGACAAACTTCTCTGTCAATGACCCGTATAATGCACAGAATACATAATTAAAACAGAAAATAATTAATGAAATCAGTTTTTGTCCTCTCCACGTCCCTGAAATGAACAAATTGTGCAAATGAGCACGCAACGTACACGCAGCGAATAATGTGCCTGTCTCTTGAAGAAAATCGATTGCCAATGAAGCAAAGTAAGTGAATTGAAAAGTACAAAATGTCATTCAATGTTGTAGTGAACGTTATAAAAAAAAAAAGACATCAAAGGCTGAGTCAGCCTTTTTCAATTGGTTGGATGACGTGGCTCCTGGCGCCCCCTCCTGGCAGGGCGGCACATGACAGCATGGGAAAAAGCTAAGCATGATGATGTGAGCGGACAACCACGTGAGTAGGTGACGATCACATGACGATACTCTGGCATTCCGTTACGTCACGACGCTTTCAATGTCGTGTCATCTGCAACACGATGTTTTCCCCTCAATTGATAAAAAAAAAAAAACAAATTCTTTGATGACAATATTTTTTTGTTGCAGCCCTAAAATATAGTAAATATTGTTTTGTTTTTGTTTAAAAAAAAAAAAGAAGCATTTGTGGTATCTGATAGCGAAACCCCAAATCAGTTTTTGTCCTGCGTTCAGTTGCGGTCAGCCTGGCCGTGTCCCAGCATCCGTTTACAAACATTACAAACATACACAATCGTGTACAAATAGAAAAAAAGCATACGCACATGAAAATACGCGATGGCGTGATCCAAAATCACGTGATACGATACGAAACCGTGCGATGACATTTCAAAAGCACCTTTTGATGCGGAATCAAGTGACGACGATACGTTTGTCCGATGCTCACGAGAACATCGGGAAGCAGAATGTGATGACGCACGACCAGACGCCGTCTTGACGGGACCGAATCAGGTTGTGACCGCACTGAAGGGACGCACGCATTTGCTAATAGTGCCGTGAAATGTCACGTGTCAATCAAATAAAGCGTTAAATAATGTTTATTACCTCTTGCAGGGAACGTTTCGTGCTTACAAAATCAATGGCAGTTTATGACAATGATAATGTTTTCAAAATGAACATGAAAATACCCCAAACATTTTTTACAACCAACTTTTGCTGTGGAACGTGACAGTTCCTCAAGAGTTCTGATTGGTCCGTCAGGGCGCGTACTGTCGGTCCAATCACTTGGGGGTGTAATGTCTGTAGTGGTGGGCGGAGCTCCCCAAGGTTCTGTAGTCGCCCCCTCCAAGTCCGTACCTGCCGGCCAGTCCCAGGGGGGCGCTGGCGGCGGGGCCCGTTAAACCCGGCGCCCCGGCGTAGGCCAGGCCCCGGTAGAGCCCGTGGGGGTGCTGGTGCCTGTGAGCGGTCGCCGCAAGCAGCACGGGCTGAGCGTTGCGGCCTGGCGTGTCGAAGGCGAACTCGGGCGGCGGGCTGCTGGGCTTGGAGGGCGTCGACGTCAGCGGGTCCGATTCCAGCGGCGCCGGAGGCAGAGAGGAAAGGGCGGCGGCGTACGCTTCGGGGCCGGCGCCAGGAGGCGGGCCGGCCGAGGGCGAGAGCGCCCCCGTGAGGAGGGGCCGCGTCCAATCGTCTTTGAAGATCTGCACGGTCAGCGTGGACACCAGCGGCAGCAGACGATTGGTCACGTGCGCCAGCACCAGCTGCTCGTTGGCGTCCCGCCGGATGCGCACGTGGGCGGAGCCCGCCTGGAAACATAGCGGCAGCGCAACGTTAGCCACGTCATGCTAACCAGCCAACCTATATGTAGAAAAACACTCGTCATGCTCATTTTGAGCTTGAAGGAATTGTTCCACTTTCAATATTTGTTTTCTTTGAAGAAAAACATGTCATTTTCAAATCCACTCAACTAAAAGCTTCCAGCCTTTGTTTTGTCTCTCAAACACACGCACGCACGCACGAGTACGCAGTGACGCGCACACGCCGTCCCCGAAGGGCGCGAGGCGAGCACTCGGGGGTCAAATGAGTTTGGACAGATGCTCTGTTAGTAGTCGGCCAACAAGCAACAGTTTGTGTACACACACCAACATCGCACGCACGCACGCACGTACATGGAGCACCACATGAGCTTGCATCACACACACACGCACGCACGCAGGAAAGTGCGCCACCTGCAGGTCATTGACGAAGCAGCTGGCGGAATATTTGCGCTACGCACGTCAACGTACACGTGTGGTGCGCATAAAATGTTTTCACCGACAGATGTTGTTGTGCGACGTCCCGAATGTGTCCCAGCTGGGTTCCTCTGCTGTCGCCATGACAACGAGCAACAGGGACAACAACAGGGATTTTTTTAAAAAGACGGGAACATTTTGCTACAACAAGACAAGCAAACTCGAGCAAAAAAATCAGAAGGTACCAGAGATCCGAATCCGAGCGTCCAGAAATGTTCGTTTCGAACTTCCAGCACGCCGTCAAGTGTCGAAACCTGATTGGACGCAAAGACAAGCAGTCAGCCAATCAAATCTCTTTATCCATCGTGTGTGTAGACTTATAGTATATGACTGGACCGTCAATAGGACCTTCACGGCGGATGCCAGACGGCAGCCATCTTACGTTGCCATTTTGTTTGGCTGACACCACCGTTATGAGTCGTAAAAAACAAACGTCACTGTTTGCGCCGACCGTTCACGGTATTGCAGTATTTCAATGTTTACAGTTGTGACTCGTTGATGTTAGGTTTACATTTCAGAGCAATTTTTTTTTCCTGATGTGGCTTTACTTTGATGCTTCTGACCTTCAAAGAGAAAATGAAGCCTTTTTCTTATCAATGACATTCACAAGTCGTGCTTCTCCCAGACTTCGTGCTGCAACTTTACGTCATACACGGTGGAATTTTCACTGGAGAGAAAACGCAGCAGAGAAATCAATGTATTCAAGTAGGCGAATGGCAACGCAAGATGGCCGCCGGTGGCGTCACTCCTCCCGGCTTTGACAGTCCAGTCATATGGACGCGGTCCACGTGCACGTGCGGCTGCGGTTGTGACTGACCTCTCGGAGCAGCTTGTCTAACTGGCCAATGACGTGAGAGGGCGTGGTCTGCGGGGAGCAAGTCAGGTGATCAAAGTCTTGATTGATTCAACAACAAAAGGATGACTAATACGAATCAAGTCATGTTAGCAACATTAGCATCTTTTTTTCCCCCCTCAAGAATTGTGAAGAGGGGTGTGTGGACTTTTCATATCCACTGGAAGCAAACAAGTGATGTGTTACCTGCAGCAGCACTTTGCCGCTGTAAACGCTCATGGGATACATGGTGCCAAAGGTCATGAGGGCGATGGCCACCGCCGACGCCGTGTCCACGCTGTTGTAATCGCTACACGCGCACAAAACAACGTCAGCGGCGCGCACGTCGGCACAAAGCGCACGCGTGCGCAACGTCTTACTTAATCTCGATGAGCATGTACGTGACGCAGAGCGAGAGCGCCCCCGCCAGGTTGATCAGCACGAAGGGGTTCATGCGAGGCAGCAACACGCTGCTCAGACCTGGAATCACGCCGCACAAACTACACAAACAGCAACACAAACGCACATTTAGAGAGACAATGAGCACGTACGCACGCACTTATTGCTTTATGACACAAAAATAAACATCAAACCCTCCAAAACAAAAGAGCACAAACAAAAAACATTTCTTTCTTTAGCTTGTGTTCTTTAGTAAACCGACATGGCTTGGTTTGATGAAAATCGGCAAAAAGGAGCCGTTTTGTGAGAAGAAACATTTCAAGCACAAAAGTGACTTTGACACAAATCTTCCTTGAAAAAAAAAAAGAAGCTTTTTGTGGCTGATTTGGATTTATTTGACAGACCCTTAACCGTCTTTCATGCCAAAAGTGCTCATGAATGAAGGTCATTCTTGAAATCATTTCATTTCTAAAGCCAACGGTTCCCCAACTGAGCCGTTCGAAACCGAACTTCCGCTGCATAAGCTAAAAGACGACGACGCGCAAGCACAACGAACGCTGACGTGCTTCATGTAAGCCAGACAGTGGCGAGGCGATGGCGGGGGCAGACGGTACAGCACAGTGACACGCACGCACGCACACACGCACGCACACAATAATAAATCGTGACCTTCACCTCACACCCGTGTTGTGCTTAAATATCTCGCCAGACCTTTGGAAAGCCTGCAGCACATGACCCATATCGCACGCACGCACGCACGCACGCACGCACAAAGTTGTGTTCACTTGGCCTCACTCGGCCAATCACAGCTCACTTGTGCCATACCAACTGCTCATTCGGTGTGTGTGTGTGTGTGTGTGTGTGTGTGCGCGTGCGTCATGGTTGACCGGCGGGGCACGACAAGCGCTAATACTGCTAGCGAGGACAACGTGACGACGCCAGGAAAGACGACAGGAATAAGTTGAAGGAGAAGACGGCTTGGACCCGCTGAAGGCCGATGACAACAAACAAGTCACAAATTCATTCCCTCAAACAAAATGGACGATTGTCAACCGATCGATTCAATAGCCAGCGGTAGAATGAAATGAAAGACGGATACAGGGAGAGAGAGGAGGAGGAGCTCAAAACGTCGAGAGACGAAGGGAGGGATCGACGGCAAGTGCAACTTTAGACAAGTGAGATGAAGAGAAAGGAGGAGGATGCTGATGAAGAGGAGGAGGAGGAGGAAGAGGACGACAACATCCAAGTGGCGAGTTCACCTTCTGCTCAGATCCGCCACGTGCTCCTGAAGCCAACTGCTGCTGGCCGCTGCAAAACACACAAAAAGATCTTTTCAATCTTCATGCCGGCGCGTTTGGACCTGCGCTGGCTCCGAACCACTCGGACCCGTCGCTGCTTTCGAGGTTGAAAAAAGTCACACTTTCAAAATTGCAGAAACTTTTCATCAGTGTTGCGAACTTTTTTTTTTTTTTTTTTTTTTTTTAGTTCTAAGCGCAAGTGACGTGACATTGACCCCTCCCCCTCACGTTGTTGGTGCGTGATGTCAGCGAGCCAACAACTCCAATTCGGGCCGTCGATGAAGGCAACACGAATCCGGACGTTGTAATTAGCAAACGATACGAGAGACCCACAATTCGTCCTGCACTAAATGTCCCTTCTTTATTGAGATGATACGCAACCTTATTGATGAGCACAAATGAAAACGCAGAGCAGCTGCAGAGCGCGCGGGGGGGCCGTGGGGGGGGGTCGTGTTTGTTTTGCCAGGATGAGTAAGTCCAAACAAACATTTGAATGGAGTGACTTATTTATGATGTGTGTGAACAAGGAGAGCGCTGGCCCAGTGTGTGTTGGCGCGTCCCTTCAGCTCGCTCGCCCAGCCTCGCCCCACTCCACCGACGACCCCCCCCCCCCCCGGCAAAAACATCCCCACTGTCTGGAACATGGTTGCATAACACACTTTTAGTCTCGTTCCATCTGAGAGAGCGAGCGAGAGCGAGAGAGAGCGAGAGAGAGAGAGAGAGCGAGAGCAAGCGAGCGAGGTTTCATCCCCCTCCCATCCCAAAATGTCAGATGTTAAGTGATGTTGAGACTGTTCACAACGCAACAGCAGACAGCTGAGACACACACGCGAGCGCGCGCACACACACGCGAGCGCGCGCACACACACGCGAGCGCGCGTACACACACGCTGACCTCATTCATGAGTACGCGTTCGTCGCGACTCCACGGAGAACGAGCGAGGGGAGGGAAGGTGAGCAAGGACGAGACGGGGAATCTTAAAAGTTGCTATAAAGTGAAAAGAAAAATGTTTTACAAACACAAGACAGACAAAAGAAAGAATACCAGATTTAAACAATAATAAAAAAATTTTTTAAAGCGAGGCATCAAAGTGGCGAAAATGGAGCCCGTTTCTGCTGAAGGTGCCGTAGCCACGCCTCCAACTGTCAATGAAATATGGCAACTGCTGCAATCTGTCTTACGTCTGCACAAAAGTGCAATACGTGTTTGAGCCAGCAAAACATTTCCGTTTTAAGCCTCCGGTGCCTGGAATGTCTCCCACTGGGTCGTCTCGTCGCGGGGCTTTTCCCTGCTGCGACAACGAGGCGCTCGCTCTAATGCCGTCTTGTCAGCCTCAAGCTCAGGTCCACACGCTGGCTTTAAAATTGGACTTCCCCGCCCCAGAAAGTAAAAAAGAAAATAAAAGAAAATTGCTCTTCTACCTTTCTCCAAATGACATGGACGCACTCACAGCTGACAACGAGGCACTCTAAAAGTTGCCACATCTGAGGATGCATTTTTGGGGTGCAGGCATAGCTAGCTAACGAGTTAGCCAGTTGCATGTTGCAGCTGCACAAAATAAGTGCTGATGTGAACAAAGTTGCTCAAGTTGTCACCAGGCAAGGCAATTGACAACCGATCAGGAAGTGAGAAAAAGGAGACAAGGAAGCAGGAGAAAGGCCGCAAGGGACGCAATCTGGTAGCATATGAAGCTACGCTAAAGGTCTGAAAAGATTATTAATATGTCAAAGAACGTGCGATTACACATTTGCTGACATGACGACATGAGGACGCTGTGACCTTTGAACCTCTGTGACATGATGTCTAACTTCATCACAATAAACATAATCCAGGACGAGCGCAAAAGCAAACAAATTGTTGCACTTCCCGAGTGAGGCTGAGGATTATTATTATTATTATTAAACATGCCCTCCCACTCACACACGCACGATGAGTGTTGACGTACCTTGGGACACGCAGGCGAAGGGTTTGTTGCGTACGGACATGAGCGTCAGCAGGTTGAAGAAGAGCGCCACGAACGTGCCCACCAGCAGGCGGCCGCTGCACGCACACACAAACAACTTTTTACAGGATGTTGACTGGAGCACAAACACGTCGGTTGTCTTCAATCCGTCGCCGTTGCGGATGATTTTCCGTGCAGCCTCGCTGATCTGCATTTCTTACGCCGACAGCAACAACAAGGCCGCAGTCCGGGAGCGGCTCGTTGATATTAGCACAATCTTCACAATTTAGCAAGACGCTTGCCACATTTTCTTGCACCCGCAGCAACAAGCGACAGCAAGATTGAAGGCTCGTTTAGTGACGTTAAGTTACATTTTTTAATCCGATCAATCACATCTTAGAATTTTCATTCTAACCAGTTAATTACTTGCAAAATTGAAAAAAAATGACCGCAGTAGTTTGACATGAACAAATATTCTGAACGTCATACGCAAACATTTATTTAATGCATGTTGTTATGTTTATTGCTCAAACACAACTTGTGTTATTTTTAACGTAACCAACCGCAGTCGGCCAAAGGATCATCTAACATTTATAGTGCAATCAATACAAGATGAACGTGATTGTAAAGTGGCATTTTTTTTCATGAATCATTGAGGAAATGCTTTAACAGCGCCAGTTGTGCTTTTTCCAAGAAGGAAAGAAAGAAAAAAATGTTGCTGCCTTTGGAATTATTCACCTGACAGCCAACGCAACTAAAAAAAAAAAATCAATGCGAATGGGTTTCACGGCCCCGATAGGGTGGGCGTGTCTTCCGTCTTTAAGCCTGATCCAGCTCAACTCGCTCCAGCATTGGCTGAGATTTTGGGAAACACAAACGTGCGACTTGGCGTGGAGTAAGCGGCCGCGCGCTCGCCAACGTCGCCGCAGCGACGCGTAACCGCGACCAGGCCAAAGGCAAAAGTTGCCATCAACTTGCAGGTCCGTTCGCCGCGCGCTAAAAGATTAGTGACGGCTTTGAGACGCTAAAACTCAGCGGGCCTAAAACCGGTCCCCTGTGACCAGATTACAGCCCCACCCCCCAAAGCCGACGTGATTGGACGTTGTGAGAGACGGACAGGTGTCCGAGCGGAGACGCAAACATTCGTCCCCGCCCGCTTGCCGCCTTCTAATCTCTTCCGACTGGGCCGTGCGTGCGTGCGTGATTGTTTGAGCCTCCTAACTGGATTGTCCCGCGTGATTAGTGGAGCCAAGTGGGCACTTTTATCAGCACGCGCGTGTGCGCGCGCGCGCACAACTGGCGGACCGCGCTAATCTCTTGAAATCACACTTGAACTGACTTTTACCACACAATCCGTCTATCAGGCGGCGGAAGTGCGACGCGCATGAACGCAAGCAAATACTCACGTGTGGATCTCCGGCTGCTCCACGAAGCGCTCCACGCTGGAAGAAGACACAAAAGCGCCATCAAACACACGAAAGATGCGATTGTCTGGACACCATTCATGATTTTTGGTACGAGTGGTTTGAGTTACGAGCATGAACGCGGAACCGACTTCACTCCAACCATTAATCGCGTGTGAAGATAACTGCTGAAAATGCGCAAAGACTGACTGAGTATGTGCCACGTAGCATGAGACTGTTTTCCAGTTTTCCAGATTCTTTTTTGGGGGGTGTGGCTAAATACAGCGCCTAGCGACAGACTCGGTGGTCTGCCATACGTCAAATCACCTCCACAAAATAAAAATTGAGCGAGCTAGCTAGGTCTCATTTTGCCTTCACATTAGAGTGTCTCGTTGTATTGTAGACAAGAGACAAAACCAATTTTTTTTTTTATTATTATTATTATTATTATTATTATTAACTCTTTGACTGCCATAAACGTTATAAAACGTTTAGCATAAACCTAGGGAAGGGCGCCGAGGACGTTAAAAGACGTCCCCTATGTTTTTTTTTTTTTTTTCAAAAACGGGTGCAGGAAAGCCTTGGGCAGCTGTGCTGAAAGAATCAGGCTGATCTGATTAGTCAAAGACTCGTTTTGGCCCCTAGAGGGCAGCGATGACTCTCTTTGCACAAGGTTGGATGGGCCGCCCACCGTGGGCGTCAGTAGAAGACGTGAGGCGGAGCTAGAGTGTTGAGGAGACAATGGCTGATCCAAGCCACAATGGCTTGACCAAGCAACCGGTTACAAGCAGCTCAGCTTGAGCATTTTTTTCAAAGACGGAAAGCATCAATCAATACTAAAAAGCGCATTGATGTCAACGATGATGATGACAACGAGCTCTACGCCAAAGTTGGAAGCTTTGGCGTGACTGTTATGAACACGTAGTAAGCCTCACGGCTAAGCGCGGCTAGCGCGGCTAGCGCTGCTAAGGCCGGAAAACGCGCACAATAGCCGGCCGGGTACTTCTACACAATCGGACATTCGATCGGGCGATGGAGAGTTGGCATCGACCAATGCAGATTGATGTCAACGATGATGATGACAACGAGCTCTACGCCAAAGTTGGAAGCTTTGGCCTGTTACTATCACGTAGTAAGCCTCACCGGCTACGCGCGGCTAGCGCGGCTAGCGCTGCTAGCGCTGCTAAGGCCGGAAAACGCGCACAATAGCCGGCCGGGTACTTCTGCACAAGCGGACATTCGATCGGGCGATGGAGAGTTGGCATCGACCAATGCAGATTGATGTCAACGATGATGATGACAACGAGTTCTACGCCAAAGTTGGAAGCTTTGGCCTGTTACTATCACGTAGTAAGCCTCACCGGCTACGCGCGGCTAGCGCGGCTAGCGCTGCTAAGGCCGGAAAACGCGCACAATAGCCGGCCGGGTACTTCTGCACAAGCGGACATTCGATCGGGCGATGGAGAGTAGTCGAAAAGCATCGACCAATGCACATTGATGATGATGATGATGGTCAACCTCGCCGGAGTTGGAAGCTATACGCGGCCGTTATTCTGTCGTCATAAAGCCTCACCGGCTAGCGCTGCTAACGCCGGAAAACGCGGAGCTGCACAAGCGGACATTCGATCGGACAATGAAGAGTACCCCGAGTCCAATGCATATTCATCGGAGGAGCGGGTACAGTCTGATCACGGAGAAGACACTGTTTCTGGACTACGATGCCACCATGAATGGAGTGGATAAAATGGATCTCCTACCACCCGGTATAGCAACTGAAGGACACGGGGAAGCGAGACGTAACACCACCGTAACGTAACCGTAGCATGATCCTGATATTAGACTTGATGACACACTGCAGTATATACTTGCTATTCCCCGGAAAAAAGTGGCGCACGCGAAGAGGCAATCTGTTGTGCAAATGCTGTTGCGTCTCTTTGCACGCAGGAGAGTTACAAAAAGAAAAACTGTCGTTGAAACATCCACATATTTGTAAATAGCACCACAGTTGCACACATTTGTAAATAGTTTGCCAAATTGTTGTCAAATTGTTACACTGTTGAATGTAAATAAACGTATTTTGCTATCAAAAAACACTTTTTCATTCTTGGTGGTTGTGTTTTATAGAAGTAAAGCACTATTTAGGTGTTTGTGGCATCATTCATGGACAAAAAGAAGTGTCAAATTCACTAGAATGCATGAAATAATATCGTTTCACTAAAAGCTTGATTTCTCCGTATTTTGGTCCAACACAGGCGAAATTGGGTCAAACTAACCATTTTCTATTGTTGATTACTAAAGAACGGAATAAGGTAGAAACAAACTCTTTTTTTCTGATGAAAGATGAAAGTCTTTCATTTGGTAGTACGTGTGTTTCCATAGTCCAAACAGAACATTTTCTGTGGACCTTGAAAATCAGTCAAAATGCTTAAATCGGCTGGCACTGGCGGCATCCCTTTTCTCAAAACGTCTGGCAGTCAAAGAGTTAACGGGCAGCATGTGGACCAGGACTTTGCATTTGTGTGACCAATTTAGAACACCACACAGAAGAGCAAAGAGAATTGCTGCTTTAGAGCGCCTTGTTGTCAACCATGAGTACACGCACTTCACACAGTAAGTGTGTCCAAAAAAACAAAAAACATTTTATTGTCACTTGACAGCCATTTTAAAATTGATTTGATTTATTTTTGATTTTATTTTAAGGCAGTACCACCGTGGCTTACTTGTAGCTTTGTGTGTGTGTGTGTATGTGTGTGTGTGTGTGTGTGTGTGAGTGTGTGTGCATGAGAGAGAGTTGGCAAGTGAGCGAAAGTGCGAATTGGCGTGATTGAGCCGTGACGTAAATACAAGCAGACAAGGTGAGAACAAACAGGAAGTACACGAAGACAAATGCGCATAGACACCACAAAGACGTGCGCGTGTCGGCGAGAACTTCATCTACTGTTGCATGTTTGAAGCGGAAAAGTGTCCTGTTGTCAGGAGAAGTTGTGCCGACGGAACGTCACAAGTCTACAAATTTGGAATTCGAGCAACATTTGCACGAGTGTCAGAAATTCCATTTAAGAGAAGAATTTACAACGAATGAAGAATGCAGGGAGTAAATTCAAAGAATTCAAAGTAGTAATAGACTCTTTTTCAAACATTTTACACTTGTATTATAATTTAAAAAATGAGATGAAAAAACAAACTGCAATTCAGTTCACCGTGACGTGATTTTTCCCACGGACATTTGGACGTCCACTTCCTCTACGCTCAGCTTGGCGGCACAATTGCCGGCCGAGCGCTACAATGTGCAAAAGACGAGTGGACGCGGACGGCCTTCAAGAATCTGGTACACGTCCCTCGGGACAACGTGCGTGATATCATCTAGCCTGTGAACAATGTGGACTCGCTGGCGTGTTCTGTACGGCGCCTGCGCTTTAGCTGGCCGCAATGGAGTCTGCCATGACACAAAAGAGCATCATGACGTCACCTTCTCTTTTTTTCTTTGTGTTTGGCTCAGTTGAAATGAGACTTTTGTAAAAAGCGGTTGCAAACAAATCGTTTGGAAATACATTCATGTCGGCCCTCGGACCCGCAAATGTGCCCTGACACGGACTGGCGACCATTCCATTGTTGGGCAAGAAGATGAACCATCTGCTAAGGCGTCACCTTCCAGACTCCGCACCAGCAGGGGGCAGCGTGCCAACAGGTGGACACACGACAGCAAAACAAAAGCACTTGGATGTCTTGGGCCCCTGACTGGGGGGGAGGGGCACGTGCACGTGCACGTGCACACAATTCTCTTGAGTTTCTCCACTCAGTTAAGCAAACGTTTTGCTTTTCATTCCGCACCTAACGAGGTCCCGCCTCCGCTGGCGGCAGCCCATCCCGCCAGTAAGAAAGATGACAAATTTAAAGCGACCCAGCGGGGAACAGTACACGGTGTCTGCAGTTAAGACTGACGGGAGCGGTGGAGGGGCTTGGGGGTCACGTGAAGGTCAGGTTAACTATTTCATGTCGGGCTGTTGCTATGGGAAGCGACCACGTGTGGCAAAGTAGCCAACCCCTTTTTCTCAAGTGAAAACAGCAGCCAGCGTGCAGGGTCTCGGGCCGGCGCGTACATGGCAGTCAATTCAGGACCATCCCAAAGCGGCGTGAACGAGTCTTGCGACTTGCTCAATGCGAGTCACGATGCTCGTCCTCAGAGAGCTCGATACGGTTTCAAGCATCAAAAGTTGAACGAGGTGAAGTAAACAGCAGTTGCATGCACTGAGGATGGGGTCCAATTGTTCCGTTTGGGTGCCAAAGTGGGGGCGGGGGGGGGGGGGGGGTGTCGTGTGTCGGGGCAATAATGGAAGAAGACAGTTGGACAAATGTTTGGTGTTGTTGTGGAAATAAAAAAATAATTGAAATTTTAATCAAGGAAGACGTGTGAGCGACTTCAAACCATTGCCAACGACGTCTCATCATACTTGCACTGTGTGTGTGTGCGTGCGCGTGTGCGTGCGCGTGTGTGCGTGCGTGTGTGCGTGCGCTGCATACACACCTCTCCTTGAGGATGAACAAGGCTCCCAGCTGGACCAGCACAGTGGAGGCAAAAACGGCCAAAACCTCCAGACGGTCAAACCTGAACACAAGCAGGTCACATGGTCAACAGCAGTGACAAGCCCCGCCCACTGACTCTTGGCAAACATGTACACGCAAACACTACACACAATAAAAACACACAACACTACACACAAACATGTACACTTGTGGAGAGAGAAACACAAAAGCAGGATGACAAAAATAAAGGCATACAAACATACACAAACTGACACACACACGCACACACACACACACACACACGGGCAGCCGCTGTTGGCGACCCTGTAACCTCTGCCTCCATCTTTTGTCTGACGGGGCCTCAACAGCCTCAACACAAGCACAGTGCACACGGACACAACATATTAAGGACATACGACATTCAGGGCCTCCTTGCTTGACATACGTTGGTCTAACATCAAAGCACTTAGCGTTAGCTCACTTAGCGTTAGCTCACTTAGCGTTAGCTCACTTAGCGTTAGCTGACATGCCTGACTCCAAAAATCTTCGAATATTTTCTGTTGAGAGGCTAAAATGTGGACAATTTGAAATTAAACAAGGTGTACAATCGAATGATGATCACCATAATTATTGATTTAATCATTGATTAGTTGTTGATTAATCAAATAATTGTTGCACCTGTGAAATACATAGAGGGAAGTTTTATAACGACACGCTCAAGATTTGCGCACAAATTTGAATTACTGCCGCGAGAATGGAATTCCGCCGGAATTTGAAGACCGACATTCTCCATCACGTGCGTGCGTGCGTGCGTGCGTGCGCGCGTGCGCATAATCATGCAAAGCTTTTGAGCCAAACAATGAGCCGATTAGGCAACGCTTGCAGGTTAATAGGTTATATGTGATGAATGTGTCAGACGCGTATTGACCGCAGCTTGGCCCGATGGCCGCCATGTTGCCGGGCGGAGGTGTCGCCCTCAACTGCCACCGTTAATCCATGTTGGGAAAACACCGCAACAGAAGGAAAGGTTGCGTGCGCAACACACAATTGCTGTCCGTACAGTAAGTACGCAAGACTGATATCGCACTCGGATGAACACGCATTTCATGACATGTCCAAACATGAGGCCCAATTTCGACTTGAGCGTCCCCCTTCCCACACCTCAAGTTCAGAGGTCATCTGTCAGCTGCAAACGCGCGCACGTTGACTTGAGGCTGGCGACTCACCCGAAGGAGAAGACCTGGCTGGGCTTCTTCATGCTCACCCACGAGCTGATCAGACACGTCAACAAACTGCAACACACAAGACCAGAAGGACATTTGGGAAGACGGCGAGGTCATGCGAAGTTCTCGCCGCCTTCTTTAATTCATCTCAAATTTCATTTTTCATGAGTCAAAGAAGCAGAGCCAAAATTGGCGGCGGCACACAAGCGTGATGATGATGATGATGATGATGATGATGATGAAGATCAGGCTCACCTGAAGAGCTCAAAGATGGTCAGGTAGGTGAAGGCCGTCAGAGCTGAAACGTGAAACAGGTTTGTGATTGTGCAAATCATCTTCTACTTCTCACCGGAAAAAGATGGCGACTCGAGATACGAGTGACTCGACTTACAAGTTCACCGAGATAAGAGTCGTTGTTACTCTGACTTTTGTTCTTTGTTTGCTTTGACTTTTGAGCGCAGACTTGAGATATGTAAAAGAGGATCGCAGTGTTTTCATTCATTCTGTCTGTCCGTCTACTTGTCTGTCTGTCCGTCTACTTGTCTGTCTGCCTGCCTGCCTGCCTGCCTGTCTGTCTGCGCGTCTGCTCTCACGGGCAGCTTGCAGTAATCGGACGCAGCGTGTTGGGATGAGGCGAGCAGATTAGGGCGGCTTTGTGCCGAGAGGAACATTTTGTTTCCCCAGCGCCGACGTCCATGTTGGCCAACCTGACGATGCGTAATCCTGACAGAGCGAGACCCACTGAGACCCACTCAATCACTCGCAGACGGGACGGACGGACGGACGAATGAGATGCAGCGACAGAACGACGCGAGTTTAAGAGCGAGACAGATGGAGGCAGACGGCACAGTGACGGGGCCAGACAGACAGACAGACAGACAGACAGACAGACAGACAGACAGACAGACAGACAGACAGACAGACAGGTCGGCGGCGCGATAGACAGACAGTTAGATAGACCTGCAGTGACACCCAGAGGACAATACAATGCGCACACACACACACGGTTGCTAAGCAAACCAAATTAGTCAAAAGATGAGTAAAAAAGAAAAACTGAGAAAACAAGTGATGGATGGAAAACAATCAGGACGACGGGGAAGTAAGAAGAAGGATGGATGATGTGGAGAAATATGAGCGGTGGGATAAATATTTAATGACGTGTGCACACGAGACGCCATCTCACACACACACACACGCGCACACGCGCACACACACGCACACTGAAGGATGAGGAGACGGATGTGCTAACCACAGCCAATAAGTGCTTAGTGTCACGGGTTCCGGTAAACAGTAAACTGAGATCACACACAAACAGGCTGGTGTACTTTGCAGATGTAAAGTAAAAGCTTCAATCGAACATTTGATTAAGTGCACACACCCCAGTGACCCGCCGGCACGATTGCGCTCAGCCGCCACGTCGCTAATCATCGCCGTTTTACTCCGAAAGTAGATTTGGCGTCAGGTTGTCCATTCAAGGAACACTTGCTAGACTCTCACACACTTGATGACGGCGCTTGGTGTCGCGGCGTTCCCATCAGAAGCAAACTCATACGTAGCGAGCGCGGCGTCGATAAGCAAGCGTCCGTTTAGCGTCGGGTATCCGCGCCGTGGGATTTCAGCGGCAGCTGGCGGAGACATGTTAAACCTGCGCCCGTATCAAATCGATGAAACTCGATCCCGATGGCAAAAGTGCACACCATGCTTTGGTGGGGGCGGAGCTTGTTCAACAAATGCACATTCATCGTCATGGCGAGTGACAAGTCGCAAATATCATCCAATACAAATTGATTTGGGGTTATTGATTTTTTTCCCTGGCGATTAATGTTGATAAGAAATTACATTTTTAATAAAACTAATATTTTTTCCATGTGGAAAAAGAAGCAAATGAAGGTATTTCGTGTTAATGATGCGGTTCTCCTGTTGGATGCGGATGCGCATCGAAGGTTGAATGCGATTGGTCGAAGTCAGATCAAAGCAAACAATTCCATGTGAATTGATTGCACGACTTTGTGATGCGCCATGATTGCAATATTGTTTTAATATATGGTGCGGCCCGAAACAAGATGATGAATTTGGCTTCCCCTTGACATTGGCCAGAGAGTGCGTGCGTGCGCGCGAGTGCGTGCGATGGGAAGGGTTATCCCGCTATGGCGTCTCTCTGTCACGGCCATGTGGACGTCATCCCGTGCACTAAACGGGGCTTCACCGCATCTCTGCGTGAACTCGGCTCCAGACAACGAAGAGTGTGCCCGTCGCCCCGCGGGAGGCTTCACCAGCTGCGTTCGGACACACGGGAACACTGCAAGCCTGAGGGCGCGCGCGCGCACGCACGCACGCACGCACACACGCACGCACGCACGCAGCCACCCACGGAGGCCGGATCACGTCGGCACGCCGATGAGATGAGAATGAACAAACGCTAATGGATGGATGAGGCCAGGATAAACACAAACATTCCGGCGGTCTTGCAACATGGACGACCTTGTTTACTAACACTAGGAAACAGGACGTTCGAGCGTTTCGACCTGCCGAGTGATAACAAATTCACTGAAATGTTTTGAAAACAATTCAGCGAGCACCAATGCTTTTTTTTTTTTACATTTCAAATATGGGCTCTGCAGCGCAACGAATCGAGCACTTTCTCAATAAGTAGTCAGCCAACCACTAGGGGGCGCATGCATGATGAAGACTTCAGGAAGCTGCCATCGTGAATGAGTAAACAAGTCCATTTCAAATTCATGGCTAAATGATGCATTTGTACATTTTTGCACTTAAAACGATAATCAATTATTTTAAAGGGTTCTATTTTTTTTTAAGGCAGGATGAATCATTGTGATTAATAAACATGATGACAATATTGATCCAAAATTACGTTGATACTCATTTTGGCCACCATTGTGCAATCTAATAACAGGACGAACATGTAAACGCGTGTCTCATAGGTTTCGCGTGTTGATGTGTGTGTGCGCCGTCAAGTGAGAGTGGGTGCGGACGCATCTTGTTGAGGGAGATGTCCGTGTCAGGGAATGTTTGGAGGACAGACAGAGGTGAGAGACAGCGCACGCACACGCACACGCACACACACACACACACAGGAGGTGTCAGTGACACAAAGAGGCAACTGTCGCTGTTTGTCAGCGTGGACAAGATGGACGCAAAAGTGCCTAAACTGCTAACTTGCTAGTGTGTGTGTGTGTGTGTGTGTGTGTGTGTGTGTTCACATCTGCAGACAAAAAGCTGCTGTCTTGTAAAAGACTGAAAGATGATATTGTTGGTGACTGCACAATTTGATACAGGATCACTAGCCATCTCGCACGCGTGCACACACACACACACACACACACACACGCACACACGGTTTTGTAGGATCATCATCAGCTTGAGTTTCAGCAACGCAACGACAACAACTCTGCTTGAGCAGCACTTTGACAAACACACAAAACACACACACAGGAAATGAGATCAGAGGTTGTGAGTGAGCAGCAGTCTGCATGTCAATCAATAACTAACCCTGTGCGTGCGTGCGTGCGTGCGTTCGTACCCATGCTGTTGGTGGAGCTGCACCAGATGAGCAGACAGGCGGTGCACAGCAGGTTGAGAAACCCAAACAGCAGGATCCTCCATGACTGCAACACGCAAAACAAAAGTGTCATTTACGTTCCATCGCTTCATAAACACACGCGCGCTCATTCGAACCCGGCCGATTCATCGGTAAGCTGATTGTATTGTGAGCCCGTTCCAAAAGAATCACAATTGGCAGGAGTTCTGCCGATCAAACGCCGATACCGCCTCGTCATAATTTCTAATGACACAGTAAATGCTGTTCGGCGTCAGAATGATGTACTTGTGCCGTTTGTCCACAAGATGGCGCTTGGACTCCTTTTAATTGATCAGACAACAGACGTGGCTGCGCTAACGTTTCCAACAAGAAGAACAACAATGTTTTGTCGCTCCTGAGTGCAATTTTCAACTTCTGCTGCTTCTCACCGTCAGCAACGAGTGCACATGCACAACAGTCCACAACACGGGTTCTGAAACCCACGGCGCACATTTGGGCTAAGCTTCATTTCTTGACGGAAAACTTTTCAAAAACAAAACAACAAAGTCGGACTCCCGTTTGAGGTGAACTCACTGAAAAGCACAACAAATGCACTTCAACGTAATTAAGAAATCATGTTTCGTCAGTAAAGTTTATTTATAACATGTTGAAAGTGTCACGCTTTGGACTCGAAAATTCCTCTCGGTTGCAAAGTTCAACAAATACTGAAAGGACAAAGTCTTGGAAAACACAAAAACTGATAAAAATTCCTATTTTTTGTCACTAAAAAAACACATTATATATATTTTTTTTAAATAATCAGCCAATTAATCCATGGATTTTTTCCCTACCAAATATCAGAATGCACCTAACAAAACAAAAATAATTCATTTGGGCCCAACTTTTAATTCCACTCCATTTCTTTGCACAATTCAGTGCTCAATGGCGCCATTTTGTGGCAAAATGTTGCACTACACTGAAGGTGTGCAAGCCCAAATTTCAACTTGCCTGCATGCTATAAAAAGCCACACAAAAAAAAAAACAATCGCTTCAAAAAAAACGCTTCAAGACAAGACGCAACACAACCACTGAGTGCTTTTCTGTGTCAGGCGTACCACAGACAAGGAGCGTGTGTGTGTGTGTGTGTGCGTGTGTGTGTTTGTGCGTGCGTGTGTTTATGTGTGCGTCCCTGTCAGATGGAATGTGCTTCATATGTTGTTGTGCTGTGAAATCTACAATTACGCCGTGTGCCGTGTTATGACAGCGCCGAGGCGTCTGCTGACAGCACTAGCCGGACACACACACCCACGCACACACACGTGCGCGTGGGTGTGTGTATACGTACGTCTGTTTGTGGGCAAACAGAGTGGCAAGCTGCGAGCAAACACTCCCCTCCCCCCTTCTTCACATACAGAAAACATATCGCAATGTGACACTGTGCCGCCACCTTCTGGTCCGGCGCATGTACTGCGCCTGTGTGATTTCATTCAAACGACATTTCTTTGTCTTGAATATTTTAGCATCATGTAAGATTTTTGTTGTTGTGGCCCCTTACTAGCCGAGGACGGCCGTGGCCGCCGAGTTGGTGATCAAACAAAATGAAAAAGGTTTGCGAGCTCCTCATTGTCGCTTTCATCAGCACAGACGCGAATCACATACGTCAGGCTTCTTTTTTCATTTTTTTTCTCAAACACTCCTCAAGTGGTGGCCAAAATTAGAATAATAATAATAATAAATATTAGCCTAGCCTGTAAGGCAGTGCTCTGCTTTTCACGAAAAGCTCGTTTTGTCCACTTTTTGGCCAAAAGGCGGCGTTTTGGGATGAAACAGAGTGAGTACCGATACCACATATCATATGGGGCCAATACCATATCGGGTAAAGGTTGTGAAGGCTTTTGTTACCAGCCACGATACTTGAGCAAAAAACAAATCGGACATCAAGCAAATCCTCCTCATCATCTGGGAATCATCATGTGTCGAGGTTTTTTGTTTTACGTATTCAATGTATCGAGTACCTGTACTGGTTTCACTCTTATAGAAGAGAGTCCCTCTTTTTTGTGGGGGGTGGGTTGGTTGCTTATATTGTCTCAAAGAGAACACAACGAGAAAAAACTACGTGAAACTGTAGTCGAGCCATATTTCAATATTTCCATCCAGAAAGAAAAACGCGAGAGGAAGATGAACAAAAGCGCCGACACCTTTCAATCTTTTACATCAAGCAGCTCGGCCGAGAATCTCAAACTCCAACTCGGACGCCTTCAACGATTTACATCAAGCGACAAAAATGTCAAACACGCACGAGAGCACAAAGGCCGACGCGAATCTTAATCGGCTGTCAATCATTCGAGTCACGTGACTTTGCTGCCACATTCGCCAGACACAGACAACATCGGTCACTATTCATTATTATCTTATTTATACGCACGCATGAACGCACACACACACACACACACACACACACACTTACCCGTCTGTCAGACGTGACCAATCGGAATTCTTGCAACAGTTTTCCGGAGAAAGACGTGTGTGTCTTCCTGAAGGGATGAATTGTTCCCTGCAGGAGGTAAACATGACATTATGACATGATCAATGTTGCATTGCGTACATTCATATTGTAAGCGCTGGATAAGCCGAGCAGGAAGCATGACTTGTCCCACACCGCCACCTAGAGGCGTGTTTGGGAACAGCGGCAAACAATTCTAATGTTGAAGTGATCGGACTCCAAGACCAACATCGTGACATCATCTCCATCATGTCTGAGTTTGAAAGATGCCAAAAGAATGAGCATTTTTGTGAAAACTACAAAAGAATACCGAAGAGGAGCTGACGGCTGCTCGATGATGAAGACAATAATCATCACGGTTGATTTGGGAATAAATGAAATCACCATTAGGACAATCATTTGTTTTTTAAATACTGACAAATACATTTCTTTGAAACACTATAATTGTGCAAGTTCATTTTAGACCAAACGAGATTTATTAGTCATTTTGAAACAAAAAAGGTGCAAATAATATACATTTAAACAACTCAAAATGTGTATTGATAATCGGTTATTTTTGTTAACGATTATGCCAATTTTGTAATTGTGGAGTGTGATCATCGAAATTGTAATTGAATTTCGATTCATTGCACAGCGTGACGGCTGAACTGAACTTCTGCGCATTTCTTTCAATGCTAAAATGTGGAACAGTGATCGGAAGTTGCAACGGTTTAAATTGGTCCAAAGTTATGGAAGGTGGTGAACATGTAAACACTCTCCTAATTTGGGAATTTTATTGGAAACATTTGGGGAACGTAATCAGAAAAGATCGCAAGATGTCCTGGCGCAGCTCAACAGTTTGACGATGGGATGATTTGAATTGCTGCAAGGACTCGAATGACAATAATTGGCAGATTAATAAGAAAGAATTTTGGTGTGGAATAAGGTAAGTGCACGAAACGCTGTTATTATTAGAGAAGGCTCAGAATCGCTGGCATCTTCCTACGTCCAAACTCGATCCATTTAAATAAATAAATAAATAAATGGCCAGTCCCCACGCGGGTCCGTTATTTGGACAAATGGTTGCAATGTGATGTGAAGCCTTGAAAGTGGCTTGCTCCCTTTGACAACGACGTGTTTATGTGCCGATTTTTGGGGGGTTCCTAAAAAGTGATGCAAAATGTGACCAATATGACAAAAACACTCACCAGGGCGTACGCGTCGTGCTTCTTCTTGTGCATCGGGGGCATCTCTGAGGACAAACACACACAATGTCAACATGAATTTCATCATAAGGAATCAGGAGGAAGCACTTATTAAAAATAGGCAGTGGATATTTATATGGATACTGTATTTTGCCGTGAATGTCTCATCATGCGCTGGGTGTGTGCGTGGTTCTTGCCTCGCGACAACCCCTTCTGTGTCTTTTCATTTTGTTTTTTTCATTGAAGACAGGCTGCTATCAGCGTGGCCAGGATAACCCTCAGCATATAGACTCAGAGCAGGATTCAGACCCATGACCTTGCAAATTTGGGGTGACCCGTTAATCACTACTCCACGACCCAATTCACATTCACGGCGCAGAATTTGTACTTGTTCTTTTGCGCGATTCATGGCTAAATAGCGCTAGCAAGAGAGTTGCCGGCAACATAATCACACTGAAAATGATCCATTGATACTGTTTCTGTGGAAGTTGGAGGACACGGGTTCAAGTCCCAATGCTGACAAAAAAATGTCAACTAGTTGAGGGAGAGCGGCTTGTCTGCTTGCCGAGGTGCCCTTGAGCAAGGCATCGTCCAAACCGTTCAAGTTCACCCAAGTGGTGCTGCAGCGCGCGCACACATTCATTTGATCAGCTTGTGTACCTAATGAAGCGACCGGACAGCGTCTGTAGTCACTTTCTTCGTTTAAAAAAAAATCCTAATTTAAAAAGAAACGCGTCACATAATCCAGTGTTCAACGTTGCCATTCAGTGCAAAGCAAGCGTAAAAGCTAAAAAAGCAGCAACCAGCTGGAGTCGGCGATGTTAGCATGTAGCCTGTTAGCATAACAAACCGTGTTCGCTGACGTCGATGACGTGCACAGCCACCATGTCCGGTTTGTCCAGCGGGCCCACCTTCCGCTCGGTCACGCCGGACGGAACCACGTCGGGTTTGGGCCCCAACTTTCTGGGGTAAAAATCGGACACATTGTGGTAGGACGAAGCCGTCGCGGACAACGTGGACATCAGCGTCGGGTCCATCGAGGCCATAGCTGAGCGCTTCCGCTTCTTCTTCTTCTTCTTCTTCCGCTTCTTCTTCGTCTGTCTCAGTGAACGCGAGGCAGACCTGAGCGCCGGATTGTTATGCTGCTCCCTGCAGGTCAATAGAAAACTACTTGGACGTTAGAACAACTAACACTCGTCCGTAAAGGCTCTCGTTACACAAAACACTTCAACGGATTCAACCTGGTGGTAGTGAACGTTGCAAGAGTTTTTTTTTTTTTTTTAAAGTTAATTCATAATCATCAATCGTTATCACATTTGTAAAGTGACACATGAACCAACATGCACTTTTCTCTCCATACAATTGTCGTGTTTTTGTTTTTGGTAAACATTTTTTCCTGATTGGCTGTGAAAACCGTCAATCTCTCACCATTTTGCAGGAGTACATGTGCAATATATATTTTTTGTAATCTGCTCACTTGAACGTTCACACGTTTAATACCTGCCATACACACATTACGTACAGCAGGCTACATACAGTATTACACATTCATACACATTTTTCTCTTCACATGAATTCACTATCACGACTCACAAATTCAAATGAAGTTTTCTTTGTCATTGTTTTTTCCTCTTCTTTTGTATTCTTTGTATAAATGGAGGTAGATTAGCAAAGTAAGAATTTCATAGTTCAGTGCTGCTTTTGTGTCTTGCAGATGACAAACATCTTGACTCAAACAGCATTTGGTCATTTTTGCTTTCCGTACACACGCCAACGTGTCTTTTTGTAGCTTTTTTTCTTCTTAACGTGTGTGCGCTGGTCAAGTGTGTGCGTGTGTGCATGTGTGAGAAAGAGACGTGCATGTGTGTTGAGCAACATGTGAGGGGCCCCTTGGCCTGGCTGTGAGAGGGGAGGGGCCTCCTCCAGGCACCCAAAACGGGAAGGAAGGAGAGAGAGAAGATGAGCTTGAACGCAACACGCACGCACGCACGCACACGAAGCGAGGTGAGAAAAAGTGCACGTTGTTGTTGCTGACTTGGCTACAAACTCCACAAAAGATGGAGCGTGATGACGTCAACCTTTCGACTGAACTTTGAACCTCCAGTTTTGCGCGTGCGTGTGGAGGCGGTCCCCGGCGCGCGTCCCTCCAGCGAAGCCGTCAGCGACTGGTTTTGATTTTGGAGTGCGAATCGTTTGCATTGCAAGATGTCGTCATCGTCGGCGGAGGCCGGCACGAACCCGAATCCGGCGGAGATGCCGGCTCGGCTGGCGTCCAGGCTGCGGCGGGCCCGGGACACGAGGGACGAGGACAAGCTGCACCGGCACCGGGGCGTCCTGTACCCGCTCCTCATGTGCCCGCCGGAGAACCTGAGCGCCCTCCAGGACGTGACGGCCCGGAAGGACGACGTCCTGCTGGTGGCTTATCCCAAATGCGGTGAGCAACACACGCACGCGCACGCACGTTTATTCAATACGTAAATGTATTTCAATCGAATTTCCATTTATACTGATGCCTTGAGATAAGAGTTGAATTCGTCCCATGACCACACAATCTCAAATCCTCTTTCACACCAGAATAAAATGCAAATCATGTGATAGATGATATTGTACTTCTTAATAATAATAGTGCTACACTTCTCATATCTGGAAAAACGTATGAGTTGGGACACTCGTATCTCAAGGCGCCGCTGTACTCTCTCTCTCTGTTCCGAGGACGGCCACTGACTTGCCTTTCTGTGACTCTTCCAGTCTCTCATCCTTTGATGATCTCAAGTGATCAAAAATGTGAACAGCGTGATGAAGACGAATGTTTCAATTCCACGAGAACATTTATTCACACATTCACGGGCCACTTGTGAATTTTGCCAGTTGTTGAACTCCTCGTGTGCAGAAAAGCAATTTGTGAAAAAAACAAAAATCCAAAACAAAACATTAAACATGCAGAATTTTCACCCCAAAAGTAAATAGCCGGAACTTTTGGGACTACTAACATGACACTAGTGCCAGAGCATTTAACCAAACTAACCAACTTCATTGATCACAAATATTCACCGTTTGTTTTTGCACGAGTGATCTCTTTCTGATTTATGAATGAATGAAATCGTTCACCTTTACACACAGGGAGAGCCCACACGCGTGTTTGTGTGTGCGTTTTGTTCAATGTCAGCCACTGTGACAGCAAACAAACAAGTCAGGGAACATTTTTTGCAGGGCAGGTTGTCACGCACGGTGCAAATTGTCACGTCATACTAAAGACTAAAAAAATGGGACCCATTTGCCGCCCTGCTTGACACTCAGCATTACGGGTTGGAATTGGGTGGTTAGGTCACCAAATGATTCCTGCTGCTGCTCACCACTCCCTCAGGGGATGGCTCAAATGCGGGAAATGAATTTTGCCCCACTTCGGTGGCTGTGACAATCAGTGAATCTTAATCTGAACCCGCAGGTGCCGAACGGCGAGCATGCGAGGTTCTACTGCAAATGCACTTGTGTGTGTGTGTGTATGTGTGTGTGTGTGTGTTGCGTGACACTTGATCACTTGTTGCGTGACAACCTGTCACCAAACAAACCAGCTCAACGTGGGGTTGCTGTCACAGTGGCTGACAATGAATGTGACACACGCGCACATTCAAGGATGGACCAATCCATTTCCCGGTGTGTGTGTAGGTTTCAACTGGATGGTGGGCCTGCTGAAGAAGATCCTGACGCAGGCCACAGGAAGGACGATCGAGACCATAATGCCGCCGCTCATCGAGTTCTTCGGAGCGGACGTCGCTCAGGTTTTCAATTTCGCTTCAAACCTATTTGCAGAAATGTAAAAGCAATTGTGAACTAATCACTTCAATTCAAATGAAATCTTGATAACTAAGCCGAACCTGACTTTTTGTTTTAGCAACATGTCACGCGTGCTAACTAGCGTAGCCCGTCCATTGACTGTCACTTCCCGTCGCCCCCTTCAGGTGATGGATGAAATGAGCTCTCCCAGATTGTTGGGGACTCACATGCACCCCGACAACATCCCCGCCTCCTTCTACGCCAACAAGACCAAAGTGAGCGCCGCCGGCTGAGCGACCGCTCGGCTCGGCTCGTTTGTCGGCTCACGGTGTTTGTCGTGTTGCAGATGTTGGTCATCTTCAGAAACCCCAAAGACACGCTCGTCTCCTTCTACCACTTTTGCAACAGCAACCCCGTGCTCCCCTCACAAAGGTCATGGGACGCCTTCTATCGCAACTTCCTGTCCGGAGAGGGTCAGCCGCCACACACGCACACACGCACGCACGCACGCGCACGCACACACAGAGTTTATCTGCCTCAACAAAGCCCGTTGTTGCCGTCGCAGTTCCGTGGGGGTCGTACTTTGACCACGCGTTGGCATGGGAGCAAAAGATGGACGACCCCAACGTGATGATCGTCACCTACGAGCATCTCAAACAAGTAAACCGTTACTTGCACCACACGACAATCACATCTTTATGCAAAGAGCTGATTGGCCCACAGGGATGGGGGGGGCGGAGCAAGCTGAACCAAAGACAAACTGCCATTAAAAGGGAAGTCAAGTCGAAAATGTTCTTGACAACAATATGAATATGATCTATGAACGTCTCAACATGGCATTCTGATGGATATGAACGAAGCGATCAAAGCCATTCCTTTGTAGCCATCCGAGGCGGCGGCCATTTTGCCAGTTGCCGTCGACTGAGATTGACATCGCAGTGCCGAAGGGCCAATGAGCTTGACGACTTTGTGACCAAGTCACACGATCAAGCAGGTGAGCCGTTATTGGTGGTTGCGTGAGCGACTGTGATGTCATTTTCAGTCCACAGCAAGTGGCAAAATGGCCGCCCCGTCCGTCGGAGGGATGCGAACAGGTTACTTCAATCAGAATGCGGAGTTCAGACTCGTTGTCAAGAACATTTCCGACTCAACTTCCCCTTTAAATGCGAGCATATGAAAAATCATCCTAATGTTTATGACGCAGGACCTCGCCAAGGGCGTCCGTCAAATTTCGTCCTTTGTGGACGCCGAGCTGAGCGACGCTCAAGTGCAGCTGGTGTCCGACGCAAGCACCTTCGCCGCCATGAAGGAGAGCTCGCAGACGTCGCGCGGCATGATGGGAAATATCTTCTTCAGGAAAGGTGCCGACACGCGTCCAGGAAAGAAAAAGTAGCTTAGCCTAGCTTAGCAGGCCAAGCTCATCGTATTGATCCTTTTTTTTCACGTGAGTTGATCAATAACGGCAACGACTTCATTTGCATTTGACAATCAATTCATTGCAATTACTTATCAGTATTTGTTTTGAAATGAGTCCTTGTATGTCACCCAAGCCGTCTTTACCATTCCAGCCACTGGAGGGAGCCTCGTGGTGTTGTTGCAATACACCAGAGGGACCTGTGAGCTCAAGTGCCAGGATGTGGCAGCCATATTTGCATTCACACTGTAACAGACGGCAAAATGGGCGGTTTTATTTCGGAGCTTTTTCTGGAAGTAGAATCGCGTCTTTTTGCAAATGTTAAAAAAAAACTAAAGTGGAGTCATTGGGATCATCATTTGGTACAAAACAAGCCAGAAAGTCGGGTTCTTTTTGAGCGCCCGCCCAGCACAGGCGTGGCCAAGTTTGGTGGTCGAGAGCCACGATCCAGCCCGGGAGACGTGGAAATCCGGCAGGATGGCGGCTCTCGAGGACCGACCCAGCAGTTTGGCGAGCGTCACGTGATCTTGTCACGCTACTAGCCTAGCTTAGCATGTGCAAAAGGGCCGTGACGAAGCAGCGTGCGTGCCGTTGTTTCAGGTGAGGTTGGCGACTGGAGGAACCATTTCACTGAGGAGCAGAGCCGAACCATGGATCGGGAGTTCCGCCAACGTCTGGCCGGAACCCGACTGGGCCGCCTGCTGGACTACGAACTCCACTGCCACGGGGACGCCGTTGCGCTAATATCGGATTGAATTGAACCAGGAGTTCGCTTCGTCCATCAGCAAATTTGGCTTTCAGGCAAAGTCGACCTCCTTTTCCTCCTTTTCTTCCTTTTCCTCCTTTTCTTCCTTTTCTGCACAAATCGCAAGAAGTTGCTCGGCTTCCATTTACAACGTTTTGTTTCCTATTTTTGCCTGTCCTGCATAATCAACTTTTAATGAGATGCTTTTAGACTTTCTAGCATTTGGCAGCAATTCCAATTCCTTGCGTCGTATCATTTGTGTCGGTTGCTGTCAATTGAGCGTTTCGTGGCGTTTCAGTTTGTCAGCCATGTTGGACTGAATATCATCTTTCATTTTGTACCTCCAAACACACAATCAGCCTTTTCAATAAAAGACATTTTATTATTTTAAGCACAGATCAATGCACACCTGGTATATTTGAATAAAATACAATTCAGAACCAGCGCATTGGATGTTTTGGACGGCCCGCGCGTGCCCGTATGGACGTATACCGCGGCGCAAAAAGTACCTGGATGGGCCAAATGCATTTGTGCCATCTGCTGTGCTGGGGTCCAGAATGGGGTCCAGATGGGGTTCGCTGGTCCCAACGTAGGCAGTTTGCGGAATTTCAAATCATTGTTCGGTGCTGCCACTTGGCCCGGAAGCCACGCCCGGCGCGGGCTTCTCTCCCACGTTGATCATGAGGTGAGTGTAGAGATGTTCCCGCTCTTTGGACAGCAGTTCGTAAGTCAGAGAGTTGAGGCCGTCCGAGTGCCAGGCCACTTCGGTCCTGTTCAGGAGCTCGTGGCTGCAAAAGTCATATTGGTCAAATGTCAAAGGTCAACCAACGAGCGGCGTCCTTCGCGACTGCTTACTTGTACGGATTTTCTTCATTCCCGCGGTCTCTTTCGTGCTTGATCATTTTGTAACGCGCAATGGCCACTGGGGGGCGCACGACCTTCATGCCAGACAGACCAACTCTGATTGGAGAAACAGAAAGTCACACGCAAGAGAAAAGTTATGGAGGATCTCGTTATGACATGATAAGTTTCACGTCATCACGTGCAAAGTTCTTCAGAAAGAAGTTGGATCATTTCTTGGCAAAAAAGTTACTGAATGGATTTCAATCCACTGAACAGTTTGGGATGCGATTGTTCGATCCGCTCCCTCCGATATCGGCAACCGCGAATCGTGATTCCAAATTGAATTGTGCGGCAAAGCCGTCAAATTGTGAGACGTTTGCAAAAAAAACCAAGATCAATTGTAAACATGCCGTAGCGGGAAGTTGAAAGAGAAGATAACGACGCGAGTGACGAGTCACACACGATCTCGGGGACTTTTGGACCTTTTCCACAAATCGTCATCTTCTCTGCCCCAGCCCCAATACTGGTTGGAGAAGCCGTTCATCTTGCGGTACTGCTCTGGAGTCACGGCGACAACGCCGCCCAAGTAGGCCGAGTACGGCAGCCTACGGCAGATTGGAGAGAAAACATGCGCACACAAACGGAAACTCAATTATTGTTCACATTTGCAGAAGGTTGTGGTTGCCGTTTTCTCACAGAAAGACATTTTCATATATTATTATGAATAGAATGCAAAAAAGAACGTGTTCTAAAGTCAACATGTTCACACTTTTGTTGCCAAAATATCTTTAAGTGTTACGTTTCCCAAATGTCCGGTCATGATTTGTTGAAGATGCAAATTCAATATTTTGATATCTAAGATTATCAGCAGAATGGACGGAGTCCCTCCTCCGTCTCGACTCGGAAATGAAGTGACGCTCATCTTGTGGGAAAAAAAACCAGGTTCGCGCGCGCAAGGAAGCGCAAGGTTCCGACCGGGCGCGCGTCTACCTGTACTGGAACTTGTCAATGGCCACCGCCAGGTGCGTGGGATTGCACCTGTCGCAGGCGTACGTGTTGCGGTCGTCCTCGGCCAGCAGGTCCACGTCGTGGATGACCACGCAGCGCCAGCGGTCGTCTCGGAGGACTTCGCGGACGCCGGCGTTCAGCAGTCGGCCTTTGTTGAAGGTGCCGTTGCCCCACTCAAACACATCACAAATCATTTGGACTCCTCAAACACATTTCAACCATCGAGTCAGGGGCAACGTTTGGACTTGAGGAGAACCTGCTGCACCACGTAGATCCCGTAGTGGATCTGTTGCCTCCGCAGGAACGGGTGCAAGTGTTGCAGGAGAGCGCGGAGGTGCGTCGGCCGCTTCCGGTACGGAACCACGATGGCGACGCGGTGCCGGGCTTCGCAGTCCGCCGGGCGGTAGTGTCCGCCCGCCGACACCCACGCCATCCCCTTGCTGATCTCCTCCAAAGACGGAGGTGGCGAGGTGCAACGGACGGGCCTGGGTCCAACTGAGCCCGGGAAAAGAGCAAAGTTCAAGCGAGGACGGCGCGTCAGGCCGCGCTTCCTCCATCGGCTTCCTCACCCAGCAGCGGGGACGCCAGGTGGCAGCCGGCGGGCCGAGGGGGCGCCGCCAAGACGGCCAAGTGGAGGATGAAGACCATCGCGGCCATCGAGCCCACCAGCAAGGTCAAAGTGCGCAGGGACTTCAGATGGCGCCGGGAGCATTTCATCACAACGAACGATGCTGGCTGACGAAGAGGAGGAGACGCACGAGTGAAGGCTCGCGCGTGCGCAACGACAGACGCCAAAAGTCAACACCAAAAGTCAAACCATCCGTCACAACATCAATACTGGCGCTCACACTCGCACCCTTGATCCTCACTGTTTAAACAGCAAAGCCCAAATCAACTCGAATGGCTTACTAAATGTACTTTTGCTCAAAAATTAAACATTTTAAAACACATCACAGCCCCAAAAATTGTAATGACAATTTGATCATAATGCCACATTTTGTTCAAAGATGATTAGTTCTCAAAAACTGCTCATTTCTCTCAAGAGCATTTTCGTGCCCGCGCTTAGTTCGGAAAACTTTGAAAAGAGCTGCAACTTACCAAGTGTCAGGTGAGCGAAGTGCTCGGGCAATCGGAATGATGATGATGAAGATGATGATGAAGATGACGATGATGACGGCGGCTGCCAAGTGCAGAGTGGGCGGAGCCATGCAGGAAGAAGCTCCACTGTTGAGACGGAGGCGATCGCACTTGTCGGCGTCAACTGCTCGTTGATGCTGAAACCAAAAATGTTACAATTGTTTACTTTCGATGCAGTTAGCATGTTTGTGCTCAATGCAATCATGATGGCCGAGCATCAATCAGTGACGTTTTTGTTGTTGTTGCTGTTTGCTGGTTCGTGAAACAATTGTGACATTTGACCGCCTGCCGTGACAGCCACGATTGTTGCTCTTCATGTGGTTGGAACCGTTTGGCGAACTTTTGGGTGTGACTAACTAAACAATCATGTTTGAAGTCTCGCTTTCAGTTGATTTTTCTTAAGGGCACATGGGCTAATTTTGTTTGCCTTACGTGTACAGTTGAAGCCCTTAAGGCACGTGACTTTGAATCAAATGGATTGTTGAAAAGGGTTCAACGTTTTTTTTTTTTTTACCGCAGCGGCCATACGCCCCCAAGTGACACGGGTGCGCTATTGCAGCGTTTGAAGTCCACACAAATGTCATCCAGTCGTGGTCGAACACAAGTAAGACGAGTTGACATTGTCCATTTTTGCCGAGGTGGCTATTTGAATCCTTGCCGGAATCAGGCAGCTGTGGGTTTGATCCGCACAATTCGGAAGCAGTCCGTGACGAGCAAGTTTATCCGTTGTTGCTTCGCGTATAAGAAGTGGGAGGCCCATCGTTAAAAATGCAGGTGTCCACAATAAAGTATAAACATGTTATGTTGATACATGCTAAATAATTATTTTCCGTAACAGTTCTTCAACCCTTGTGTAACTTTTCGTAAAAAAAAGAAAAGAAAAACTAGGAAAATGTACTAAAAAAAAGTCCTTCTAAAATGTACTTAGAAATTCCGAGTAAAGAAACTTTACCAGATTTTTGCCATAGAATAGACCAATTCTCACGTACGCAGTAAAATACTTTGATTACAATTTACACTGAATATTTTACTCTCTTCTAAGTGTAAATTATGTGTTCAAAGTGGGACCAAATACTCAGTTTAGAGTCAAATGTACTCAATACACAATATTTACTGTGTATAAGGAATAACAAACGCGACACTACACCAACTAAACTGTAATGCTATTTATGTGCATGTGTGTAATATGTATTTATTTTTGGTTCAGTGGCTGCGAGTTGCAAGATTTTACTTTGAAAGCTAAAGCAAACCGGAAGTGTGATGCCGCGTACTCTCTGCTAACTTTACAACCGATTGTCGCCCTTAGTGACGTCACGCAGGCTGCGGCGGGACTCCGGCGCGTCCACGTCTGTTCGTCTTCGCACGCGCGCGCCTCCTACCGTCTGCGAGTGTGCGCGCGCACACAGTAGGTAAGCGCGTGCACGTCTGTTTGATCGTTTCTTGTTTGTTTTCTTTACAGAACAAGTCATCCATTAATCTATCGATTGATCGGCGCAAGCTAGCTAGCTAGCCAGCCAGCGTTAGCCGCTCATGAGCTGAGATTGACCTGTTACGCGCGCGTTGCTTCGTGACGTAATCCAAATTTGTTCTAATTTTTTTAAATGACGTCACGTAATTCACGCGGTTGCCGCCGCCTTCGCTGGCTTCGTCTGTTTGTCATGTTATGTTGTGTTATGCTGCTAATCTTTGGAATATTAGTCGAACAGGTGAATTTAAATAAATAGATAAATAAACCGGCTGCTATCTATTGTGTCATCGATTTTATTAAATCACACGCGAGCATTTCAAGACACAAGATTGGGTGCAATTTGGAATGGGGGGGGGGGGCAAGCTTATACTGTATTATAAAATAATGTATATGTATAAAAAATACATCTGTGTACGAACTCAAGTACTGTACAAGCAAAATGTGTACATCAAATCAATTCTGTCAAATGTAGGCTTCATGAAATTCACATTTGAAATCACAGAAGTAGTAGTTTTTTATTACGTTACATTTGGCTTGATTACAGTAAGAGCAAATGTCATTTATTATTTCTGTCTGTGTATATTCTTTTTTTCAATAAGACCAGCGACTTAACATTACAGAATCAGGAACTGCCCGTCCCTACAACAGGCATAGGATTTGCTTACATTGTTTTTCAGAAAACGCTCAGATGATTTTTCTTATCTATGAATAATAAAGCAGGCACTGCACGGCGACTTGCGACTTTCAGATTCCTCTTCCATGCCGAGTTGGAGATCCGACTTCAAGAGCAAAGCCGATTAAAAGTCTGGCCTCGAGGCACAAATTCCAACATTCTTGTGTAATATAAACGCATCAGTAGCCGTTTAAAATAAAATAAAAATGACGTGGTGAGAGTAGACGGGACGGATCGCGGTCGTCATATATGTGGGCGAGACGTTTTACTCATCACTTTCAAATGTGAACATTTTCATAAACAAATCTGAAATTCATGAGATCATGTGACATTCAACGTTCTTTTTCTGTTGTGGACACAAAACGCAAAAAGCAATCACTTCAAAATTGCCGATACTCCTCGCGGCTTCGCTGCAAATGACAAGCGGCGTTGTGTTTGCTCAAGGGTCCGAAAGCAGGCGTCCATCTCGCTTGTCCATCGTCCGGCAGCCGCCAGCCATGCAGCAAAAGTTTCATTCCGGGGGTTCTTTCCACGCCGGCGACCGCTCGCCGTGCTTCTGCAGCCTGGACGCCCACGCCGAGTACCCGCCCGACTACGCCGGCTTCAGCATCACCGGGAAGCTCCCGGCGGTGTCGCCGCACGACGGCGGCCTCCTGGCGGCGCGCGGCATGCGGCGCTCGCTCAGCGACGGCAGGGACTCCGCCCACTTTCTCATCTCCAGGAGGAGGACGCGGAGCGTGGGCACGCGGGTGCGCCATGATGACCACGACGAGCACGAGGGCGCCAAAGATGGCGGCGGAGAGGAGGACGGGACCTCGGACACGCCGCCAGATCATCACAGGGGTTTCCATCTGGGCCCGGATCTCGACGTGGACCCAGACTGGAACACGGAGCTGCTCGGTGAGGCCATCAAAGACCCGTTCCCACCTTTGTATTGTGCTTTGTCTGATCATGTGACATCCAAGACCCCCCCCCCCCCCCCCTTTCCAAATACCTTTTCCGTTACTGTAGTCATGGCAATTCAAAGACCCTTTTCTAAATAGTTATGACATCAAGGACCCTATTTTGCTCTACATCACAGGCCCTTTTTCCATCAAGGACTCCTTTTCCACAAGTTGTTTTGCACTTACCGTATGATCAAAGACCCCTTTCCCACCACTTACAGTATCAATGACACCTTTTCCACAACATTATCATAGACGCCTTTTACACTACCCATAACGTATCAAAGACCCTCATCTAAATACTCAAGCTCATCCAAAACCCTTACTCCTGCACACAATGTCAAAGACGCCTGTGCACTACCCAAGAAATGTAACATGGGATCAAAGACGCCATTTTCTGAAACTCCTGACATCAAAGACCCCCTTTCCACTCCACATGCCATCAAAGACCCCCTTTTTTCTCCACTACGTGTATGATCTAAGACCCCTTTCCAAACCAAGACCCATTACTTGAAATAAACCTTTTCCGTTTCAAAGACCCCTTTCTAAGTACTCGTAACATCAAAGACCCCGTTTTGCACTGCTCAGCGCATCATCAAAGAGACATTTTCCAATATCCATGACACATCAAAGACCCTTTTCCACCTGTCATGCTATTGGCCGCTCCTTTTTCTACTACACGTGACAAAAAGTAAAGCTGGTTTCTACTACTCATATTATCAAAGGCGCTTTACGGTACACTGGCCATGACACATCAAAGACCCATCTTCATTTCATCAAAAAAACAACAACACACACACAGCATCATCAAAGACCCCCCCCCCCCCCCCCCCGTTGCACTAGCCATGAGATCATCAAAGACCCTCTCTCCTGGCCATTTTCGCAGGACGCCGCTGTTCTTGCGGCCCGGCTGGCGCCTGGCCGACCTCGGCGCCGGTGCCCGGAGGCCCGGCCGGCGTCGGCGGCGTCCTGCAGCGGCGGCTGGCTCGCGTGAGGACGGAGCTGGCGCAGGCCGACACGCGGCTGCTGTGCGAGCGCGCCCACTCGCAGCATTTGTGCCGCGAGAGGCAGGAAGTGGCGGAGAAGGAGCGGTCGCTGAGCCGGCAGGTGGACGTGGCCGTCATGGTGATCGCCGCCCTCAAGGAGCAGATCAACGCCTCGGAAAACGAGCTGGAGCGACGCGAAAGGTAAAGAAAAATGAAAAAAAAGATCTTTTTGCAATTATTCCATCCCAAAAATGCCGATTATTGATCACTGATTTAACGAAACATGGGGACCAAATAAATGAAGACTATTTTTGTGAAGCAATTTGTGGACAAAAGGAGCGCAAGACATCTTACTAACGTGCTCCTCGCGCTGGCAGGCAGGTGCTGAGCATCCAGAAGTTTCTGGAAACGGCGGCGCGGCAGGAGACCAGCGGCAAGGTCCGAATCCAGCTGTTCATCGAGAACCTGCTGAGACGCATCGCGCTGGCCGAGACCCTCCTGGAGGACTACCAGGTCCCCGAATGCGCGTCCCGCCATTTCCCATCCGGCTTCCGGGTCTCACGTGCGTCTTCTCTCCTCAGCGGCGGCAGACGCCGGCGACCAATCGCGACAAACCTCGCAGGATCACCAAGAGCAGGTCACCATGGCGATCCAACGATGCGTCAAAATGCCAACACCGGCCGATAATCGTTTTGTCCCCGACGTGAGGTTTTGCGATTGTTCCTCCAGGTCAGCGGGCTGTCAGCTGTCGTGCGGTCTCCACGGCAACGCGAGCCCTTCGCCGCACACGCCGCCGCTGCGGCTGTCGGCCGAACAGCGCGAACGTCTGGCGCGTTCGTCCCGCCTCTTCTGCCGACCCGAACATCGAGACGACATCTGGAACCAGCGGCGGCGTTCGGCCGGATACGAGGCCTGACGCCGTCCGTAGGGGGCGCTCTTCATCGCCGCTACGTCACGTCAATTGTTGCATTATTCAAATGTGACAACAATTTGGAATGTATTTGATTACATTGCTCAATTCAATATATTAAATTATATAGAATAAAATTCAAACTTAGTTTGTCAAACATGACATCAATCATGCATATACGGTCACGTTTAAATTGATGTAAAATCCAATAACAGAACAATTCTAATTATAATTCACCATTATTAACTAGAAATACAAAATTGTTACATTTCTTGTAAACGATTGATTTATTTTGCTATTATGTTTGTTTGCTCGTACATGAGTCAAGTAAGCATTTAGATGAATACATGTAAATATACAAAACTGTAATAATAATTGATAATTAATTTCATATGTACGATGAATCAAACAGAATATGTTCCATTTCTATGTAAAATGATATTTCTAAATATGAATGTGATATTGTTGCTGTGATTGTCCTGATCAAACATTGTGAACACAAGCAATATGAATATTCATGAAGAATGTCATGAATATTCATGAAGAACGTCATGAATATTCATGAAGCGCCGTCACAGGTTTGTTGTGCGTTTAATCCAAACAACTTCAAATGGCAACTTTGTGACACTTGCCGTCTAATGTTCTGTTTGTGCCTGTCAGTGGCGTTGATCGTGTTTGTATTTATGGGTTCATTTTTAGCAGGAGCTCATTTGTTACCAGACACAAACCCCATCGAGGTTTTCATTTGTGTCGTTTGTAAATAGGACGGACGCTTTTTCTCATTGTGCCAAGAGTCAAACAAGGACAAATGATAGCATCTTTATTTTTGTATTCATCAAAGAAAACGTTGAATTGATTTTGTGGAAGCGGTTCTCGAGTTCCTCCAAAAATGTCTGATGACATCATTAAGGGACGTGATGATGTCATCTCTGACGCGTGTGGATGTAAGGAGTTTTGTTTGTGGACACGTTTGTGCTTGCTTGCACCTTGTTGAATTCGTTGTCCACATTTAGCACACTGGCCCGGTGGGAGGTCTGAACCGGCCCGTGACGCCAGAACACGTTTCCGTTTCTCAATCAAAGTAACCGTTGTTAGTAATTCTGTCCACTGGAGGGCGCACTGATGACCGCTTCAATGGCAAATTGTGAAATTGCTATTGAAGATCCAAAGAAGTTCCACCGGAAAAAGCACGTCCACGTCATAGAAAATGCTACTGGGTCACCTCCTGCACTCCACTTATGTGAAAATAAAAACTTCCTTGAGAAACACTTTAAGACACTGAACATTGCATTGCTTTGGTGGAATTCTAGGTTTGCTTTTTTTTTTTTCATGCAGTGCCATAACTTCGATCAGGGGTCTCCAAGTCTGACCCTCGAGAGCCCCTATTCAGCCTGTTTTCCATGTCTCCCTCCTCCAACACACCTGAATCAAATGAGGATCGTAGTTTCATATTTACCCCATGTTTTATTCCATTTAGCCTCAAAATAAAAGGGTTGCTACGGTTCGAGTCAACTAATAAATCATCAAATTGACAACTATTGTGTATTTTTTTAATCGATTGATCGTTCTGAGAACTTGAGAAGTTTTTCTGTTGATTTGACTTTTGCAGTCCAGATTGTGTGCAACGCTCCTCGAGGCCTCAATTTGTTATATTCATAATGACGTCACGTGTTTGGGCAAACATGACCTTTTACCACTTTGATTGGCTTTTTTTTTTTTTTTAAATATACAACCAATTCAACTTACCTGACGACCCGAAGGCAGCAGTCACGTCAGCAACAGCTTCCATTTGCGCCTCAAACATCGCCCTTCTGTCCCTTGACAGCTTTTCACTTTCTTCTTATGCGATTTAGTTGCTAACCGGAGTCAACTAATCCAGCCAAGGAACTGGACTGGAACGGTTTCCTTCACGCCATCAAGCGCTCGCGTCTCCCCACCAGCTTCCGTAATTTCCGCGAGCGGCTGCAACTGATTGGTCATGCTTCCTGTCTCGACACTCTTGATTGGCTCGTTTTGTCTCACGCGCCAAATTCCCGAACATCCGGGCATTTATGGCATTTCCGCAATGGAAACGCTTCCTTTACACGGTGAAAACAAACTGCGCGCTGTGTTGTATTGCTTTTGCCTGCGACGAACATCCAAACCAGGCAGATTGTAATCGTCAAATGAAGTTTCCTCACATTTTGAACTCAAATTAACCCTCATAAATCAAACTACTGTAAAGGTTCCCAAAGTCCGAGAGCTTCCTTTCCCCGAGTAAGACCGCCATTTTGACTGTCAATCTAAAACATTCAATTACAGCCGTGAACGGTAGCGGTGAGGAATATTCAAAAAACATTTGTGTCACATTCTTCGTCAAACCACGGTAACGCTGCCTTCAAGTCATTTTGGTATCAAATACAGCCCACGGAAGGTCAACCGAAAGGAAGTCCTTCCCCGCGTCGCATCCAGCTGCTCCACGTCCATTTCCGTCCATCGCCTTGGAGGAGGTGGAAGATGTCCTCGTAGGATTCATTAGACGTCTCTGGATTGCAGCTGTGGAACGAACCTCCTCGACGTCAGCGGTTCAAGGTTCAAGTCTGAAAATTGGGATTCGCTGATGGTTTCTCACGCCTGCTCAAAGACCGATTGCAATCATCACCCATTCATGCACAGCCCCGAGTATTACTTTGAGCGGATTGTTTTTGTTTGCTGCCAGCAAAACGCCGTCCGTTAAAGACGGCGCTTCCGTCACGTCGCCGCCTCCGTCAGCGCTGAGCTCACATTCGGCACGTCGCTGCCATTTCTTTGCTTTTCGAAGCACGCCGCGCTACGTTTCCATCCCAAAACGCAGCTGCTCGCGCTCCACCCGCGTGCGCGCCGAGAATGATCAGGCGAGGTGTCACAATGTTGTCTGTTGTTCTAGAAGCTTTATTGGTGGATAATGTTTACATCTCACAACGCATTCCACTAACTTTTTTTTCTGGTCACAATTTTGAAGTATGAACAAGTCGATCACACGATTCAAACAAATGCTGGAAGTTTATAAAGAGTTGAGCTCCACATATAAGATGCCTTTTTTTTTTTATGCCCGGGTTGTTCGTTTTCTCTTGTTGAATTGAAAGGATGCGATGTTGTGGGCGTGGCAGACGAACGTACTGATAAACGTTGTTTCTTCCATCACTACACAGCGGCCATGACACCAAAACGACGACTGCCAAAACGTTTTCTAGAAAGATGATCCTAGCGAGTTACTCACAAGCTGTGATGATGATGATGATGATGATGATGAAAATGATGAAGACGTTGGCAAATGCTCCAAGCCCCGCCCACCATCTTTTGTACGCAAAACAAACATCCTCCACCCACGAGGAGAGAGAAGCCGGCTGGAGGGGGGACATTTTCATCTGGCCTGTCTAACGAACGTGCTCTCACGCACACTTTCTTTCTTACATTTTCTTTTTTAAATAAACAAGTTCAATCGGCAGCCACGAGAAGAACAAGCGAGGGAGCGTGTGACCTCCCCCAGGGAAGCAATGTGTGGGGGCAGTTCACACATCAAGCAGACCTTCTTTGTCTTCTTCCAGCCAAAAGTTGACAAGTGAAAAAAAAAGTGTTTTTATGATTTGACAATAAACTTGGAAGGGCGACGCCGCCTCCCTCATTCTTTCACGTTCTGTTCGTCCGTCCGTCCGTCCGTCCAGCCTCCTCCTCTCCGCACTTTCCCGCTTCTCTTCTCATCACTCGGCTTTACGTTTCATCCCAGGAACTTTGGCCTGGATCCTGAAAGACAAAAAAAAAGACATAAACTCACATTGGTGTTCCTCAAGGCTCTATTCTGGGCCCTTCTTGCATCACATCTTCAGAACATTGAAAACGTCTCCAACAATTGAAATAAAGTTGTCATTGTCATGTAAAAACAGCAACAACAAAATGATGGTGGCTGTGTTGTTCCCAAATTTTTTGGATTGACGCCATCATGTCATTTTGTTCAAATGTTGTCAACAATTCTTGACGTTTCCGTATTTCGCCTTTTAAGGTGACTTTGTTGTAAAGACACTTTCATGCCAACCTTCGCTTTTAATGTCTATTTTTCAAAGGGTCGCTTTCAACGTATCTTATCAATTTGATTCTACTAATTGCTTTGTACGCATTATGAGAAAACGTTAAATGAAGGTTTATGTTCACATATTCTGAACATTGCTTTGCTTTCTGTGCCACAGTAAACAAAAAGTTGACTTGCTTTCCAACGATGTCTTTGATGTGGTTGTTGACGAGCGCCAGGTAGTGATCAATCTGAGCCTGCACACAAAAAGCAAAGTTTCAAAATGGGAGGCGGCCAAAATCCAAGTGACGGCGAGTGTTCAAAAGTCGTACCTGGTGTTTCTCGTAGACGATGGGACAGCTGAAGGCTCCGATAACGGCTAACGAGAAAAGAGCAACAAAGCGGTCACGCAAGTCAAAATGGACGCAAACGCTCGACTGGAATCACTCGATTGTTTGAACAAAGACGAACGCTCACGTTAGGGACAGAAGCACATTTGTACTTTGGATTTGGGATTTTTTTTCCCCTCGTGAAATGCGAACGTGAACATTTACGAAAGGGTGAATTTGAGGAAGTTGTTTTTCTTGTTGAAAAATGTGGAATTATGGCAAAGGCGGGAATTCAGGGAAAAATATTTCCCAGGATGTCCCGAATGAGACCAACATGACAAAAATAACATGAATTTTCTATTCTCATTCAAACTGTTGTGCTTTGACAGTAGCTGTCGTTCATTTAGTGATGATGATGATGATGATGATGATGAAGGGGCAGATGAGATGTCTTGACTTCTTTCTGCATCCTTTCATTTCTTTTGCTTTCAAGAATGAAATCAATGGCTGACCTCCTGAAGAAATTGTCCTCAACTTTTGCTAAGGTGTTGTTTTAGTCACTTTACGTTTCCGTCGCTTTGGACGACGGCGGCGCCGCACACGTTTGGGTCCGATCGAATGACGAGGTGCATTTCGTGCCGCAGGTTGGAAAGCTCACCCAGAATGACCAGCGTGAGTCCGTTGAACAAAGCGCCCACGTAGGTCAGGATCCACATCAGCACGGCAAACTGAAATGACAGCATTTGCGTTTAGAGTTTGCTTGAAAGGAAGTGACAAGGCGGAAGAAGACGAAGACGAAGACGACGAAGACGAAGACGAAGAAATGCCACCTTGATGGAGTCCACCAGGTCCTCGACCAGGAAGAGACGCCTCAGCTCACGGACGCTCTTGTTGATTTTCTCCAGGAGGACGTCGCTGTACTTGTGCGCCAGGTCTTCGGACAGCGCCACCTCGCGCTCCAGGTACTGCCTGCGAGGCGGCAAAGCGCCAACGGGTCACACCGGCCAAACGCGCGCGGGCGCCGCCTCCATTGCGCGAGCGAGCGACTCACTTGAAGGGATGTCCCTCGTCCGACTTCTGGACGGCCTGCAGGATGCCCTTGTAGATGCGGAAGCAGACGGTGACGGAGAGCAGCGCCAGGCCGATGTAGGAGCACACGCTGACGATGCTGCACGCCGTCAGCGACAGCAGCAGCAGCAGCGCCGCGCCGAACGCCACGCCCGTCGTCTTCACATCGCGCCAGTACACCAGATCCACCACTGGGGGGCGCCGACGAAACAAAACACAAGCGTCACGCATCGCTATCGTTTGCGGCGGGAAACATTACAAGGCAGGCGCGGGATTGGATTCGGCTCGCGACGGACCCTCGCTTCAACATTTTGGGGCCGTTTTAAATACGCGTTTTACTTCCATGCCTTTGTTACAAAACAGGACAGCAATCGGAATCAGAATCGGAAAAAAACCAAGTGAGAAGTTGTTGGCCAGACGACAAATGAGGAGACGGCACGACGCGGAGAAGCAAAAGTTCAACGCAAATGTGTTCACGCTTGATTTAATACACAACGATGAAGATAAGAAGCTGAAAAAAGGAAACGTGTTCACACTTCAAGGAGCAGAAGTCGGATGCAATCGCGGAAGAATCACAAATCGGCCTCCGTCGCGGGTTCGCTCGTTTGCACGTTTGGCCGGTCAATAAATGACGCTCATCACGACCTCATATATCGTTCAGTCTTCGCACATTTTCAGCGAGTGTCGATGTGGACGCGCGTTGGTGGCACGTTGCACCGCACGGAAGGTACGTTCAACGTTCACATCATCTGGCGACGTTTTTGCCACAAGTTGATCTCAAAGCACATTTTCTTCTTGTGCACGCGCGCAAGCAAGCGAGATGACGTCCTTCCCACAACGCGGCCCTTTGGCTCTGGGTTTGTGGCCGAGCGCGAGGAGGAGTTCGAGGTAGAAAAACAAGTCAGACGACAGAAAGGGGCAAAAGGAAAGCGGCGTGGAGCACAACACGTGCGTTAGCGCCGCTTCAGGCTAACAACACGCGGACGAAAAAGGTCGGCCATCACGAGTTCTTGACTTCTTTTACGTCCCTCTTGGAGTAACTGACATGACTCGGCACATTTTGTTTTTCTTCATCAACCCAAAGGCCAACGCTGACTCAAAACTTCTGATCTTAGAATTTAAGTCAACCAGAACCATCAAAAAAAGAAAACACCATCTGGGGAAATAAAGCTGGTTTTCAATCATGTCATTTGCTTATTCTTCAAGCAAAGCAAAGTGAGGAAAATAAAATTGGATGAAAATCTCCAATTGTCCAAAAAACAACCCGATTGAAATGGAACCTATTTTTGAAACTATTGATTTTGGTGGCGCTCAGCTGGCGGTTGAGGTTTGGAGGCTCCCGAGCGACAACAGCTGCGCTCGCCACGCCTCGGTGTCCTCTGGACAATTCCAAACGGGCCACAGATAGGATTAAATGACGGACGCCTGCTGGCTCACAAAGAAACTGTGGAGTGCGCAGGGTCCGATGCAGTCAGAGTAAAACAGTCAGGGCTCTTCATACTCACGTGGGCATTGGTGGAGCGTGCGTGATGTCGAAAAAGCGACAATACGGCCTTTTTAATCGGCACAATGCACCTTTAAGTTAAAGGCTTGAAGCAATTCATTGATCGTTCTAAGTGGTCGTCAATCATTTCCTTGTCGCACCGCTAGCAGTATAAAAATATTCAACGCAAACGCATGAATTGCAAACAACTTATCAGACCCGCCGACGACGTGACGGACATGTCCAATTTCCGGTGGTGGAAACGCAGCCTGGCATGCCGAATGCTAATCGATCTGCAGCCTCTCGAGCCGATGAGTCATCGCAATCAAATCATCGCCGCCGTTGCTTAGCAACCACTCTGCAGTCTGCCCAGTTGCTCTAAACTAGCATCTGCTAATGAACGCCAAACGTCATCCGATGGCTTCACCGTTTTGATCATTAGCACATGTCAAGCTCTCATGCTAGCTGATGCTAACATTAGCCGAGCTGCTGCTGAAAGAGGCTGCGACTACAAAAGCAATGCTGGCGCCTTGGCATACCAGTTTCATTCTTTGCATGCTCGTAACTCAAAACTGAAATAAAAGGAAATGCCAACCTTGTTACAAGCAAAAAAAAAGCGACAGAAAAAAACCCACTACTATTTTCCTTTTGTCTGCATCAAAATGCCTCCACAGTGCTAACGGATGAGTGAAAGTCAACGCGGCTCAAAATCCGGAAGCCAACACGACAACAACGACGACGACGACGATGAGGGGGAGAAGAAAAGAGGCGGTACCGCGGTCCAAATGTGGCCGCTTGGCTACATATGGTCTCAGGCGGCCAAGCGCCACCCGCGGCCGGGCTAAAAATAGACCCCAGCCGCAGCAGCGAGCTCAACACCAGCGGCCGAAGATCCCGTTTTGTGCGCCGCCGGTCATTTTGTCACCGTCCGCCCCGAGCGGAAAGCACCGCGGCGTGCGGACGACGTGCCCCGGCGGCGGAAGGGCTCTCTGCGGCGGGACAAAGCGTCAAGGCGTCCCGCGTGACCTCCGCAGGGGGGGCCCCGCTCGGCGCTCTGACCCACCCGGCCGACTGTTTCCAAACCCCGGCCGTGAGACCCGCTCGTCATACATACGCACGCACGCACGCACGCAAGCCCCGGTACCAAACGAACCCGAGCAGCCGCCACAAGCAAGGATTCAAACGTGGTGATGGTTGGACTGACCCTGCTTGGCGTCCATGTTGAACCTTCGCGGAAACACGCAGCTGCGGCTCCGAGTCTCCGCCCACTGACGTCGCCGTCACGACCGCGCATGCGCAGTTTGGCGCGTCTCACCGCGGTGCACGCGCACGTCTGAGGCGAGAACGCGACGCGGGCATGCGCAGTCGTGTCTCGCGCGTGCACGACTTAAACGAAGGGCCACTTTGGAGTTTGAATTTAAAACGGACACGACATAACCAAGATCAAGTTCAAAGTTTAAATGTGCAACAACAAAAAACATTCTCATTTTTCAGTTTCATTATTTATATATATATAAAATACAAATTAAAATTGTTAAATGCATATGGGTTTATATTAGCTTAATATATCAAATCAAATATACATTTAACAGTATATTTTATTTGATTAATGTATGCATATCTATAGCAGCTATTCATGTTAATTTATAAATCTCATTAAAAAAAAATAACTTTAATTTGCAGTTCCATTTTCTACTGGTTATCCAAGGTTGGGTCGCGGAAGCAGCAGCTTCAGCAATTTAACTCCATTTAAGTCTATTATAGCGCCATCTACTGGATGTTCTCTAAATCTGCAGCTCAACCAACCGAGTCAGACCACAATGAACCATAACACCCTGTGAAGAACTTTATACTCAATCTGTGGCCTCCAACTGCAATCAAATACAAGCATAAAAGAACATGACGCCTTCATGAGGGATCTGCTTGTGTGTGTGCGTGTGACATGAGCGCGACAAGAAGCTGTACGAACGAACGAGGACCAGAGAGGATTGCGAATGAAGGCAGCAGCCAGCAAGAAGGCAAAGCGGCACATCAGGAGATGTTGGAGGAATCCATGTAAGGACTTCCAAGTTGTGAGTGGACACCAGGTGCATGCTGGGAGCCGCCACAACGCCACGTGATTGTGTGTCATGTGTCGTTTGGCCTCGAGAAGGACCGTTTGTGTTCGTTAGAAGAAGGCACACTGTTCAGTGTTTTTCAACTTTGGAGCACCAAACGACAACGGCGAGCCACGTACATGAATATAAAATTAGAGCTACGGTAATCGCATGTTTATCGTGGCGGTTCCATTCCCGACCACCCCGCAATAAACGAAATCCGCATTATTTCATCACATTTTGAATTCTTTTTCAGCTTGATGCACAAAATATTTGTCCACTTGAGGTCTCTACCCTGGCATTCTCTACTGTAGTATGTGTGACGTTGAATGTGTGCCTTTCAAGGGGAGGGCGTGGCCTGTTGAGTGAAATGGAAATCAGCAAATTGGTTTGGAGACGTTGTTGGCTGTGAACGGGCTAAAGCATAGGTGGCAAACTGCAGGTTTTGGAGGGCCGCAGTCCTGCAGGTTTTGGAGGGCCGCAGTCCTGCAGGTTTTGGAGCGTTCCCTCTTCCAACACAAGCTGATTCCAATCAGCAGGATGGTTATCAGGCTTACGCCGAGCTTGCTGATGAGCTGATCATATCTCAGCTGTGTCGGAGAAGGGAAACCTCCAAAACCTGCAGGACCGCAGCTGGACACCTTTGGGCTGCGGTGTTGCCCACGCGGCGTGTCGCGACGGCGCCAGTTGAGGCCGTTGGCAGGCTGCCCAAGAAGGCATGCTGCATTTTGTTGCCACAAGTAGCCGTGTCCATCTTCCCTCCATCCGTGGAAGGGCCACAATTCATTGTCATTAGCAGTGGTCGGCTAGACTTTTGTAACTTGTCAGATGTACTTGCAAAAGGCACATTGAGCTTCTTTTGTAAATTTGAAATGATCCCAAATTTGCACTAAAGTGAATAATCCACATTTCAAGTACGCTAAAATTGCGCCATGCAGTCAAGCCGCAAAAAGTGAACTGCGAATTGAAGACTGCAAAACCAACTGGCCTAAGACACGACGTAACTGCGTGCCAACTTTGTAAAATCGAATTTCACACTTAATGCAGATGACTTGATGGTGACCCAAAATGCGGCGATGGCATCACGACCTTCCCCTGCAACCACCAGCGTTGCGCTGCGTCAGCTTCCAATGGTGGACTTTGAAATGCTTTTGAGGAGGAAACCTTCATGACGAGGACAACTTGGAGCTGATATTACGTTTTACTGTTGTTTTCACGTTAAGTGACAACATAGCAATGTGAATTTATTTTAAGGTCAAAATACGATTTGATGCCAACAATCCATTAAAGTATCACATGGAAGGCAGCGTATCAAAGAAAACTGCATCCGAATTGTCCAAATCAAAGTCCTTAGCTCATTAGCATATCTGAGTCCCTGCGACCAGTCATCGAGCTGTCGGCAAAGATCGTTGGGCTGCGAAATGCCTCTCCCTCCCCTTCTGCCGTCCGTCCACCTTTGGACACAGTGGAAGTGCGGACAAAGGTCCTTGGCTGGATGTTGCAATGCTAGCGAACGACTCCCAACTCGCAAGCAGACACAAAATAGCAGATGAGAAACTTGCACAAGCGCAACAGTCGTGACTTGCTTCACACAAACCGAAGATTGATTAGACTGCTGAATGTGTTTGTTGTTTGGGGGACAGTTTGTGTTTGACTACGGCAATTCGGATCCAGTCCTGTCCATGTTCAGTCAAACTGGGACAAAAAAAGACAAGCTCAGTGAACGAACAACCACTGCTTCTGAAGTCTGGAATTCAAACCTGCTAAGCTTAGTGACCGGTCGCCTCAATTCGATTTAAGTCAGTCAACGCTTACAATCGTCTTCAGAGGCATCGTGACGAAAACGCTTTCATGCGTTTCACGCTCGACACGTCGTCAGCATCAGGACACGAACGCAAGAACGATCCCGACGGCACGCCGCGCTCACTCAACTCATCTCAAAGCTTGTTTACATCTCAAAGATATTATTTCTGCAATCTTTATCCAAACAATATCGAGCATTACATAAGAAGCATTATGATGAAATGACCGTTTCATGCGCTCCAAGGAAAAGACCGGCAGTCAGCACACTAACAAACATCATCATCATCATCATCATCATCATCACGCCAAGAAGTCAAGCAAGCATGATGTTGGCGTACCCTGCTGCCTCCACGCAGTTTTGCTTGTGTCCGCGCGTACCGTCTCCATGCCGGACGTTCACAAGTCCACATTCCACATGGACACACGCCTCCACTGCACTGAACGCGAGGAGGAAGAGGGACGAAAGGGAGGGAGGGAGGGAGGGAGGGAGGGAGGGAGGGACGAAGGGAGGGGGAGGCGGGCGGCTGTTAACTCCGCAGAGGGCGAATGAGCAGTCAGCTGACCGTCAGCCACCGGCGCTCTGACGCAGCAAAAAAAGAGCCTCGGCCCTCCCTTCACTGATTTGGCAATGAAAGCGTTCAAGTCGCTTTATCAAACCTGCATCCAGATCTGCTCATGTTCACGGTGAGAATGAAGGACGGCAGCTATTCACTTGAAAATTGAGTTCATTTGACTTGATGACAGTTTGAAAATATTTTCTTTTTCTTTTTTTTTACATTCCTCAAACCTTTTTGCAACACTGACAAACAGCACGACACACTTTGCAGAGAAGTTTCGTAGTTTCACACGACTGGAGTTCCAAAACAGGGTCACAATGTTATAGAAATAGGGTTGCATTGACGGTTTATGGTTTTAAAGCAAGCTTTTTTTTTGGGACAGGCTCGACTTTCAAAGTAGGATTTCGAGCCAAGGTTCAGGTTTCAAGTTGGGGTTTCAATCATGGGTTGGGTTTTAAATGAAGGTTTCAAAACCAGCACAAAAGGTGGCAAGTCCATGAGTGGGCGTTGACCTGCTGGAGACCCTAAAAGGTGGCGGTTGGCCTTTCCTTGTTTCGTCCTTTGCATCCTTCTACATAGACGTTCATTTCCAAAATGGATGCCCGTCTTCGGTCTACCTGTATACTTTGTGTAATTTCAGAACTTTGAAAATGAAAGACATCGCCGTGACAATCACCGGCAACGCCGTAAATGGCAGTAAACGATTTTTCACATATGAAAACTACAGTCGTCTCATTTCGTGCTCAGCTTTCTCATTATTGAATAATCAAACGTCGCTCAATGTCAACATGCGTGCCGAGCGCTTTTCAGGCGTGCGTGCGTGCGATCGTGCATGCGTGCGAGGCTCCAGCCGCCTTTGATCGAATCATCTCCCACATTCAGCAAATGCGTGTTCGCTGAACACTTTCAATTGACCAAAGTTGTGCATGTTTGTTCGCATACATGTGCTCTGCACTTGGACTGCCGACCAATTCGGGTCAGGGTATACCCTACCCGTCAACCGAAGTCAGGCGGGATTGCCTCCAGTTAACCCTTACGTGTTCCCTACCTCATGTGGACAAACGACAGAAAATGGCTGGATGGATAGTTTGTAAGAGACCAAAACACTTTCCCCATTATTTGGTGTAATTGTCGAATTTCTGGCAAACTCTGCGCTTTCTGGACACTAACGACAAGTACAAAAACATTTCTGCTTCAGTGGCAGTAGCAGGCTCTCTCCACTTGGGGGCAGCAGTCTCCTTCACAAGCTAACCACGCCCAAGCTCGCGTTCACGTTACATGAAAAAATGCCAGTGTCAATTTAAAAGCTCAAGTTTGAACTCCAACAAGCTCCAACAAGCCTTCCGACCTCAATAATGTCATGTTTGCGTGATGATTTACTGGCTGTGCTATCGTCGTTGACCGCAGCAGTTAGCAAATACAAAGTTACTCCCATGACCAAAGACCGGGTTACATAAAAGTACAAAGTCTGTCAGTGACATTTCACCTTCTTCATAAGACTGATGCAATCTCGACACGCAGAAATTGCAAGCATGCGCCCACGAAGCGACACTTCACGGACCCCACCCGCACATTTTTACAGCTGCAAACAAAAGGAGCGTAAAAGAGTTGCAGAAAAGCACAATGTGAAGCCTCGCACATGTTCAAGAGGCAAAAATGTTTGCTGACGGCTCCCAACACAAACCTTAGAGGGGCTGCCAGTGTCGCAATGCAGGGAGGGAGGAGGCAGTGGCGGCGTTAATTAACAGGGGACCCCTCACCGCCCCCCCACACAGACAAAATGCATCCCCGACAAAATATCAGTCAAGACTCAGCGTGCGAAGGATGAGTCACGTCTTTTGGGATCAAGTGTTGGGTTACGCTTGCTTGCGGCAAGATGAGCTACAAAGACACGAAACTTGTCTTCCGTCTTGTGAGAACTTGTGGACGCGCCAGAAGCGTCCCGACTCAGCTTGCGGAAAGGAAGGGAAGCGCACGTTTACGGCAATTGTGCTCACAAGATCAGCCTGCGTCGGATTTCAACATTTATCTGTCCCTGCTCAACTTCCTGTGCTGCAACAGACCGAATCGCCCGTAAAAGTAGAGTTACTTTGTGCAAAGTAAAACAAAAAAGAAAAAAAAGGGAAGTGACCTTTGACCTGGAAAAACATCTCCTTTTTTGGACATGCCAACATGTGATCCTCGAGTTCCACATGTTCTATTTTGGCTGCAGGCCAAAAGGCAGCACCGGCGTTAGTCAGCTGTTTGCAGTTTTACAAAATCAACAACTGGACGAGCTAATGAAAGTTTCAATACATGAAAAAGATGAGAAATCAGCTTTCCAACTTAAAAAAACTAACTTGAGAAACTCATTTCCATGCATTTAGGTTAATGGTCTCCGTTTTAAACAGTTTAAAACTTATGTTGAAAAATAAATCTCAAGCAACAAAATGTTTCCAGTAAGTGTTAGAAACTAACACCAAAGTTAGTTTGGTTATTTTGGAAAATGCATTGGCGGTGTAGGAAGTGGGCGGGGCTGCTATCTTTGTGAGACTTCTGTGGGTGAGCGAGTGTTGACTTTCAGATTAGCATTGTGGGGTTTTGCCAAAAATGTAATGCTAATGCAGTTGGTTTCGTTGGAGCCCAAAAATACATTTGACTTACCATAGTTAAAAAAAGAAGAAGAAATAAATCAATGAACGGGTTAAATGAACACAGAAAATGCAAAAAGCATGGAAATGGCTTCAAGAAGATCATGATGGGATCGAACGTAAGAAGAAACTTGTGGTTGGTTGGGAGAAAGCGGCGGAGAAGAACAAAAGAGTGATGATGGCAGTTGGAGTTAAAATCGATGAACATGGAGAAGCCAATGAAAACAGAAGGTGGGCGTGATGGGGGGAGGGGGGGGTTCCATGCCCAAAAGTGATTTTGTTTACCTGCTGCAATGTTCACGCTTGGCATCTTGAACCCTTTGCCGACCTCTGCGCTCTTCTGCACCGCCGCCTCGTCAGGCTCGCGGACAGCGCGGCAGACGGGCGGCGTTTGGGCCGGCGGCTCCCGAACGCCGCCTTTTTCCAGCTCGGCCTTGCTCTTCTGGGGGGAAGGCTGGTTTAGGAGGCGGTAGGAGCTCGGACTCGGAGCGCCGACCACCTCGGCAGGCGCCGGAGCCGAGGCCGGAAATGACGCTGCCCCTTTCTGCTCAAAGCTCACATCGTCATCCATGGGGATCTCGGGGGCCTTGGGGGGCGCAAACTTGGACGTGTCAAGAGCCTCAAGGAACTCGTCGATGACCCCCTTAGGCGGTCTCTCGATGAACTCAAATTCTTCGGATGACACCTCGTGCTCGGAGACCTCGTCAGCCACTTCGGGCTCGTCCGGCTCCACCTTGGTATTGCTCTTCTCCACTTGGAAGCTGGCCGGGTTCTTGGCCATGGCTTCCAGGACTGGCGACAGAGAGTCTGCGGTTGGCGACTCGGAATCCGAATCCTCAGCGGGGGCTTTCTTGCTTTCAAAGTCGAGAGGCTCAAACTTCTCGGCGCCCTTTGCAGGAAGGCGGCCGGAGAACCAATCCTTCTGCTCAAACTTGACAGCTTCCTCTACTTTCGCCGGCGCTGGGGTCGTTTCCTCGGCCTCTTTGACCAGATCAAACGCACCGAAACTTTTCACGTCTTCATCTCTTGGCTTGTCAGACACTTTCACTTCCATCTCGTCGGCCATCTCCTTAAGCAGAGACACTTTTGCATCCAGAGCAAAAGGGTTGTTGGCTGACAGGTTGATCGGAGGGTTGGGCGACTCCATCATTCTACGTTCGAGAATGGGGCTCTGCTCCTCCGGGCTTCCCTCAGACGAGCCCGAGTCCAGTTTGTCAGGGTTGAGTGGGGAAGACTTCAGGAGGTCTGGAAGCGATGGCGGCAGAGCAGTATCCTCTTCCTCCTCCTCCTCCTCCTCTTCATCTTCCTCTTCAAGACCCGATGAGAACTGACTGACCGGCTGCATGAGGGACTCGACGGCCTTCATGCCGGTCTCGAATGTTTTCCCTTCGTCTAAGAAGGACGGCGGGCTATCCTGGAGTTCTTCAGATTGTTTGTACTGGACAAGATCTGGAGTGGGACTTTCTGAGACTTTTGTGGCGCCGTGGTCAGATTTGGACTCCCCAAAGCGGTAGGAAGCACTGTCCGCCAGTGGGGAAAAGCCGTCAAATGGGTTATTATTCTTCTTCACCTCATACATCAGGTCGTCATCTTCATCCGAAGGGTTGCTGTGCAGCTCTGGCTCGTACCCGGGAGAGCCAATGGCGGCTGCTTCCTTGGAAAAGGAATCCATAGGGACCTCGGCGTTGTCTTGCGATGCTAGGAACGGTGAATCCCAGTGCTCTGTTGGGTTAGAGGGGGCAATGTGAGACTTGGCAACCGTCTGGGGGGTCACGGGGGAGGGGTCGGAACTAGGATGCTTCTCCTCAGGGGAGAACGACACTCCGCTGTCCTCACATAGAATGTGAGGCCCTGGATCTTTGCCCAAGCTCAGGTAAGGACCAGTGAACGGATCTAGTTCTCCCTTATTCTGACTACGGCCAGGTCCGGAACCGTCTTCGTCATCCTGCCGGGGCATTTCCTTTGACTGGACAGCGGGGGCCCGAGTGGGAAAGGAGCCTTGGGATGCAGCCGATCCCGGAGGATAGGGCTGGTTGGGGCTCTCTGTCAAAGAGAGCTCTTCCAGGGAATCGGGGGAGTGGAGAGGGGAGAGGGGGGAGATGGGGGCAGGGGCATCACCCTTCTGCCCAAGTTCTTGAGTCGAAAGGGGGGGGGGGGAGAATGCAATACAGCACATATCAAAAGACAAACTCCATTCCGTATAGTGCCCACCAAACCTGGATGAAAGAATCAAGACCAGACAAGTGCTGCTGAAAGATCAACTGTGCTTGGTGGACATATGCTCCACCCCCTCGCCATAATGACCAAACATTTTTTCAATTGGTTTCCAGTTGAGACAACTTGAATATTTTCAGGTAATATTGAACCTTAGTGGCGAAGCAAACCAAATGATTGATCCTGAGAAATTCTACTTGCTTGTCAGCAGTTTTTGAAATTAAAAGCTTGTGATCTTGCGAGGTTTTTGGGACAGTGTTGACTATGCAGCATTTGTCCAATATTTGTCCCAGGTCTGGCGCCAGTAATCCATGTTAGGTGGGGCCGACTAACTGTCGTATAATGACTCTTCTCGAAGCACAATCAATGACAATCATCCGTTAAAAAGGTCTTAAGATTTGAGACCGTTGAAAAGAATCATTATTAGCCAGACGCTACGTTCGCTTGTCGGCAAATATGAACAGTCACAACAACACAACACAATGCAGTGTGGAAGTGTCTCATGCAGGAGTTTGACTCTACTTGTGGCATGCAGTGGCTTTGGTTTGGTTTTTCCACTCGAGCTAAGTGACGGAAACACACAAAGGCGACGACACGACAGTGGAGACGAACACAAAGAGGAGGAGATGGCAAGACAAAGCGAGCAGAGAGAACTTGCCTGTAGGGAATTGCATCAGAGGCTGAAGTTTAGAAGCAGAAGAAGGAACATCTGCGGGAGAAACGACAGAAAGCGGCAGAGTGCAAAAATCAGTCCGCTTGTCAGGCAGGACAGCGCAAGTGAGCGAAGCGTCCGTCTCCATCACGTCAGCTCGAGTCAGACGCTTCCTGACTCATCAACCTCGCAAAATGCGACGTCCCGTTACGGCTGTGCCCTCCGTGAACACCGGGGGGCGACAAATGAATGCACGCCAAAGGAACAACAATAAAAGCGTTATTAAAGTGGCCAGCAGGCAAAATCCCCTTCATCACAAGACCTTTGTCAACATCTGACATCTGTCATGCAATGACAAAACGTCAAACCGTCAGATTTTAATTTTTGTTGCTCATGTTCTTTCGCATATGTGTGGGTCGAATTCAGTAGCAATCTGTTAAAAGATATCTGCTCGTGACAAAACATTGGGGGGGTCAATTTGTCTTCTAAAAACCAGCCTGACAACAACAAGACTTTAAAAAGAGAAAGCTATTGCTTATTTCTCAACATAAACTAATCAAAATAATCCAAGCCGCAGAAAGACAATGGCTGATCTGGTGTGCTGTAAAAACACGAAGGCTTTTCCACAAGGTGATTTTGGACATGACCTCAGCGTGGACTTTGTCAAATCAAAAGTCCATTTTGTGCAAACAAGTGCGTCCGTCTCGTGCGAGCCTCGCATAACAGCTGAAACTCCCTGAGGAATTTGGAACATAAAGGCAGGAAGTGTAAATGGCGAGCGAGGAAAGAAGGACGTCAAACAGGGCGTGGCGCCTTCAATCGGGACATTGAAACGTTTACATTCGCCAATCAAGCAATCAACTTGTGCTCAGATTATTTTCATCAAATCAAGTGCAACGATCAGCCAATCATGCGTCTCATTGGTTGTCAATCACAGATGATTCAACGGGTTGAACGTTCGCTTTGGTTACCTCTCGGATCAACGTTTAGCTTCCAGCGATGACGACCACCTAGGATTGAACCAGTGACAACAACGTTTAGCTTTTTACAAGCACAGCAATGCTCATTTCAAACACGATAACATCTGCTTGAGTGCAGTAAATATCAAGTCGTCCTAATATCAAGAGTCTTCAATCACACACGCACGATTTCTTACATAAATGTCCTCCCCTCAACTGTAAAGTCCAATGACTCAGCACATTATGAGTAAGCATTACGTGGCCCATGACGGTGCTAAAAGTTGGGACCGGGACATCAGCGGTCTGGTTACGTTCGGCGGTCCGTCCGTCCGTCCGTCTGCCCGCCAGCTGCCGCGTGTGTCGGCACAGTAACCAAAACGGCTTTGAGCTCTCATCTGTGACCAGGACACCGAGACAACAAACAGTCGCGTAATCCGCCTGACCCGGCGCCTCGGTGGCGGATGTGGGTGACCCAAAACAGGCAAGTAGGTCAATTAGACCGCCTGTCATTCAAAGCGTCTCACCAGGAACCACGCAGGAGTCACAGCGGGAGTTGTCAGATCCGACTCCAGAGTCTTAAGGCACTTTGAGGAGGACAGAAGCGCATAACCAAAGGTTTCTTTGGCTTCATATTCAAAAGCAACCCACAAAAACGTGGCACTTAGTTGCTGTTTGAATAGAAAGTCTTCTACCACAACGGGAAGGACACGGAAGGCAGATTTTGGACGACTAACGTGTAGAAGAGAAAAGCATACAGGAAAGTTGTACCGCTCCAGATTTGTCTACGATATTAAGGTTTGTGTCCCCAAACCAAGAACTGAGCTTGGAGGCTCAAACTTACTTTAGATTCTTTCTTTTAACATCATAAGGCACTAATGGAATAAATATCAAGCAAACTTAAGACGTGTCACAGGAGAGGGTGTTTGAATTGACACGAAATGAGCCCAAAAGTCCGACATTGGTCAGCGCCTGATTGAGGATTCGTCATCTTAAGAGTAGAAGAAGACAAATGTGTGGACCACACGCTGTCATTACCTTCCAGATGAAGGAGAAGAATTGCGCTGATAACTCGCTCACAAAACTGCCTGGGTAGTGAGGAGGAGGCAGGACGGGCAACCCGGTCCACTTCACAGCGTTTGGGTCAAAGTTTCTTCTGCATTACCAGAATAACTTTTTTGCCACGTCTCAAAATTCTCGATTTTGCTGGTCAGAAATACTGCATTTTGTTGTGCCACGAATAAAGATGAATAATAATTAAGTTATTTAAGCTAATCATCATTTAAATGCAGTTCTGTCAAATGGTGAATTAACTCTAAATTCCTTGTGCAGTAGTAATAAAACCCGAATAAAAATGTAAACACGTAAAAATGAAAAGTGCGACTTGTGTAACAGATGGATTAAGCATGCGTGGACGTCTCGTCTCGCATGCATCATTTCATTCAATGTTTCTGCTGGTCCAGACAGAAGGGACGGAAATAAAAGTGCTGATAATCAATTTGAGTTGGTTGGCTTTCAACACGACAGCGCGGAAGACGTGCGCTTGGAGTGCCAACGTCACACCTTTGTTTTGGTTTTGCGCTCCTTTCACATCATCGCCAGGTGCACGTCATCCTGACAGAAAAGTTTTTTTGTTTTTTTTTTAAACAGCTTTAAATGGCAGGAGCCCCTTTCACACTGCCCATCAAAGCCACGTTTCACTACAACAACTATTAGGCCATTGTCATTTCCTAAAAAGACTAAAAAAGCCACTACCAATTAAAAACCTCCCTCCGTCGCAGATGCAGCAACTAAAGTCAGCATTCAACATCATTTGATTCTGATTATCCTGCAAAGATGTGTCGCCTTTGCGTCCCTTGCGAAATGTGAAAGGAACTAATGTTATCTTTGATCTCGAAAAAAAAATATATATATATATAGCCTTTACTGGGTTCGGTGCAAAAGACCAGAAATGATTTTGTTTATTTCCAAGACAATTTTTTTTTTGAAGTTGAGTGATTTTCACAGGGACGGAGTTCTTTTATTCAAAGCGAAAAATGGACCTGAGGGGAAGACCGAACATGTGAAATTGCTGGGTTTTCCTTTGTCCCCGCTCTCCCACCCGTCCTGCAGACCCACATCACAGGAAAAGCAACATGGAAAGATTTAGTCCAACAGTAGCTTAGAAGAGGAAATGAATTCAAAGCTAAGGATGCTAAGCTAAGCCTAGCAGCGTCTTTGTTCGGACTATTTGTGGTTTGGTCCATCAAGCGGCCCCGCCCTGACTCCCTGCCTCGCTCTCCCTCTCTCGCTCGCCCTGCAGGCAGGCAGGCAGGCAGGCAGGCAGGCAGGCTGGCTGGCTTCTTCCATGCCCACAGGCCTGCTTGCCTGCAATCTGCCTCATCTTCCTGTACAAAGCCAACTCGCATCAACAGATATGTTCCTTCATTCCGCCCCAGGATGCTCAAAGGAATGACAACCAGGCCTCTCTGCTCACTAGCGGTTTTTCAGGGTGTTGGCTATGAAGAGAGCAGGTGATCAATCGAAAACACAGCCACGAGGAAATGAGGCTAGCATCTTGGTGGAATCGGGGAGGAGATGCTGGGAGGAAAAAACTGGGTGGCGACGCTGAGAAGATTCCTTTGTTGTGGCTAATGTGAGTGCGCGGGCTTCCATTATCGGACAGCCCCGCATCTGAGCCCCTAAATTGACTTGGCACGCTGTTGAAATCCTCCAACATGGTGATAAGAACATGATGGCAGACGTGTTAAAAAAAACAACAACGACGAGCTTCCGTTTTAGTGGACAAATGTCAACAAGCTCGTTGGGTGTGACAGGCACGAGCGCCAGTTCATTCGGGAGGCATTGGCCACTTTTTCAGTTTGTATCTGGATGAAGGCTTTTAAATTCATGACATGTAACTGCCTTCAAGTGTTTATCTCGCTGGTGTTTTGCCACAAGTCCCAGAAAAGGAGCGATTCAATTTGTCCGATCAAGGAACTAGGCTGCGGCTAGCAACGGGCGGCGGCAAGCAGCGGATGGACGCTAATCATCGTAACAGCAAAACGTCTGCAGAAACGCTCAAACATCGGAAATAAACTTCATCCAATCCGCTCGCACGAATCCGATTGAGTGAAACCGGGGCTTTGGGAGCTTTTCGGCGTCGAACGAGACGCCGATGCGGCACATCGTCCCGTGACGTGTGCGTCCAAACAGGTGGGCCGCATCGCGCTTCATCAGCCCGGGGCGGGGACGTCGCCGCCAACACACCGTCAACGCTTCCTTTTCCTTTCAGTTGACTCTTTTTTTTAACTCCCACCTTCAGCTTCAAGTGCGTTTATTGTCGTCGGGCCGCCGGCAGGCTGTCAACGAGCCGGCTTCTTGTCAGCGCGAATTGCCGTCAAGCGAGCACGACGAGCCGCCGATTAGCCGCCAGCTAACCGGCTAGCTGGAAAGCGGCGAGCTCGATCGTCATCCAAAAAGCACGACATAAGCCTCATTAGGGAGATCACGTTGGCGCAAAAGTTGCTTTTCTCACCACCAAAGCCCACCGAGGTGGCCGAGCGGAGTGCGTGGGGCGTGCTAGCCGCGTCCAGGCGTCCACGAGCGGGCATCAATTGTTGTCAAGAGCTGGCGTCCATTTCGCAAAAAAAAAAAAAAAAAAGAAACCGCACACAAACGTCTCGCTTCAAGCGACATCAAACAGTCCGAGTCACCATCTGGCGATGACGAGCGCTTTTTAAACCGCACGGATACTCACAAGATGTCGGAGCCGGTGCTCGCTGCGTGTCGGCCGGTGGCTGCGCTGCCTGTGCGGGGGATGATGGCGCTGCTGGCGCTGCTGGAGCCGCCGCGGGGAGGGCGTCGCTCTCCGGACAAACCTGTGGCTCCGCTTCTCCGCTGGCCTGGGGAGGTGAAGGCGTGTGGGGGGAGATTGACGTGCTGGTGGAGTCTGGCATCAACTTCTCCTCTTCTTCTTCTTCTTCTTCCTCTTCTTCTTCTTCCCAACCTACTTGTGGCACCGGTTCCGACTGCGGCTCCAGTAAGTTGGGCTCTTCCTCGGGGGGTTCCGTGAACTCGTGCGGCTCATCATCTTCAGCCATGTGCCGCTCCAGGGCGTCCTGGGCTCCGCCGACTAAGTCCACGATATCGTCCAGGTTGAAGAGGTCCTGCTTGGGTTGCTCATCGAGCGGCAGACCGGTGTAGGGTTCGGGCTCGGGTTCGGTTTCGGTTTCGGCCTGGTAGTGGTGGACCTCGTCGCCGAAGAGAGCCGAGCTGGACGACACTTGGTGCGCCTCGTTGTCTGCCATCTTTCTTTGTCCAACTCGAGTGAAGAAGACAAAAAAGTTTCAACGGCGGTTGCCTTGACAACAAAAGTCCACCGTTGACACGAGAAGAACCGCGAGGGCGAACCGGAAACTCCCGCCGGTCAAGTGTTCCCTGGACGCCGACAAAGTTTGGACAAGCGCGGCACACGGACAGTCGAACCCGAGCCTGGACGGGCAGCGCCAAGTTGAGAAGACCAAGAGGAGGACTTGTTCCGACCAATCAGAGCCCGAGACTGCCTTATTGACATGCGCGATGACCAATCACGCCGGCCCACTGCCGACCACGCCCACCGGGGGCGGGGTGGGGCTCCAGAAAATGGGGAAGTTCGAGCTGGTCAAGTGTTACACAACAACGTCGTGTCGTCCCGCAACAGTTTGCAACAGTTTGCAACAAGGCAAAGAGGACGTGGCAGCGGCTTCACTCACAACAACAAAGCAAACACGCGTACAACATACATGACGGACGGGATGTGTTCACATTGGCTTACAACACATTTGATAGTCATTACGTGATATAACGCAAGCAGCTACAAGCTCATGAAATGCTTTTTTGCATTTAACCCCAAGTGCAAAAGCAGATTTAATTCAAGTGTGTAAGGCATGAAAAAAGAAGAAGAATATATCTCCCAACATGAGTTTCTTTTTCTACATGCACAGTAAACACCCGCTATCAGCAGCGGATCGGGACCGAGCGCGGTTATAGGCCTATTCATTATATGCTACAAACAATAAAGTACAAACAAAAGCTTAGAGCAGAGGGATTCAAATGCAAATCGAATTTATTAATGAAAAAAAATTAAAGTGAATATTAAGATGTTGCATGTTGGTGGATGGGAAACAATAAATGCAAGTCCAATCATGCCACAGTTATTATACTCAGTCTAAATTATATTATTATTAAGAATTTGTGTATTAGGTGGCTACACAGTTGCTGCGCATAACTTTTTGCATGATCTCGAACCTTGCTCTGAATCTGTCTGTCTTCTTTCGGAAAGAAACGCAAATGGCTCTGAAAAGAGTTGGACTTGAGCTTGGAATCTAAAGTTACACGTCATCCTGACCTGATCTATTTCAAGCGCGGAAGCACGTATGGCTGAAAGCACATACGACCGCTCGGAATAACACGAGACTCATCGGAGGAGGACCGGCGCGACACGATACCGTTGGAAAATGTCTGCATGCTTCTCGGTTTCTTCGCTGTCTGACTTTCCATTCAAAAGTGTGTGGATCCAATCCAACAAATCCTGATTTGAGTCATTCCCAACATCGGAGCAGGATGCAGGTGAGACTGTCGGATAGAAATTCAAGTCATTCGGGCCTTCTCATCAATGGGTGAATCCCCCAAATCAACATGAATTCCAGTTCTGCTCAAATGTTGTACAAGGATGCAGGAAAGCCCAAAATCCCCCAAATCAACTTCCCGACACACAACAACAGAGTTGGTCAAGGTGGAGGGTTGAAAAACACAATTTCACATCTATGTGAACTTCCACTGACACATCATTCCAAGCGGAAAACTGAATTTTGTTTTATTCCTCAAGTTCAATCCCGGTTCAAGGATTTGCCAACAGGAGGCTGGACCAGATGAACGGCTTGCCAATTTTTTTTTCAATGGTTAAAAATGAGTACATTGAGTTACGAGCTTGGCCATCGAGCAAATCCAACTTGTAAGTCAAAACATATACTTTATCTGCATCTTAAAAACCTCTGCTTGATTTCAAACTAAATATGATTCATCGCGCCCTCGTGTTTGTGTCCGTGTGTGTTTGTGTGACAGTTGTCGCAGGCTGACACACAAAGTTATGTTTAGTCTGGCCCAACGGAGTCCGACGATGACGACAGCTGCTCGGACAGCGCCGGTCGCTTAGCAACACTTCACACTATTTACTTACAAACTCACTGTTTTGACATGCAGGTGACGAAAAAAAAAGGAAAATGGCAACATAGTGTAGCATTTAGCACTTAGCAGACACAGTTAGCGACGAGCAGATGGAACACATTAGCAAGTTTGTGGCGGGGTGGTTACTATTTTTTAACAAGTAAAAAATAATAATATACAAGTTTCATCCTGTAAACATCATTAAGCATATTATTTATACACGTATTTAAGGCAAGTTGTAAAAAGTCCTCTTGTTAACAAAATTAAAACATCAGAAGTCCAAGCTGTTTCGACCAAGTACGTCTCAAACGGTCTCCAATTTGGATTCCGTAAATGTATAGGATCGTATGGCGAGAAACGTATCTTGAGAGGAGCAATATGGCCGCCTCGCAACTTCAAAAGTCTTGGCCTATGGACTATCCAGTCATAGATTCAGATCAGTGCCCAACACACACACACAGAAGTCTTTGTGTCATCACCACAGTGTATGAAATACACACTGAGCTAACACACTCCCCAAAAGGTTGTTTGTTTACCGGCGACCAGTCTCACCACTGCCATGGAAATCAAATTCCCTCTGCAAAAGACCAAAAACAAACAAAAACCATCAAAGCAAATGACATTGATTGACTTCTTTGGCGGAAAGCATTAAGAAAAAAACTAAGATATATTCATGCTGACTCACAATGGCTTGGCTCCAATGACGTTTATTGATTAGTAAGCCAGTGCAGCAGCAGCAGCATGACAAAGCACATTTCCACGATGTCACTTTGCTGTGTCATGTCTCCACGTCACTCTTTCAGCTCTTCGTCCCACGTTGGAAACATTTGTGTGACATGATGTGTAGCTGTAAAATGTAACACGTTCTCCCTCGGTTAGTTGCTAACCATGTCGGTTGCTACATTATGCTCACTAGCTAGATGCTAGCACTGTCTGTTAGCTGCTAAACCAGCTCGTTTCTGGCGAACCGTGGCTGATTGATGATTAACACGACATGATCACCGATTAACTGTTAAATGCATCCGTTTTGCTGATAAGACCGACATGTATGCTAGTATCGATACTAATGAGGATTGAAGTGAACATTTAGCTGACAGTAAAAAAGTGGTCATTCAATGAGCGACACCGTTGTTCGTGCAATTTGAGTCACGATCGAATTGGGCTTTTCTGTGTTTCCGCTATTCACCTTACACCACTACAGAACACTTGATACGCCCGACAGAATACATATCACAGTTTAACCATGACTTTGACCTGTCACTAGACCAAGGTCACACATTACAAATCTTGGGCGACATTTATCGAATGTAAAGAAGGCAGAGGCCCCCAAAAAACATCTCAGTAGTAAGATATTTTATGATACAGGCCTTTTAAGAATAGGATAAAGCTGTGGGGGTAAGTTTAAACGTTTTAACAAAAATGACACACCTATAATCTTACCAAGTTGGCCAGTGCATTTACACATTACACATTCAGAATTGTCTTCATATTTATCAAAGGAAACTGAGTGTGAATCATTGGAATCTCCTTTGAAAGCTCCTCTGACCCCTGAATGAACATTGGCGCCACCTGCTGTTCATCTGCCATTCATTTGTCAAAATCAAACTACGCTCCCGGGTGGACACTGCGGGTATTGTTTCTCATGTTCCTAAAAGTCACGTCAAATATTGTAATCGCTGTTCAACGGCCACACACGTTCGGCTTTTATGTGTCGTCCCCGATGTCGTGAAAATAAGCACGTATTTGTCTTTTGTGGACGTTCTTCTTTCGTTGCGAATTTTCCCGTGTCAACATTGTGGAAGACGGCACTGCCAGCGTTTCTATGCTTACCTTTATAGTGTAAAGATCAATCTAAAAAATGATTAGCACTTATGAAATAACACATTTGAACAAATAAGTAGCCTACCTACATAAACGTGTAATAAATAAATAAAAACTTGAGGGGGAGGGGGCGTTTTTTGATCGGGCATCGCAATGGGCACCTAGCCCGTGTAAAGTGTGTTAGAAAACCCCGCGCGAGAAGCTGAGGGCCCTCTTTTCTGCTGCTCCGCCATTTGAGGTGAGCCGAAAGGAACATGGCGCTCCCGATTTAATTGAATATTCTCCGCAAATTGCAATATTTTACAGCAAGCACGCCAGCGCAAACCCGTCTTGTGTTTGTTCCGTCTAGGTGGATTGGGCGCCAGGATGCAGATTTTCGTCAAAACCCTCACGGGGAAGACTATAACCCTCGAGGTGAGCGAGGCGGTGTCCACGTTTCAACGCACTCTCAAAATGTCTGCATTAGAACACATGGAAGCATCACTACTCGCTCATTTAGTGTTTAGCGGCTCTCGTTGTTATTGAGCGCCAGGCAGAGTCGAGTTGAGAAGGTTTCGGAGCATGTTTGCCGACGCTAAGCGCAACTAGCTGTTAGTTAGCCGAACCTTCTAAACACGTGCAGCTAGCGTAAAAGTGGCACAAGTTGTTGACATGTTGCTTTTAAAGTCGACAGAAGCGCGCAAAATTGATGTCAAAAATTGTCTTCGTGAAACGCTTTTTACTCGCCTGACTCTTGTTGTTCTCTTGAACAGGTTGAGCCGTCAGACACGATCGAAAATGTCAAGGCCAAAATCCAAGACAAAGAGGGTAAGTTTGCTCCAACGCCTTCTTTCTTAAGTTTAGTCGCATTTCGTTAAATGTCATGCGAAGACACGAACGCGACATCTCGTAACAGGAAGTACTGACATGTTGATGCTGGGCCAAGGTGCGAGTAAAAGTGCACAGAAGTGATGGTCTTACTTTTACCACAAAGTAGCACGGATGAATGTTGGCTTCATTTACAGCAAAAAAAAAAACTTGATAAAAACTTGAGTCAGCCTTAAACTACTAAATTACAATAAGACACACTTGTAATAGCAACTTTCCACCACTGGTTGTATCTGATGTTTGTTGGTCCAAAATCAGCTCGGCGTGTTCAGGACTGGTCTTGTGAATTTCATCCCCTTTGTGCGTTTCTGACCCTTTTTTTCATTGATTGAATTTTGCATGCAGGAATTCCTCCTGACCAGCAGAGGCTGATATTTGCTGGCAAGCAGCTGGAAGACGGACGCACTCTGTCCGACTACAACATCCAGAAGGTGACGCGCGTTCGCTCCTCGGACAAATGTTTGCCAACGATTCTCCACTTGAAGCGGCACGAAAAAGAGCTTCACGTCAATCACATTGCGCTCCTTAGTTGCCAAATTGCAGGAATTTCAGAGTTAGAAACGTAAACATAAATGGAGATATTTCATTCAAGTAAAATAAAACATGGGTAAAATTGTACATAAATGCGAATGAAATTTAGAGACTTGAAAAAAAATGTACACGCATGTAACTGTTTTGTGTAGCATGCATTTAGCATTTTATAAATGAACTATTTGCCGAATTAAGGACTTTGTAATTTTGTTGATGTGATCCGTTTGAAGTGCGCACGCGTGAATGTGAAATTGGACTCGTCCGTGTTTGTAGGAGTCGACCCTCCACTTGGTGCTGAGGCTGCGCGGCGGCGCCAAGAAGAGGAAGAAGAAGTCGTACACCACCCCCAAGAAGAACAAACACAAGAGGAAGAAGGTCAAGCTGGCCGTGCTCAAATACTACAAGGTCAGCGCGCTCGAGCGATTTCTGTCGGCCGACGCTCGCCCGGCTGACATTTTTGTCTCGGCAGGTGGACGAGAACGGTAAGATCCACCGTCTTCGGCGCGAGTGCCCAGCGGACGAGTGCGGCGCCGGCGTGTTCATGGCCAGCCACTTTGACCGCCATTACTGCGGAAAGTGTTGCCTCACTTACTGCTTCAACAAGCGTGAGGACAAATAGGCTCGTAGATGTTCAATAAAAGTTCGTTTGCTTCGACCTCAACCGTCTCTCGCTCGTTTGTCGCCCGCTGCGCGAATACTCACTTGCACAAATCCAATCATGACATTCCAAATACTTTTGATTTAAGTGCACACGTTTATGGCGCAGATAAAATTTCTGGAGAATTATTTAATATTTTAACCATTTCAAATGAGTTTTTTTTTCATGCTTAGCAATGCCAGCTACTACAGCAATCAGAATGAGAAAATGTGTTTTTATTGATTTTTGGTGAACATTTGTGGCAATTTATGGTTGTTTTTGTCCCTTAAATGTTATGACAAATACTGGAGCTGTCGTACAGTTGCTTACCATGGCCAGCGACTACAACAATCCGAATGAGAAAAGGTCTTTGTTAGATTTTTGGTGACTATGTTTATCATTAAATTATTAGATTAAATAAAAAAACATTCCAAATCGGAGTTCCCTCCGTTGGATCCGAAGCGGCCTACCCATAATGCACCGCGCCGCCGAGATGGCGCTTTACTTGAGTTCTGCGCTGCATGTAAATGTTCAGCAGGAGGCGCTGTGACCAAATCATTTTTAGCTCACCAAATTGTGGTTTGGCCAGAAAATCAATTCATTTTCATCAGTTACAACTTACTATACAATATAAGATTTTCAGTGACGTCAAGTACTTTGACAAAGTGTGAAATGTGAATTTGCTTGAAGTGAAAACAAAGCAGTTGAGTACTAAAAATAAGGTTATTTACTTAAAATTGTTACATTGGACAGACTGTATACACTTTTTTTGTTTCTTCTTGGTAAACTCAATAAGGCACAAAAGAACAAACATTTCTATACTCCTTGCAAGGCTTCTTGCATATTAGAAGAGGAAAAACCTCTTAAAAAAACAAAAGTCACTCAGCCGACAAAACATTTGAGCAAGTTTCAAGGGACACGTTGACATTTAACAATCACACTTCCAGCAAAAACGTCGTTCGCGCAGCTTCGCACGAGGAAGTGGATGCAAATCAACTGTTTACCGAAAGTGACTTCATTTTGTCAGGTAATCAACATGAATATTTGCTCAGTCTAAATTGAATCATTCGACCTAAATATTCTGTATGCTAAACTACCATCGCCTCAAGAGCTAACAAAAACTTCATGTTGACGTTCCTGCTCAACAAAGTATTAAGTTAAAAACAACAAAAACATTTACAAGAGTCAGATTGGACGTATGAAAACTCAGTGGGAGGAGCCAAAGCTTGGCCCTGCTAGCGAATAAAAACAAGTTAGCCATTTGCTCGTTATCGTATTAAATTATTGGGACAACTAACATGAACGTTTGGGTTAACTTTGGTTTGTTTCAAGGCTGGGCCATTAACTGGCTGCACTTTGTGTCAGGATGATTTTTAATAAAAAATAAATAAAGGGAACTAAACATGAGTTGTCAAAACTTGTTACATTTTAAATGTGGATTTAAAAAAAAAATAATTATATGATGCTGTAAATTTAAATGTAAAAAGTACACTTATTTTGACATTTAAAACATAGCCACTTTCCTACAGGCGCCAGGAGGATATTTACAAACAGCGATGGTAAATATTCGGCATAATGACAAGCTAAACATTGAACACATCCGCTTGCCTTGCCAGCAAATGGCAGTCATGAGACTTGCAACGTTCAAGTTGGTATTTGATCTTATATCGCAATCGTACACAACACTGTTCCAACATTATCTTCAATCACTAATATGGTATGCTAAAAATGGGATCATACTTGGCCAGCGTTAGCGGCCGGCAGCTGGTGAGCCAGATGTGACGTGCACACTTACCTCGGATGCTGACGGCCTGGCACGGCGGCACTTCCTAAAGATCCTTTTTCAACAACCCAGCCTGACTCAAATGGGCCCTTTTAGCAGGTACAAGCGCGAGCGCAGTTGTGATTTGACTTCTGGAAGACACGACATTGCCCAACATGGCGGCCCCCTGAGATTGATGAAATACTTTCATTCTTAGTCCACAAATGCATTGTTAATCACAACTCGTGCTGGCACTTGCATGTTCTTGAAGTAAAAAAGAAAAATAGAAAAGGTGTGGTTCCTTTAACTGGCTGAGAACATTGAGTAGCTATTATTATTATTATTTATTTTGGGGTGGGGGGAGTCAACTAATAATAATTTGAATTAATAAAAAATTTTTTTTAATCAAGCCACATTGTTTAGTCCTAATATCATGACATCATAAAGCGTTAGTAGCTCCAACTTGCTAGCTTTGCTCCCAAACTTGAGCTAAAGCTAAATTAGGGTTAGCGCTTTTGCCAATAACAGCAGAAGATTTGCTAATGTTATTATCCATCACGTCAAAAATTATTTTTATGAATTGGTTTTAAGCATTATGTACACTTTATTTGTTGGGATGATTTTTAACACAGAATATATTTTTTTAATGCTGTTGGCTATGTTCCCAGGAGCTAGCTTACAGAAACAGTCTGTAAAGACAACATAGTAGCAACAAAATGGCTACCTCCCCCCTAAAAATAAAATAAAATGGGAAATGTGATTTTTTTTGGGGAAATACTGTCAAGCCTGAGTTATGCTCTTGAATACATTTAACATTGCGTGTGTTTTGACCCCGTAACATCAGAGGGTGTGTGTGTGTGTGTGTAGCTCGTTGATTTGGCACAACCCGTGTTCCAAAGCAATCGTCAACTCGTGCTTGAACTGTTTTCACGTGTCACCAGTTGGAGCGGCTAGCGAGCATTCGGAATAACCCAACGGCACGTTTGAACAACACTGAGCTTTCGAACGGTCGGCGCCAAGTTCAGCGCGCTTAGAGCGTATTTTCCCAACTTGCCCCTTATTAGCTTCCAGGCGAGCTAATGCTAAATTAGCGTATTTGCTAACATTGTTGTCCATCACGCATAAAATGATTTTACGTTTGCATACATGAGAATAGCGTTTGTTATAAATAAATAGTTGAAATCCACTTTCCCTGCCTCATTGGCTCCGCCCACTGAGGTTGGTTTCCACCAATGAGATTGCTTGTGGCAGCGACAAACAAAACAAACAAAAAAAGGACGGTTCACGTCTCCATGGCGATGACTCGGTCGTCTCCCTGCGGTCGAGACATTTTCAAAGGCCAACATGACGAGGAAATCCAGAGAGTTCAAATAGTTTTTTGTTTTTTTGGGGAAGAGGACAGGAAGTGCCTGAACCGGACAGGAAGTTGCTGAACGGGGACAGGAAGTGGTCTGCGTTGCTTTCACAGAAAGCGTCACCGGAGGAAGACGAGAAGACGGACGGGCGAGCGCCAGACTTGAGCCTTTCTTTTCTTGTTCTCCCAAATTGTCTTAGTGGCCGCTTCAGATTTTGATGTCCTGCGATTCGACCATCTTGGCCAGCGTCTTCTTCACCCTCAAGCTGGTGAGGCGGGAGGCGGGGCTTGCCGACCAGCACTCGCACATCAGCTTCAACATGGCGCGCAGACACTAGAAAAGCACACACAATGTGAAGATGTGCACGCGGTCACCAGGAGGTGGCGCACCTGTGTGCCCTCACCTCGTCGCTGTTCCATCGATTGGACACGGTTGGGCGCAGACCCTTGACGCACACCACCTCCAACATTTCCTCGTACGACGGGTCCGACGGCACCGTGTCGTAATACGGGAGCTGGTACTCCTCCACCATACCTGCACGCACGCCCCATGAAGAAACTTTTGATTACTTGTAGCTAGGCTGGGTGAAGATCCAGAGCCCCTTTCAAGCAACTATATGTGCAGCGCTGCTTCGTTGGCTAATGACCGTGGGTGTTGCACACGTGTCGTACCTCCGGTGACGCAGCGTCTCGCTATCTCCCAGACGACCAACCCGTAGCTGTACATGTCGGCCATCAGGTAGGCCTGGAACTGGTTCTTCTTCAGGCTCTCGTCCAGAACTTCCGGCGCCATGTAGCGCCGTGTGCCCATGCGCGTACTTAGCGGGATGTCCACCTCATTGGTGTCGCTACGGTAAAGCAAACGAAAGAGAGAGAGCGGGTCAGACGAGACGGCGGGCGGCAGCGGCCGATTGCCGATTGAAGCCAGCGCGACCTGTTGAACTTGACGGCCAGGCCCAGGTCGGCGATGCAGCAGGTGCCGTTCTTCTTGATCAGGATGTTCTTGCTCTTCAGGTCGCGGTGGGCGATGGCGGGTTTGCCCTGCGTGCCGTAGATCTGCGTGTGGAGGTGGCACAGGCCGCAGGCGGCCGAGTAGGCCAGACGCAGGAGCGTGGCCGTGTCCAGCGTGGCCGTCCTCAGGAAGTCGTACAGCGAGCCGTTCTCGTGGTAGTCGCTGATGAGGAAGAGCTGCGTGAAGGCGCCCGTGCCTTTGATGTCCGCCGCGATGAACCCTGAACAGACCGCAGTTCACGTCAAACGAGACAGTTCTGAAAAAACTAAAAATCCCTTTGTAGTGATGCGTTTGGAATTATTCATCATTCCTTCGCTACTCCTTAATCACTATACAGGGATAAAAAAATAAAAATAAAAAATAAAAGATGAAACAAAAACATTCCATAACCACTTGACTGCCCTCAATAGTGAAAATCTGCAAATAACCGCCACTTAATATAATTGACAGGGTCAAAGGTCGTCTGTCGCGTACCGAGGATGTTGTCGTGTCTCATGAGAACGGTCTGGTAGATTTCGGTCTCTCGGAACCAGCTGGCCTCCTCTCGGGTGAAGAACACTTTGACGGCCACCTTCTCACCTCGCCATCGGCCCAGCCACACCTCGCCGTAACGACCTTTGCCGATCTGACGCACCATCTGGATCTGCTTGGCGATGGTTCGCTGAACCTTTGGGTTGAAATTACAGAACAAAAACCCCAAACGGGTTCATTTGATTGCAAAGATTGCTCAACGGTGCTGTTGCTGCTGTAGTGTCAAGCTCGTACCAACAGGGGGAGCCCGGAGCCGCTGCCAGAGCTCTGGGATTGGTGGATGAGGTCTTTGAGGGACTCCCCCACAGGGATGAACACTTCCTGTTCCACGTCCTTGTGGTAACGCTGACGCTCGCTTTGCCACTTGTACCTAATATGGACACAAACACATTCCAGTCATGGTCATGTGACAGCGGAACTAAACGAGAGAAAGACTTTTACTTTTAATAAAAAAAAAAAAAAAAGAGGCAACATTTCCACAAGTCATCATTTGTCATGTGTTTTTGTATAAACTAAGCAGTGTGTACTGTTTTGTGTGTCTTCTGTGGTGTGCTGCCGAGTAATTGTCGCACCTGTAGTAGCAGACGACGGTGACGCAAATGAGCGTGCAGCAGCACAACGTCATGGAGATGAGGAAGGCCAACCAGTGGGGGCTGCCTTCTGGAAACAAGATGGAGGCCGATGGGACGGGCTGGATGAAGCCGATCGGCCGATCGGGCGGACGCAACAACAAGCAGTACCTGAAGGTGCCTGCGGGGGCAGCGTGGGCTGCAGGTCTCGGTTGCAGAAGTCGGTACTGCAGCACTCGATGGTCCTCCTGCTCTGAGCGTTGGGGGAGTCCTGTCAATCAAAAGCAAACCGGCACGTCACACACTCGGACTGTGTGTGTGTGTGTGTGTGTGTGTGCGCCTTTGTCTTTGCTACATTATGGGGCCCATACATGCGTGTTTTTCCAGGTTTAACTACCATTGTGGGGACCGACTTGGTTTTAGAGTTTAGGTTTGAATTGGGTTATGGTTGAGGTTAGGGTAAGGAATGGGGGTAGGCAATCATTTTTGATGGTTGAGGTTAGGGGGCGGGGCTAGGAAATGCATCATGTCAATGAGACGTCTCCACAATGATACAAAGTGTGTGCGTGCGTGCGTACCTTGCACTGGAAGTGTGATCCTTCATACTTCATGCATCCCGAGGTGAGGATGGCCTCGCCGTGCTCGTCCTCCTCGATGATGGCGAAGCACTGTCCGTTGGTTCTGAGGAACGACACTCGTCACCTCGCATGAAAACACTTTTTGGCAAATGTTATTTATTTCTCGTGAAGCAATTTTTTTCCAGCTTCCACAGCTTGATGAGTAAATGATTTTGCTGACGGCAACAGCCCGACAGTGACGAGCTAAAACATGAGGACGAAAGCGTATCGAGATGTTTTTGTTTGATGAGACTTGAGTGGAAGAAAAGGTCAGCTGATGGTCTGTCAGACGCTCAAAAGCAACGATGTTGATTGGAAGTCCTCCCAACAAATCGGCTTGTGATCAATTTCACAGCAAGCTTTAAGTTTCTGGCCTGCACTTGGGGAGCGGCAAATCAAAACGTCCTTCCGGGCAAATGTCATGGTACGAACGGACGAACCGGACGACGAGCTGCGACTTACTGGCAGGTGTTGTTGGTGGCGTCTTCGGGACAGTGTCCGGAGCAATAACAGCTGAGGAAGCGAGCGGCGTCCTCGGGGGCGATGGTGGAGCCGTCGCCGGGCCGCCGGGCCTCCGCTTTCACGCCCGTGCCCTGGAGGACGTGGTCCGGGTTCTGACCTGCGGCTGCAAAAGCAAAACGGAACCTGCCATTAGCAGCAAAACGACCACACCATCCTTGCAAGGTCAAAGTGATGCTGCTGCTGAACCAGAGAACAGAAAACACGCCAAGCAAACTTAAATTTTTTGTCCTCTGGTGACTTGAGAGCGAATCGACACGTTTGGTTCTTAAATTGTCCCGCAATCTTGAAAGATGGATCCAAAGACGCTCGCTCAGAAAAGATGTTGAAAAGATTTTGGCAGTCAACAAGTTTTGTGCTCCGAAAGTATTTTTCAGTTTCTTGTTGAGTCCACTATGTAGTCAAGTATATGAAAATTGCTTTGTAGTGGTTTGGGAGTCAGGAATGATGAATGATTGATAATCATTCACTCAATCTCTGCTCTTGAATCCCCACATCAGTACTTGACAGTTTAGTGGACTTTTTTGGGAGCCATCTTGGGCCACTACATCAAAATCCAAATTCCATGACTGCTGTATTTGTACACGCAAAATAATTGACAATAATATCAAAAATAATTGCCATAATACATAGTTGTATGTGCCCTTCAATATAGTATTCAATTGTAGCTGTCAATCGGCTCTCATCTTGTCGTTTATTGTGAGGTTTGATGATGTCATCGTGTGCAGGACGGCGTTATCAGCGAGTCGTCCTGGAGGTGAAGCATTCCTCCTCTATCAGCATGCGGACATGTGACCCGGCTTGTGCTATTTATAAATCCATTCCAAATAAGCGTGACACAGATGATGTTCCCCTTCCACAAGTTGGCATCTCAGTGACTGGAAAAAGTTGTTGTTGATTTTTTTTGGTGAGAGGGAAGAAGGACAGAGAGGAGCGAGCGAGCGAGCGAGCGAGTCTTGTTGCTGCTTATCAGTTCTTTTTCTGGCTTATCTGATTCCTTCTCCAATCCGCTTTTTTCTCCTCCTCCTTGTACACGGCGCATTCCAGCCCGCTTTCCTGGCGGCAACAACACCAAAGTGCGCTGACGTGTCTGGACTTGAAGCGCAAACGCTTTGGACTGCCTGGTCGTCATGGAAACAGTCGTACACAATTTAAAAGATGTCATCTTACATCTAGTCCAATCCCAGATGTATTTTTAAGTAGATAAGAGATGAGCGAACATAAAGACTGACAACTATGCAGTCCTGAATTGAAATGTTTGTGAGTTTTCTTGATTTTTGAGGTGTGACCCACTTTGGAGTTCCTGGCATCAGTCGTCAGTTCCCCACGACATAAAAACTTGACCGGCCTCGTTCACATCAGTCATCATGTGGTGCAACTGTGACGTGTAAAGCAGCTAGCCAGCCATGCCGACGTCCTAAAAACGCATCTTCCCTTTGAAAAGCCTGCTGGCATGGCCCCTTTAGAGGGCCTCGTTGTCTGCAATGAGTGCACACACACCACGAGGAGGAAGACAGGTGAGCCAATTATTTCATTGTTATTATTATTATTTTAAGTCCGACTTGACACTCCGCATTTGGACTGATTCTTCGCAAACGCTGGTGAGATTTGGAATGTTCACCATTTTGAAGCCTATTTTATAAACCAGATTTTTTTTTAATCATCTCAATTTGTCAGGGTTGTTCACAATACACTTCTCTGTAGTGTGTCCAACTTACAGGACATTTTTATTTCTCCTTTACAGGGACTTAAAAGAGATTTTTGAGTATAATGTGCCAACAAGCATGTGTATTGCATGTGTTTTATACTTGTTTTGTCACACCAACAATTTTAAATGCATCAGACTCGGAATACATGGAGGAGGAAAAAGTAGCAGAAAAAATGTGTGTGTGTGCGTGTGTGCGCGCACGTGTGCGTCAGTCAGAGTGGAGACTGAGGTCTGGCAGAGAGAGCACGCTGAGTAATCGGACTCTTAAAGTCACAGCGCAGCTCTAACACACACGCACCACACATTTCTATGAAATGCAATAAATATTTAAAAGTTGATTTAGGATCAAACGAAAGATTTCTCGAGAGTAGTTGCTTTTCTTGTTCCTCTCAACAGGTTGTTGTTTTTTGCGTCACATTTGTGTCATATGAGAAAAAATGAAAACAAAGCCATTTTGGGACGTGAGGCATAAATAACTAAAGTCAACTAAACATAGCCACCATCATAGAAAAGGAGGAGAAATCAATTGATTTGTGCATGGAGGCCAAAGTGAAATATGGGCCATTTGTGGGTTGTGAAGAGGGGAAACGAGCCCTCTTCAAGGGGCAAACGTGTCTCCGGAGGGACGAGGGATATTTCCGGAGAACAATGACTGTTTGGAGCGCTTAGCGCCGCCGACAGCCCGCGCCGCGTTATACAGGAAATGGTTCATGTGCACAGAGGACGTGCGAGCGGCAACAATCGGCTCAACAGCTTCCTGCAGCGCAAGGCCAGAGAAAGTTTGCCAGGTCGACAACGAGCGCGGGAAACGTGAGACAAAAATGAAGGTGGACTGAAGACGAAATGATTACAGTCAAATTATACATTTCATTTGATTAAACAACTGATTCATAAATTATAACTAAATTAATTCTAAAAAAATAACACCAAATGAACAACAATTATTTTATTATCAAAAAAGTCTATTATATTAGTTGCATTCATTAGCTATTTCCCCCCTAAATTGTTTATCTCATAAAGCTTTTCTTTGGTTTGTTTTGTTATGCGTGACATAACTAAGAGTGCGTCGAGCGCGAGGCTTGGCGTCGCGTGTTGCTCGTACCTTCTGCCCTGAGGACCATCATCAGCGTGGCGGCCGCGACGGCCAGACGCAACAGGAGCCCTCCCATCCTGCAGCGTGACTGGACGGACGCTGGAGCGAGGCGGGACGGACACTACCGCCGTTCCCGATGCAACTTTGGGGTCCCGGGGCTTCACGGCAGATGCTTGCTTTGCTTGTCTGCTATCACAAGATGAGAAGAAGCTCCTCTGGCTGGCTGGCTCTTTGGACTCGCAACACTGGACACACACACACAACATTCACATTTAAGTCATGACGTAGAAATAGTTTGTGATTATGTCAAGACTTTGACTTTCACACCAACTCGTCTTTGAAGTCGCCCTGGAAATGGCCAACAAGACCCTAAAAGGCTGCTTCAAATCAAAATGGCAGACTTCCTATGTCCTTTTGGGTATGGCTTCATGAGACTTTTTTGTGGGTCTACTCATGATAGACATGTCTGCTAAATTTCGCGTCGGTAAGTCAAAATGGCATCAGGAGCTGAATTTTCAAAACATTGGAAGAAAGCCTGAAAAAGACCAAAGTTGCTGGAAAAAAGGAATGCTTCAAATCAAAATGGCAGACTTCCTGTATCTTTATGTGCATGGCTTCCTGAGACTCTACTCATGATAGACCCGTCTAGCAAATGTTTATGCTGAATGGTCATATTTGTGTGAAGGGCCAAAATGCAGCTAAAACGAGCACTTCAAACCAAAATGGCTGACTTTTGGTGTCTTTTCAGGCATGGCTTCAAGAGACTTTTTGTGGGTCTACTCATGATTAACGATGTCTACCAAATTTCATGTTGCCATGTGAAACTTGCTTGGAAGGCTTCAATTTGGAGAGAACAATCAAGTCAACGAAGTATGTTCAAGGCGGGTGACGTTCACGCTGCTTTTCTTGTTCCTCGCAACTGGTGTGACTGCAGCAAAGTGACGAGGAATGAGGCACCCCCCACCTCCCATCTACACCAAATGATTTGTCCAAGATGTTGCGCAATTACAGGCGCAGCTCTAATAACCACATATCGCAATTAGGGGGCGCCGATAGGGGGTTGGTGGATGTTGGTACGAGGAGTGGGGGAGTCGTATGAATGTGTATGTATGTGTGTGCGTGCCTGTGTTAAGGAATTAGCGGCAATGTCCAGCGTGTCTGTCACTTTCCATTTGCCAGGGCGGGACAAAGAGGTCGGACCTGTGACCCACTTTTCACACATGTTTGGCTGGGGAAGGGGTCCCAATCAGTGTGTGTGTGTGTGTGAGAGAATTCCCACTTTGAGAAGAACATCGGACATGATGTTGCGTGTTTGTTTGGGTGCACGAGTGGACAACAACGTGGTCAGGTAAGACGGACCGGCGCAAAAAGAACACACTCAGAAGTGCTAATGAGACGAGTCGGGTTCAGGAAGGACCGTGCAACCAAACAGGAAGCCGATTCCAGCTCCTACAACCTTCGCCTCCTCCATGAAGCCATCCTACGTCCACTTCCCTTTGAAAACAGTGTCGTAGTAGCACGACATCACACGCGCACGTTATCTTCTACATACGGCCACAAACGCACAACAAGTTTCAGCTGTCACTGCGGCCTTTTGTCAGCACAGCAAAACTCAGCTAGGTAAAGGATTTCTTTACTGGGGGGGGAAAAAATGCATCTGCCTGAACAAAAGGAAAGCTCAAACCCGTCCATAAGAATCAAGCAAGGTGAAGGGCATGGCGCTAGCTCCTTAACATGGTTGTGAGAATGAAAGCAGCCATTGTTGTGTGGAGCCACCTGTCCACCACATAAGCGGGCACCCGGCCATGACCATCACACGCCCACATCTTCCTCCTGAAAGAGTCGCGTCCATGCGGGCAATTCTGGGAGTTGTGCTCCAAAACCAGTTTTCATCACCTGAACTATTTATAGCCCACGATACTGTAGACACATTTGGGAGAAATGAAAAGGAAAAAAATTGCTAGTTCCTAATCACAAAGGGATTTTCAGTGGACAATTTTATCTAAAAATGCGTATGACGTGACCTGTTGGATTTTGAGTGAACTTGATGATGTCATACTATCACCTTGTTACCTTCATAAAACAACGAACAGCATTGTGGTGTACTAATAATGGCCACCTTTTAAACACACACACCTCCATGGCGAGCGGCTGCTGTGGCGTGGAGGTCCAGACATCAATAATCAGACTTAATGCAGGTCCACTTCCTGTTCTGGAAAAAGAGTGGCAGTCCAAACAAACAAGCCCGAGGCAGACAGCTCGCGCACTACACAAATAAATCGTGTAATGACCGAGATTGGGATCGTCGGGTGGAGGGGCGGGCCAACGCCAACCAATTTTGCTTGGGCGTTAAAAATGGAATGAACAACCATCTTATTTGACAATCTTATCTCATGTCCTTCTGCACAAAACAAGAAACACTTTCACCACTATTTCCTCCATCACTAAAAGCTAACTTGTGTGAAAACTCCGATAAAAATATGGAGCCGAAAAACAAAAATACAAACTTAACAACCCCGCCAAATTTCAATGATTAAAAACATCATTTTCTGCATGAAGTGCGTGCACTCACGAACAACGAGGCACTCACCCGAGTGGTCGATCCACAGAGCAATGTTTTTCGGCGTGTAGGCATGAGACAATTGTGCTGGATCACTGCTGATCACTCAACTCAATTTCTCTATATATTATGGGAGGAGCAGTGCATGTTGGTGCGTCACATGGTGCAACTTTTGCAATAAACAGGCAAATAAAAAATAAAACAAGTGCGGTAGCTTCACAATTGGGTAATTGTCGGTCCTTGCACACTTTCCAAACAAATCTATGAATTGAATGAACAGTAGACCAAAAGTGGCACTAGTAATGGAGAAAGATTTTTACTAGTGTGCTGAATTGTCTTACTAGTGAGGACAAAGCGTGCACCAGTCCATAGAATTGAAGATGCATGTGGAATGAATGAATGAATGAATGAATGGTCAAACTGCTTTCCATGCTGGAGCATGTCACACGCATGTGCAGTTTGTCAGTCTTCCAGGTCGTGCATGGTAAATCACAAAACTTGAGTTTTATCAACTGGACTCTTGTTTGCAGTTTTAACTTTGGTCCAAAAGGCTTCTTCAATTCTCAAGTAGGGAAAGTAAAGTATGCAACTTGTTCTCTCTGCATGTGCCTCCCACGTAATCCTTTGAGTTGTTCCCTTATCTCCCTGCACTTTCTTCATCTTGTTGGGGGAGGCGGGACCCCGAGTGTCACAACAACAACAACAGCAGCAGCAGCAGCAGCAGGCCAGCAATGGTGCGGGCGCCCACTCAGCCCGCCGTGCCTTCCGAGGCCTGGGAGACTGCAGGCCAGACTTCCTGGCTCCGCCGCCATTGTTTGCTGGGCCGCTCTCTGCGCCTCATCTGCGGCCGGAGATTAGCATAAGAATACCCGCAATTCCCGAGACTCCTCATGCGTGCCTTCTCTTCCTCCTTGCCAGCTAATCCTCATCATCTTCAACGTAATCCACCCGTTCCGGATACAATCTGCAGACATCACCTAGCATTTAGGACGCCGGTGAAAAACTCAAAGTCTAGGGGTCAGCTCCTGCCCAGCACACACTTTCTTTTTTTTTTTTTAATAATCAAAAGTAAAGTGACTATTCAACTTGATGTGCTTGTTCAATCCATGGTCAGATACTGTTGGTCATCCGCAGATTAAACTATTTGCGGATTTGTTTTTCAATGTTTTTATCAATCCCTGTGTTTTGTGGAAATGGCTTATTGGCTGTGTATCTGCACTTAAACTATATGTACATGAAGTATGTAAAGTATTCCAGTGCAATTATAATTGGTGTGACATATTTTGCCGATGATGGCGGCCCAACCGGTCCCTATCCCCCGTCAATAGCAGCGGTCGGTCTACTGTATATTTGGGCGGTCACTTTTTTTCATCACTCCTGATTTCAAATTCAATTGACTGTTGCACATATATACAATAATAAAACACAGGGGCAATATAATGAAGTGATTATGCAGTAGATTACGCAGAAAAAACAAAACGAGAGAAAAAGTTGACTGGAGTCTTCTACGCTTCAGAAATTAATTACCCAGCATCCACCGGGGCCACTCATACGTCATGTGGAGTGAATGCATTTGTGTTGTTCAAATGAAATGACGACAAGGCTTTTCAGTTTGCTGCTCCCCGTCTGCGGAACGCTCTCCCAGAGCTCCTCAGACGCCACAGACGCTGGAAAAAAAGAACTTAAAACCTTACTCTTTAAAAAAGATTTTCCTGGCTGATTTCCAATTTTATTTTTTTAAACAAATAAAATGTATTTTTTATTGATTATGAACAAATATCAAAGTGTGTGTTGCTGAGCAGAAGAAGCCATCAATTCTTATGACGTGGCTTGGGGGCCTGGAGGTGTTTTTAATGAGGGTAATCGCCATAGTAACAGGCAGCCAGGTCTGTCCATCAGAGGCACAGTGTTGCCTTTGTCCTCCTGCGAGGCCGTAAAACAAAGCCACGCACACCATAAGGCAGCAATATGATCATAAATCACACGCGCCGTCAGGGGAACGTACACACACAAGCCAAATGTTCGTACAAAGTTCACTTGTTGACACTCATGTTCACCCTTTAACACAAAAAAAGCGTCCTTCATAACCCCTCCAAGTTGTCCATTAAATGTGACCTCCCATTGCATATTTTGACACTTTGTGTCTCAGCTGAGCTGCTCAATGACAACAATAAGGCGGCCAGATGCGCCAAACTAAAATATCACTCTAATTGTAGGCGGCACACTACACACTGCTGTGTGTGTGTGTGTGAGAGTGGGCGTATGTGTGAGAGCGGACGTGTGTATATGTGTGTGTGGTCAGTCAGCCAACGGACTGTGTGAGGAATAGCCACATGGTTTCATCCACTGTGTCGCCTTAGAAGCTAACGCCAGGCCTCAGAGTCAACATTACACACCACTTGGTGGTCCTTGTGTGTGTGGGGGCGTGCGTGTGTGTGGGGGCGTGCGTGTGTGTGGGGGCGTGCGTGCGTGTGACAAGAAAAACTGACAAATGATTTGAAAGTCCCACGATGAAAATGTCTTAACAACTAAACATTAGCTTTAGTTTGATACAAAAAAAGATGACGACACCAGCTGCATTTGATTTGAATGAGTATCAACACCGTTTACTTTGTAATTGTCGTTTCTCCGCAATATCGCACTATTAACTTCTGATGTTTTTTTAAATAGACACACAAGAAGGGTTAACAATATCTTAATATCTATGCTTATTTTGTCATTTCAAATGATACATTAGCATTAAACAAGTGGATTGTTTTGATTGAACCTCTTAAGTCTCTTGTTTTATGCAACTAACGATTATTTTAACTTGATTATTCTGTTGACTTTCTTTTTGATGAATCGATTCTTTGCTGCAAATCTAAAGTAAACTTCAACCGTGAGTGGGAAAGGTCACAGATTTTTTACCTAACATGTCTGCAACATATCCCCCAATGAACTAAGGTGAGTTCAGGGGAAATAAATGGAATAAAAACCCAAAGCAAACAATATACAAGTGCTCAGAAGACATAATTCGCTGTTGGTGGTTGGTGGCGTTATACTTTTTTTCATAAATTGTGTGCAGCCCTTAATGTTCGAAAATGGCACCTGAAAGAGTAGGAAAAAAAAAAGTATGCACAAAATCATATGTACAAAATGGAGATCATCACATTCCATCATTCATCTCAATGTTTCTGCTTATGATCTTTTCATAGGGAACTCTTGACATACTTTGAGACTGAAATCATGAAGCTTAGACGTGAGTGTGCGTTTGTGTGTGTGTGTGTGTGTGTGTGCACTGCGGGACATATGGGAGTGATTTGGAGCGCAGACGAGCCGCCTCTGAAGGTCTCAGAGTACATTTCGAGTCAGAATGTCGACAAAAATTGCACTCAACGACCCGCTTGATTTGAACAGAAAATCCAGCATTTCCTTCAACAAAAGCTGCCTTCCGATAGACGCCCGACCACAACATAGCAAGTCATCCACTTCAGACTAATTAACGTCTCTCTTTCCCAAGAATGTTCATCATCAGTTTGAAGTCAGTTGCTAACGGAAAAAAGCAGCAGTAAAGATATGATGACGCTATGTGGAGATGAGTGGTCGCTCCACAATGTTGTGTCCATGTTTGGGTTCCGCATAATACAATTTGAGGAAATAACAGCCACAGCACACTATTTGCAAACAAAGGACAAGCAACATCTAGTTAGTGGTAACCTGATCCAAACAAACCAAGTGCAGCATTTTGGACCCGATTGACGGTGACACGAAATGATGATGTGCTCACGTCAAATATGAAAATATTGAAGAATAAACACGATCTGCCATCATTGTGCACCTCCAATGGCTTGAACAGCTACACGCGCACACACACGATGCAGTGAGAGGGATTCCTGCTGAGTTCTAAATCAAAAGCAGACAATGGGCAAAGTGAGCCAATCAGAGGCTGCAATTAAAAAGGCAGGAAGCCTCCTGATTGGCCATCTCTGCCGTCATTGCTGGGATCAAGGGTTAATCTCATGAAAGGGCAAGGGTCGGATTTTCAGGGGGTACATAGTGTTCATGCAACCACATTCAAAATTCTACACGTATTGTGAAGCCCACACAAATATGACGCGCGTGTGTGCGTGTGCGGGGGGGGGGGGGGGGTGTTCAAGCCATTAAAATGTGCACAATTTAAGATAGAGGGTCACATTTTTATATTATATGTGAGCACATGATGTCATTGTGAGTAGGATGACTGTGTCTACTGTGTGTGTGTGTGTGTGTGTGTGTGTATGAGACACTCATTTGTAACGTGTGTGCATTTGTGCCAAGATTGTGTTAATGTGTATATATGCAAAGGGGATGCAAAATCCTACATACAGGAAACTTCAATTCACAACAATAATAATAACAATGCATTCGATTTTTATGGCGCTTTCTGTGACGTGTATGTGTGCTACATGACATTGTGTGTGCACAGACTGTGCATGTATGAGACATGCTCTGTGTGTGTGTGTGTGTGTGTGTGTGTGTGTGTGTGTGTGTGTGTGTGTGTGTGTGTGTGTGTGTGTGTGTGTGTGTGTGTGCATACCTGAGCGCTGTGTCCGTGCGTGTAGCATGTTGCCGCAAGGCTCCATGGGAAAAGCGGGTCACATCAGAGCAAACTGTCAGGACGAGAGCGACACAAAAGCTGAGTCATGTTTTCACGACCGTGCTGCTTGTCATGTACATTTGGCATAAAAAAAAAGAAGTTTACTTCCGGCTCTGGATGAAGAAGACAAAGCAGGAAGAGGAAGGAGGAGCTCCGGCGAGGTGGGCCACCGTTTCGTTTTTATAGACACGACAAGGAGAAAATGGAAGTCGCTCACACTAGAGTTATTCCGATACCGTTTTTTTTAGCCCCCCGATACCAATTCCGATACCCAGCTTTCCTGTATCGGCCGATACCACACCAATACCTAAGTTGGTTGTTTTTTTCTCAACATGAAAAAGCTGTCCTGCCATTGGTTCAGAGCATTCAAGAGCCAAGAGAATATCTTAGGTCTGCATGCAGTGAACATGTCACACATCAGCCCATCTACTGGTGAGCAAGTGACATAACATTTGACATAAATTGGTGTTTGGAAGCCATCTTTTTGTAGTCATGTTTCCTTCAGCTTGCGGAAAAGCAAAAGGTGCCGCTGGAAGAAGGCGTGCGGCTCGCCATGAGAAAGCAGAGAAACCAGTCGTCACCTCGTCAACAAGCAAAGATGACTGAAGTATGCGGGCCGGGAGGTAAACACACACACACCAAGATAACAGGGCTGCTAAGCTAACAGCTGATAGGTTGAGTCCAAAGTCGCCTGACATCGCTTCTCTGCTCCATGTGACTTGGAGGGGAAAAAAGGAGTGACTTTCACTTGTTTTTGTCAAAAGTGCAGACATTGAAATGATGTAACAATGCGTGCAGACACACTAAACTAAACGCTCGTCTGCATATTTTCACACAACAAACAATTTGCATGTGCAATCCAACTGCTCAACGACGGACAAACATGTGGAACAAAGCCTGCCATTGAGCTAGCAAGCGGCAAGATTTCAGCTACTGGTCCATCTCACTGACTGATTGGTCGGTTACGGGCAGGTCCAAGTTATTGGTTGTTGTAGTCAATAATGGTCGGTCTCATCGCCTAACCAGGTCAGCAATGCAAATGAGATTCTATTTTTAATTGCCTTACCATAAAATAAATCTGTTCCAGCCCACATGAAAATGTGCATTCATTTTAAAAAAATGGACACAAGTTTGGTACTACAATCACACAAGTAAAGAGTTAAACTGCTGTGTAGGAGTTGTGTTGGATGTGTGCCTTTAATGGGCGTGGCTGAGTGAGTGGCATAAGGAGGTGGAGCCAGGTTGGCCAGTTAGGTTTTGCTTGTGCCCCCTGACGTTGCAAGAGGTCAGAGGTGAGGGCTTATGGAGACTTATGGAGAGGGGCGAGTGCAGCGCACCAATCAGGGTTGCCAAAATCCTTGTCAACGATGAGCCCAACATCCGGGCGTGCTCTTTAACACTAAAAGACGATGGGAAAAAATGATTCTCAACAATAAAGTGGAACTAATTATGGACAATATGGATTCGTCTCCTCACCCAAATTGAGAATTGTTTCATTCTGGTCACAAAGAAAGAGATGGCACCTAAACGTGCGCTTGAAAATACACAAGTGCTGATCAATGCAGTCTCAGTCATGAGGTCAGCGAGACGCCAGTGTGGCGAGCGCGTCTGAATTATTCACTGCATGCCAGTATTTAAAGCCACGATCAATAACATTAAAAGTCAACATTGGACGCCGCAGATGGAAATGAATTCAAATGTTTTGGGAAAGTAAGAATGTCCGCCAAGGTGGGCACCGCTTCAAACCTTCACAGTCGTTTCCATCATCAACATCACTGCAGACTTGCTCATTTGAAGTCCACTTCATGCCGTCGTCTTCATTTTTGCTTGCTCCCGTTCAGCTACAGAACTTCAAATGTACAAAATAGGTTGGCGATGTTACTCCAAACCTTTTTTTGGGCACCAGATAACCGTTATCGTTTTTGCTCTGCGCTATAATTGCGATCGTGAATGCTGATAGAGTTTTCTCCCCAAGGCCCAGCGTGAAGTTTCCGTAAATAAAAGGAATCCTGTTCAAATTTCCCGTCTGTGATTTGCTTCATGCGAACTTGAGTGAAGAACACGCTTCACGGAACATTGACATGATAACAATCGCGTGAAAATAGGTGCTTTTTGGGAAAAGATTTCCAATCACAAGGAGGCACAAAGACAGCAAGCTGGTCCAACTACGTCCTTGTCCTCGCCCTCATCAAAAGGTGGATTTCTTTTGGCCGCTCACTGGAAGCCAAACACTTCCTTATCAAGCTCATTTTGTCCACACACGCGCTGCTGCAGCAGCAGCAGTTTGCTCCAACATTCATGAAAGGATGTGCGCTGTGGCGGACATCACCAAAACGATAATTGTTCTTAAAATAAGAATAGGGAAAAAAAAATACAAGTTAAAACAAAAAACTTCCACCAATACATGAAAACGAAGTATTGCCATAACTCTGAAGTGAAGTTACTTTGGATTTGTGTAAGGTGAAAATCAAATCTGTTTTTAATAAGGTCAAAGCAAATGAATTGGTTGAATTAGAATTGTTAAAACATCAACTGTATGTTTATTTGATTCATTCAGGGTTGCTAATATCCATTTCTGCTAACGTGTAGCCATTAAAAGTCAGATGCAAGACGGAAGATCACAGCTGTACAGTTTCAGCTAACAGGACTACAATTCCGCCATGACACTTCACTTACGGAAGCAGGAAGTTGTTGGATATCTGACGTGACGCTAATTAAGTGGCCGGTCCGTTTGCGGCTTTTTGGGGGGGGTTAACTTATCCCACGTTAGTGACAAACCCCAACTTATTTGCTGATTTCTTTCCCTCTCCCATCAATCCCCTGCTTATTTGCACTTCTCAACTGGATCCCCAACTTATTTGTAGGCGGTTTTCAGGCAAACCACGGCAATTATATTGAGCGGGGTCCACTGTAAATGCCTGTTCGCTGTTCGATGATCACGTTGTAACAGAGTTTCAGTTAAAAGAAAACGACAACTTGAAATCCCAACACCTTTTTGGTTTTTGCAAACAAGTGTCCATATGCACAAATGAATATGCACTCTTTTGTTTTCAACGATAAGAGATTTATGGCAAGTATTATTGCAGCACCCAAGCAAGCCTTGTGAGCGCAATTTGCGATTTTTTACTTCGTCAAACATGCAGAAGGAAAGATGATAAAGGAGCTGATTTTTTTAAATCTGCGACAGCACACCACCATGAACCTCTGCACTATTGGAGAGACTTGCAGGAGGAGGAGGAGGAGGAGGCGGCGGCGGCATCGCATGTTTTCCTCCCCGGCTCAGCCACTCTGTCTCCAGGTTCCTCTGGGAGGGGGGGAGGAAATGGGAAGGAAGGGGGAGGAAAGCAGACAGAGGAGAGTGCTGGTGATGTGAAACCTGATCTCCCTCCTCCTCCCGCTGCTGCTGTGCCACCTCGCCGTAGCGCCTCCAGACTGCATGGCGGGTAATGCGATCCTGCAGCCTGCAGCATTTGGAGGCGCTCCAAGGAAAGGCAGCCCAGAAGAAGGAGGGGGGGAAAAAATGCAGGAATAACTCCCACAGACGGACACGCACACAGCGAGCCCAACAAGATGGAGAAAGGAAGAAGAAATGAAAACTGCAAGCATAACACGTAGAAAAAGAAACGTGCTGTTTGCAAACAATGGCTAAGTCTTAGCATGACTAGCATGTGTTCATCAAAATGTATGTCAATAAAAACTCTCAAGGCAAATACTGTCAATCAAGTGAGTGTTTTCCCTCGCATGGAACAGTCCATTTCCCTTGCGGACACATCAATAAATTGCCCCTTCTTTGACGCTAACCATCCATGCAGCTATTTAAATACACTTCTGGTCACCATTAAGGACACAATTCTTTTGTTTGTTGTCGTTCAACGAACAAAACTTCATGTGAGACATCACATTTGGTCAAAATGTACGCACAATGTTTGCTTTCTAATTTTTTCCTGTAGAAATTTTACCGAGAGCATTTTGAATTGATATTGACCATATCACGTCGATATATTTTGATCTTGAATTTCGGTTTCTCGCCTAGCCCTAATGATATATTTGCCTAAATTTCGCTTGCAGAAAAACACAAAAGTTATGACGTAGACCACACGTACGGTCACACGCACACGCACAGATTCTTTCCTTTATTAGTGTGATATAAATACTTGTGTGTGTGTGTGTGTGTGTGTGTGTGTGCGTGCGTGCGTGCGTGCGTGCGTGCGTGCGTGCGTGCGTGCGCTCTGCATGGAATTTGCAGCTGTGACACACTGGTACAACTACAATTCTTCACTCACTTGTGTTCCTAATAAAGCATTGCCAAGAATGACCTTAAGTCGTTCTTTACACTCAAAACATTTAGTTCCAATAACGAGTTTCCTCGCTTTAAACGGTTTTCATTGGAAGGCATTGATGCTGTTCTCCTTGAAGATGCAAGCACTTGAGTGGTCATCAGCCACAAAAAACAACAACAACAAAAAAACAGACAAAACAAAACAAAAATCTGTCAAAATGCTCCAAAATGGCTGTATCCAGTCAGTGTGGGAGTCATGTGACTCAAAAAGCAAATGCAAGAAATGTTAAAAGGCATGCAGTATTATGAATTTTTATTCCATTTAAAATACTTCCCAGATGGCGAAAGAGATGTCAAAATAACCAGAGAATAGATTCCGTTGAATTATATTTCTCACCATGGTGAAATTGGCTCTGTTTAGGGGCGGATCTGCTCTGGGCCAATGGGGATTGCAGCTTTCGTTAGATTGGAAACCAGTGGGCGGGATCTGTGTGAGAAGCACAGCCCCAGGTGTAGAATTAGAAGCCATCTTTATTTCAGCTGAATGCAGCTGATGCTAATGTGTGCGGACACTGCAGCTCTGCTTACCTATTAGCTTTAAGCATACAGTGCTTGAAAGTGGCTCTTTTTCTCTGGAATTTGTCCAAGCCTACCTGATCACATCATTGGCCCAAAAACTCAGCATGGGTTAGGCCTGTCAAAATTAGCCCCACTGTAATGTCTAGGGGTGTTAGAAAAAATCAATTTGGCAATACATCGCAATATTACAGCACGCAATTCTCGAATTGATTCAATTTGCGGCCAAATCGATTTTTAAACATCAATTTTTTAATGGAAATATTCAACAAAACTTCTTACTTAGGGTTAGGATTCACACATTAAGCATGGAAGAATGTTATATTAATGGACCATTAAGTCCTAATATTTTATTTCAGTGCTGTTCAAACATGAAACAGACTGTAACCTGTTTGTTAAATGCAGTGGCTCAGTTATAAGCCTGAGCTTTCAGATAAATAAATACATTTTCATACTGATTTATATTTTCTAAATTTGAGTTTGGGGGGGGGGGGGGGATCGCAATAATCAATTTATAGATTTATATCGGGATTAATCGGTATCGAATCCTATGAATCGTGATACAAATCGAATCGCCAGGTACTCGGCAATTCACACCCCTAGCAATGCCACAAGTGGGCAAAATTGACATGAGATTACTCAAAGACATATTTTCACAAATGGTCAGATTACTCAAAATGTACTTAATTTTTTTTTTCCATTATGTCCTATTTGATGGATGGCCAGGCATTCCAGACACACAACTATTTGGATACAGCACGTCAAAAAGTCCATTTTACATTTATGCCCTTTCAAGTCTTCCATTCGGTAACGAAAACACATTTTCACACTTGAAAATGCGTAATTTAATGAATAAAAATTAGCACTTGAAGATATTCAGAAAGTATCTGAATATCTGAAGGTAAAACAATGTGGAAATATACATTGTTGTTCGATTTTTGTTAAAGTTCTTGTTTATTTCCACCCTCATTTTGAAATGACAGCTACCTTCGTGTAAAAACAAATGTTAACAAAAGACTAAGGTCTTCCTTTCTTTTTAATCTGTGAAATTATCAAAATAGAAGTCCCCTCATTTATATTAGCGGACGAGCTAACATTGTGGGTTGTTTGTACAGTTCGGGTTCCAGGGGTGAAAATGTTGTACACGGTTCGAGTTAATGATAAAGATGTTATCATTGCAGAAGATGAGGAGGAAAAGTTGAGCTAAACGTTAGCTAGCTGAGGAATGCGGCTAATAAGACTTCGCAAACTTCGACATCCCATTTGTTCATTGACGTGTTAGTATCGACTCGAAAGGGGATTCTCGTGGAATTAAAATAAGAAGAAAAAAATAATAACTGCGAAGCTGTGTGGCAACAATAAAAGTTGAGGGTAACTTTTTTTTCCCCCCACGACGGCAACCGAAGGGCTCCGTCTATCACCTGGCAGCAACACCCAGGAAAATCTCTTCAGCTGCGCGAGCTTTCGAGTGATTTTATGGCTTCTTTGCACAATCAAATCACCAGACTTGCTAACATGTGGAAGGGACAAATAATGAAAACATTCACTAAAGACACCTGAATGGGGGAAAAAATCATCTCCTAGTAACCGGGTTGGCTGTAAACACGAGAGCGATTCTCTTGATTACCTTCCAACAAATAGACGGCACCCACAAGGCGAAGCCAAGAAAAAAAAAAGAAAAAAGTTGACGACTGTCGTCTTACCTTTTTCGTCGCGTGTCATCGACGACTAGTTCGCTCCCGCTCTCCCTCTTCCTCTCTCTTGGACTCTTTTTCAGTCAGTGGATAAAACGTCTAAAATTCCCAACAGAGACCAAAAAGGACTTGGAGTCAAATTCCAGCGTTTTCTGCGCTATCCCAGCAACAAGCGGTTGCTAACTTGCTTCTGCTGCTTCTTGCTCGCTCGCTCCCTCGTTGACTGCGTGTGCGTGTGCATGTGCCCGTGCCCGTGCGCGCGCGTGGTTTACTGACTGGTCGGTTCCGCAGCAACGCGAGACTGCACAATCATTACTTTGCCGCAACAATAGAACAGAAGCCACACAAAAGTTCGTGATCATCTTATAAGATACAGGAGCTTCTAACTTCGATTTCAAGGACCCCGCAAGTTTTGCCTTTGCAAATATACGGAAGTCAGACTTGTCACACTTTAACGTGAGCGACACGTTTCAACTTACAACGTGATGTTTAACCCCCCCCCCCCCCCCCCCCCTGAATTCCTTCAAGTAATGTGACTATACGTTAAAATAAAATTTGTATAGTATTGTTGTGTTGCATCGAAATTGTTATATTTTTGTAGGCTACAAAAATACAATTTGGGTCCATCACAACTCAAGAGTAAACACTATTTTCGCTTACTTTTTGATTTGCATTTGAACGCAACACATTCACTGTGGAAAGACAGCAAGTGACTTTTCCAGCTTTCCAGTTGCACCAAATCTCAACTTGAGTCTTTAAAACTCAAAACTAACAAGGAATTCGAGGTGCGATTGCGAAGCCCCAGGCATCCAAATTAGAGTCGCAATTCAATTCATGTGTGAATTTGACCCCCTCCCCGACCCACCCTCCACCAGCACTGTCTACAGACACGGTTGCTATGACGACAGAGCACCCTCAACCTCTTTTAAAAGCTGGATCAGTGCCATGATTGATCCCGTTGAATCATGGTGCTGGCCACATTGGGGGGGGGGGGGGGGGTGCACGAGCGGGCGTATAGCGTTTAATGGCCGATGATTAAATAAGTGCGGCGCAGATCTTCATCCATCAGGACGCAGACAAGCAGCAAGAAGCCTTTAAGTCCTCCTCCTCCAAGATTCAATTTGAGCTGAAAGCGGAGGAACCTTCTGGAAGATGAAATGACTTAATCAACCATGGAGGATTTCCATGGTTACCGTTCGTCTTCCAAATCGTGCTTTCGTTGCACTTCAACTTGCTGGACGCAAACCGGACACTTCATTAGGTACAGCCAAACAAACCAAATTCTGCTTTTGCAAAGATAAAAATGCATGCGACAGACGCTGTCATAAAAGATATTTATTAGACATTTATTACTGCAATATCATTCATTTGGATGCAAAAAAATACGGATACATTTTTAGGCCGTCTGGGATTCTCGAGTAGTTTGATTCATGTTTTATTATTATTATTTTGTTAACATGTTAAAAATAAGTTTGAATTGATTTGGTTAAAACTCGGTTTCTCTATTATACATTACAGTATTGAAAACTTGAATGTATCAATTATAGTGCTTGTTGATCTTTGATCTCATGTCGCTGAATTAGGAACGCAAGACCTGAAATGTAAAAGCGCAATAATAAACCAAAATGACTATAATCATATTCATTACAATAACTCACGTTTATATGGCACATTTTAACACACCTAATGACGCTTGATATGTAATAAACATAATATTAAATAAATATCTGTGAAAGTGAACATTATTATCTTTGTAAAAGGCCAGGCAGAATGAATGAACCATTTTCTGTGTACCGAATCAAGCGGCTGCAGAGTTCTCAGCATACAGTCTGCCCTACAGCACCACCAAGTGGTAAACTGACTTCATTACACATGAGCCGATGCAAAACACCGATGACATACAGCAACCAAAAGACACAAAGTTGAACATATTGCTCAGATCACACGTGCGGTTGTTATTTTGTTACAAATTCTGGCCCAACGTAAAGTGTTGAAAATACATGAATGTGTCATGGGTGGTTGTGCGTGGATGAGGGAGCCAAATGCAGGGAAACACGGCAGGGACACAGAGATAAAGGGCAATGGGAGGAACTTCATTCAAACATAGAACGCAACGTGACTGGACTGGATGAGAGTAAGCCGCGTCGTCGTCGTCGTCGTTCTGCTCGGCCTCCTTAGCTCGCTTCTGCTTTTGCAGCAACATATTTTGCTTCTTTCTTCCCACGTTCGACAAGCGGTGTTGAACTTGAATCACCCGCCTTTGTCACTTCTCCCGTGTTCGCCTTTTTCATGTTGTTTCGATACATGCAAAGCCATGTTTGTTCTGTAGATTGCAATTAAGTTAAGGGGAAAAAAAGTGCTCGTCTTCTTGGCCGATTCTTCTTCTACGCTTTCCGTTAACTCCCTGTGGCTGCGCTACAGCGCCACTCCAGACTTGGCATACACATTACAGCCGTTAAACGTCCTCAGCGTCTTCTTTTGGACACACGCAAGTCTCGAAATGCTTCTGTGCGGACGAGATTTGTTTGAGGAACCAAACCGGCTTCGCTTACGTCTGGACGGGGCCTCAATACACCAACACTAATGAGACACACCTGGGGAACGCAATTGGCTCAGGGCACTGATTGGTCACACACTCTGGGAAGGGAAGGGAAGAAAACACACAGGTGGACGTGGTCAGACATAATGAGACAAGGGAAGAAATCAGGAACACGTGACAAACACCAACCACAGACAAGAACAACCAAAAACTAAACAAAAACCCAATCACACAGAACGCTGTTTTATTAGTGAGTGTTTTGGCCAAATTTGTGTCTTTCCAGTTCATCCGAGAAACCAAGAAAAATGTCAACGTGAAGCAAAATCCGTCAACAGCGAGCATCTGGCACACAAGAAAGAAAGAAAGAAAGAAAGAAAGAAGGAAAGAAAGAAAATCAGCCATCTGATGTGCGCTGCCCTCATTTCCGCCCTCTCGGGCTCGTCATCAGAGGAAGCATCAAAGCGAGGACACAGCGAGCGAGCGGGCGTCCTTCAAACGCCAACAGTGGCATGCAGAGCGCTTAATATAGCAGCAGGCCTTCCGTTATCTTCAGCGACAATGTCCACCGGGACCGTTTTGACATGTTGTCTCCTATACGCACGCCATCATGCCACACGCCGACGCACTGTCGCCCACATGCAGCGGGGGGGTCGCATGCCTGAAGCCCCCCACAACAGGTTTATTTTTGAGCCTTATCAAAGACATTCCGGGGCGGAAGAATGGAGCTGCTTGTCCTTGCAGTGTTTTAATAACTCAAGTGTTGACAACTTTGGAAAATAAATAAATAAATAAATATATATCGATTTTTGAGGGTCTTATCATTGACCAAAACTCATTAAGCTTTACACAGTCATGACAAAAATGAATAAATCCATATGTAATGATGCCATTTTCAAAGAAATTCTGCTTCCAATGTGCCAGTACCCCAAAGTGGCCCGGTTCCGCGAGGGCCCTTTAGAGCTGCTTGTCACGTGACGCAGGCCGACCCGATTCTTCTTTTTCGAGCTTTAATTTCTTCACATGTCGCCTTCGAGCCTAATGAGCAGATGATTCGGCAAATGAAAAGTTGTATTTTTTATTTATTTTTACTTTGGTGCAGGACGACAATTGAGGTCATTTTCAAGAATGAAGCCGCTCATCATGACTTTTTTTTTTTTATAAGCAGCTCTTGACAACTTTATAATTAAGACACGCCAAGTCAAAGGGGGCTAACAAAGGGTTTAATGACAAATCATTCACACTTGTTTGCATAGGCAGGCAGATTTTTTTGATTTTTGAGTGTGTTTTTTTTGTACAATTAAGTGCTCGTGCTTGAGAGCCCTTCTTGTCGCTCAGTCACGATACAATCAGCTGTTGACAATCAAACTACTTGTCTAAGAAGCTAAAATACAATTTAAAAAAAAGAAAAGAAAACCATATACAACATTTTGTTTTTACTGGCAAATATTTCACAATCGGCTGGTGGCGAAGTCACTTGACGTGGAACACATTCAAGTCCTTTTTTGGCAACACTGGCCCCCTCCCGCCCCCTTCTGTCCATGCCTGGAAGTGTCATTGCTGCATAAAATTGCAGAGAGGATGCTGAGCTCTTAAAACAGAGAGCATAGCTGTCACTTTTTCCGTGTACACTCTCCAGTATACACGCCTTAAAAAAACTAAACAAAAAAATACAGTAATCCCCTACATATTCGCCGTTCACCATCAAATTCACTTGTTTGCACTTTTTCAATTCTTCCTACACTTTCTGAAATGTCATAAAATTGCCACAAGATGGCGCCAAAGCCAAATTCAAATCCAAACAAGAATTAGTGTCAAGGAAGTATGTTGAACTGAGACCGCTTGACTGACAGCTCATTGTTTCCCCCAAATATATTTGTACGACATTTTTAAGGAAAACGTGACGCGGCCAAACCCAACTTGGAACGGACCGTCGCGAAAAGCAAACTAAACGAAGAAACACCTGCACATTGAACGACTTGATCTAAGGATACACCATGACAGAAAACTGCCACCCTGTGTAGGGTTTAATAGAGTATTTCGTACTATGAAACCATAAAACCATGGTGCGATTGTCAAGAAAGAAGCGGCTTGCGACAGAGAGGAAGTGGGTAAGAATAAAGTCGAGTGAAGATATTTTCAAAAGTCTGCCAGCGAACATTCACTCCAACGTAGCCGCCGTGCTACGTGCATCGCACTTGAGAATTGGGAAATTCCGTTGAAGGTAAAGCGCTTTCAATTATAGATATCTTTTTGCAAGAATATGCGGTATGTGCCAGCATTGGTGACAAAAAACAAATATTTCCATGAATATTGTGTTTGTGAAATAAGAATGAAACAGAATCATCCATCAATCTGATGGAGCCGCCATGTTGGGCAATAATATCTTCTGCGATTGACTGAAATGAACGTGACAACTTGTCACGTGTGACAAGGGTTACCTTTCGCTATATGCGGAAGGTCACGTGACCAAAATGGGAAAACAGGTGAGCAGGCTCACTGTGTATGTTATGAAAAGTGTCCGAAGGGCGGGGACACAAAATTCTGGGGGTCTCTCAACGTCACTTAAAATTAGGGATGGGTCGACTTTAGGGGGGCAACGATGCACAAAGTTCTCGGTTGGATGCAATTCGATACTTCGGGCGTCGGGTTTGAATTTTTTGGTTACATGCTTTCCTCTTTGCGGAAAGCTGTCCTGACACAACAATACGCGTCTCCTCATCCTCACTCGCACCTCCCGCTTGGGCAGCTGTTAGCGGAGTGCTAACAGCTGATTGTCAACCACTACAAATTGTGCATCCGTCTCCATTTTTAGACCGTGGAAGAAACACACGGAGGGTCACAAATGCAAACAAACGAGGCAACAACAACAAAAAGACGAGAAAAGCGAATAGCAGAGCTGCCAACCCATAGAAATCCACTTTCAGAAGCATTTGTCTGAATTTCCGTATTTTCAACATGTCAAGAACATGACGACTGCGAGTTCTTGCAGATGCAATAAAGGGGAAAAAGGCACAAGCTAATCATTACTCTTTACATCTTAATTGTTCATCAAATGTGGCCTAATCATATATTGTTGTTCAGATTACATTCAGTTTTTTACGGAAGAGGATTAGGGCCAGTGAGGGGGGAAACAAAAAGTTTGGCAGGATTCGGACTTTATTCTCAGAATCACAATAAAGTGAGAATTCTGAGAATAAAGTCAGAATCCTGCCAAGCTTTTTGTTTCTCTCTTCACCGGCCCTAATCCTCTTCCGTAACTTTTGTTTCACGTCAAGTCTGGTTTGCCAGATCTGTGAGCGTGACGTGCGCACGTGTTGGTTTTCGGGCCGGTTTCAGCAGACCAATAGGCGGCCTGATGGCGACTCCAGTCTGCTCGCCGGGTCGCCGGGGAGTCACAGCGAAGGCAAACGTTTGAAGTCTCGAGCACGTGTCGGAGACATCTTGGACATGTCACAGAAACGTATTCTGTCCAGAATTTGTCTCTCCAAAAGGTCTGGGAAAATAATCCTAAATGTTTGAATTTAGCGCGACTCCCCGGTTACTCGAGCAGTCCCAACAACCAGCAGAGACAGCAGCGGCCATAAGGCGGGAAAAAAACAATAAAGTAAGTCACGTTCTGAATTTTGGCTTTCCGAATGGCGGTTGAGAACGCAAAGAAGGAAGGAGAGGCAAATGGTGGCCCCCAACGGCCCCGGAATGGCGGGGATTACTGTACTCCTGCAACTACTTCACTTGCATACGTTTTGTTCCTAAACGATTGCGTACACGGGCGTTGAAATGAAAGTCACGCGCTCTAAAAAGTTGATTCCAGCATGGGCTCGCACACTTCGTTACTCTCGTTCTGCTCCTTCACGTCCTCGTCTTTGGTGTCGTACTTGGAGCCGTCCGGCGTCTCGGCCGAGTCCCGCGTCAGCACTTGGAAAAAGTCCCACCTCTCGGGGATCACGCCTTTGTGGAACAGCAGCGAGGCCAGGAAGGAGAAGGACAAAATGGCCGCCACGGCCGAGAGCATGCAGATGGTGCGGATGGGCCAGGTCTGCACGTACACGCCGTCCACCAGCGCGCCGCCCGGGAAGCGGATGGCGGCCGGGATGCCCAGCACGGGTTCGCCGCACAGCACCCGGAAGAGCATCCCCGTCAGGCAGCCCAGCACGGCGCCGTAGCCGTTGGACACGGCGAAGAAGAGGACGCACACCAGCTGCGGCAGCATCAGCGTGTAGGTCAGGTCCGAGCGCAGCATCCAGATCATCAGCACGCTGTTGTCCAGGAAGGTCAGCGACGTCCCCGCCAGGCCCACCACCACCACCGACGCGCGGATCACCCACTGGAGCTCCTGGTCCGAAGCCTGACGGGACGTGAGAGAGCGCAAACGCTCAGTCGCTCGGCCCGTTCGCGCCTTACAGCGACAACCGGGCGCAACGCTGAAAGATGAAAGCCCTATTTGCCGTCTGACTGGAGCCGGTCGCCATCACTTTGTTTTAATTAGGGCTGCCGGCCCTTTAAAACGTTTCATCATAACTAATCACATGACTTCAATAGTTTTGATATCCGTTCTCAACGTAAATTGAAATGTACAGTAAAATAGCTTAACGTTTTCGTACTCGTGAACATAAAAGTGGGAAAATGTGAAACTCATGTCAAATATGGTATGATGCAGGAATTTCATAATAAATTCAAAAGATATACAGCGTTCCCTCGTTTCCCGCTGGGGTTAGATTCCAAAAAATACCCGCAATAAATGAAATCCCCAAAGTCGTCATGTTTTAAGGCTCTAAAACACCTCATCGCAGTTTGTACACTTTTGTCATCGAGGCGTTTACATTTTTTCACATTTCTCTCAAAGTTCAAACCTTCATACATTTGATAAAATAGGTGTAATACTGTAAAAAAAAATACATGCAAAATGACACACATTTTCTTCTCGCAAAACAGCGAGGTCGTAAAAAGTGTACCGCATTACAGTACTGTAAAAAACGAGCGTGACATTGATTTGCGTTGAGGTCATTTTTCTGCCACTAGATGGCATAATTGCATTTGTAAGAATGTCAGTGCATTTTCCGTTTCATATTAAGAGCGATTTAATCTTTAACATGAAGAAACTTGTGAAATTGTTCACATTTTTAAAATTGTAAAATACAACTTGAGCCCAGTCTTCACAAATATGCGTATTATTATTACTGCAAAATGTTGACGTGGACGCTGCGTTGCGACTGGAATTCCCTCCGCAGGCGTTCCGAGTAAGGGCCGCTCAATAATCGTGCGTTAAGCAAATGAATGAAGGAACTTTAAATGAACTGAAAATTAATGCACTCATTTTGACACCGCAAGTTACGTCTGGATCCGATGATTGATGTCAAAGGTCTATCTCAGAACTCAGAACTCAGCCCCCCCCCCCCCCCCCCTCCTCACCTGAGGCCTGAGGATGCTCTTGTAGATGTTGGAGGTGAAGATGGAGGCGGCGGAAAGCAGGGCCGAGTCGGTGGACGACATGACGGCGGCCGCCACCGCCCCGATGCCCACGATGGAGATGTATTGAGGGGTGAGGTGCTGCAGCACGATGGGCAGCACCAGGCCCGTCTGACCTCGATCAAACGGAGACGGAGAACCGTAAGACGTCATGTTCCAGTCTGGGGAAGACACAATTGACGGCAAATGAACGAAGGCCGTCCTGACGTTCGACAATCTCACTGCCGTGCGCAGTCGAGACCACAACAACCGAGACCAAGACTCTCGAGCCGGCTTGCCCATTCCTGGCCCTCCAGGGTCCTGAAGGTTTTAGATGCTTCCGTGCTCCAACACACCTGATTCCTATCATCAGCAAAAGTCTGATTACGATCCCCATCTTTAGGACCAGGTGCATCGGAGGACGGAAACATCTCAAACCCGCAGGACTCTTGGGGGAAGCCAGAGGTTCTCAAACGCAGTCCTCGAGGACCCCGATGCGGTCTGTTTTCCATGTCGCTCTCAACCAACACAGCTGAGGAGCGTTATCAGGTTTCATGCAGAGCATGCTGATGAGCTGATCATCTGAAACACCTGTGTTGGCTGTGGGAGACTTGGGAAACAGGCTGGATGGGGTACTTGAGGACCAGGGTTGAGGACCACTGCTCTAGAGGGTACCAAGCCCAAGACGCCACCAAGACTGGAGATACGAAAGCGAAAAAAACGCAATCAAATCATCACTATCTTTTTTTCCTTTCCATTTGCAACAAGAAACAAATTGCGCTATGTTGTAATTGAAATACACCTGGAGGCACCTGCATTCTGCATTTCTCACGGATCACAGTCGTACCGGACTGGACTGGACCGGCCTCCATCCAAAAAACGCAGTCTGAACTATCCGAGATTCGATTCAGAGACCAGACCGAACGTATTTGATGGCCGACATATTTGAAGCGGAAAGCTTTGTGAAAAAAAGGTAAGCCGCTTCCCGAGGCCGTCGGTTTGGGACGTTTGGCAAAAATGCAAGAGCACACGATCGTCTGAGTGCGCTTGACCAGCTCAGTCTTGCGTTTCGGACTTTCACACATGCGAGAATATTGAGAGCCCTAAATTCCCTTCACAAAGTTTTTTTTGCCGTCCCTACCCGTCGATGCGGCCGCCGCGCCCAGCAGGATGGGAGGAATTCCCAGCGTGGGGACGATGAAGGCGGCGGCGAAACAGGTGATCTTGGCCGTGGTGGACGAGGCGGCGGACAAAGTCCTCTGGTGGAAGTTCTGAAGGCCCAGGTTACCCAAACCCTTGACGCCAAGACGGAAAAGCAACTTTATTCAACCTTTTTCACTCTTGAATGTCTCTTGGGAAAACGTGGAATTGTGTCAGATGTGGGAGGAGTCATATTTGAAGAATGGCTGCAAACGGATCCACGGGTACAAACATTGCACCTCATCTCTTTTTTTGTGTGTGCGTCCGCTCACTCACCAGAATTAAGAAGTTGTCGATCCAGCGCCACACTCGGTCCTCCTCCAGCGTGCCGACCCAGGCCGGCTGGAAGGTGTAGTTGTACGCCGTCTGCGTGATGTCCGTGACGGCCGGGCTCATCAACGCGAAGGGAACGCACATCCACTGCGGCGATCGCAACAACAAGCGCACGGTTAGCGCAACGCTCGTTCATTTTACGCACAGTTGAACCGACAAGCCGCAAAGTTGAAGCGCAAACAAAAGTTGCGCAATTTGGAGTTCCGCAAACACAAGTCGATTGCAGCAGTTTACATTGCTAGCTTTAGCACGTTTGTTAGCATTTCGCATGCTTTTCGCCAACGTTACGCTCACTCCAGCTACATCCCGAATTACATAATGTGGCGTTTGTCCAACACAAGTTGACTGCGCGAGTTGCGTCACCGCAAGCTTTAGCACAATTGTTAGCATGTCGTCGTCGTCGTCGTCGTAGCACGAAGAAAAGCTGCTCCGTTTGGACGCGGACAAACTTTTTGTGTCTTTATTTCCCGAGCCTCGGCGGCGTTTCCCATTCGTGAGGTTGATTGCCATCGTGCTTGGCGTGTCCACATTGCTTCATTTCCTCTCCCCAGTTTACTCAAGCCAACTTTATTTATAAAGCTCTTTCACAACAACCGCAACTGCATCCTTGCGTCAGCAAGTTTTTGCTCAGATCGTTATGCTCCCCTGGTTTCATCAAATTTCTTTGTTTGCTCAGATTCGTGCGAGCCTTACTTTGGTGTTGGAACTTCTCTCCGCATGATTGCAACAAACACAAGTTTGCTGCGAGGGTTCGAACAATGACAGATTTAGCACATTTGTTTGTAAATGAGAATTAGTTGTTAAAAGCATGCTTGCCTCAGAGAAAAGTCCAGATGCTAACAGTTAGCTGTCCTATGTACTTTAAGAGTCTTTTAAAGTGTAGCGATTCAAAAAAAAAAAAGACAACTCGTATGGATGACTCAAAGGTCATCAAAATGGATAATCAAAAGAAAGTAGTAATTGTTATTTTGATGGGTGGCCAAGGTGCGACACACACGCCAGCTTCCTCACACTTGTGGCACATTTTTATTTGATTCGATTTTTATCTTCAGCCATTTAGTGTAAGTTGTCGATCTCACATTGTTTTCTGATGTTGCGGCCGGTAAAGATGGCCGCTTGTTTGGCCGCTCTGCCTTTTGGGTTGACAGAGTGATGAGAAAAACTGTGTAGTACATTTTTCTTTGTATTAAAAAAACAAAAAAAAACATTTAGAGCCCTTTTCTTTTGTTGGACCTGAAATGATGTCGGTGAGTACGTTTTTGGTGAGTCATAAACCTACGCGTGGGAAACACACTATTTTTAACACAAAGTGTTGCCATAACGAATGGACAGACAGACAGACAAGATCGATTCGATAGATGCCTTCTGGAGCTGCTGAGGCGATAGCGAGCGCTTGTCAAGACGTTGTTAAGTTATTAACATTGTTTTTCAGTTTAAATTTATATTTTAGCCGTTTTGGATTTAGTTATAGCAGTATGGCTCAATGAATAGAATTGTATTATCTGTCTCACTCTCAGAAGAAAGGGCAACGGGTTTGTACATTTGCTATCTTGAAGGGAGTTTTAGTCTGGGGCCGGTCTCTGCCGGTCGGAAGAGGGGAGGCACAGGCTGATGTATTGTTTTTCTCTAATCTGATTTGTATTCCTGGGAACTTGCTGAGGGAGGAGACTTTTCGTATTCACCCACTTTTCAATAAATAATGATGTGCCGGAGTGGACGACACACAACCTGATGGAACACGGCTTCAGTGTCATCGGTTTTTGTCATCAGAAGCTTCTGATAATTATAATACCTTTGCAAAGGGACTTCTTCACCAGGATCTCACCATTCAGTTAATTGAACACGCAAAGAGTACAATACTTAATATTGTCTACTCTAACAACGTCCCGTCCCGCCAGCGCGCCAAGTTTCCAGAACAAGCCCCAGCGTGAGGAAGAGGAGCAACTCACCAGGCTGATGAAGATGAGCACCAGCTGGATGATGTCCGTGTAGGCCACCGAGTAGAGTCCGCCCATCAGCGTGTACGTGATGGCCACGGCGGCCGAGATCCAGATGCTCACCGTGTACGACAGATCCAGGATCACGCTCATGGTCACGCCTGTTGCACACGCACGCAAACGGACACCTTTGACCAACTGTCGGCATCCAAACATCGGATGGACTTCAAAAAACTCAAGTCGTCCGTCTGTCGCCGCTGATATTTGACTTTTTTTTGCGCAAACTGAAATGTTGAATTTCATTTCTTAAAGTGAGTCAAATGAAATGAAAATAAAGAAGTTGGCTTCATATTTCTCTCAGGTTCGCATTCTTGCTTCATGAGAATCTTTTTTTTGAATGTTGGAACAAGCTCAGTCTCACACTTCAGGACATTTTGGAGTCTTCAGTGAAGCCCATTTTGGGAATGCAGGAGGAAAGCGGTCTATCTCTTTTTAAATATTATTCACTCGGATGATTTTACCCTTAAAATTCGGAGTGCAGATTGTAAAACGAGCTGAAAAATGAAATCGTGACTTGAGGTGTGTCGCAAAAGTTTCTGTCTCCATGGTTACAGACGACATCACCACGTGATCTAATCAAAATGGCGTCGCTCATCTCAAAGCCACTCGACACGTTTTTGGGAAACAAAAGCAAATCAATGACATTTCCTCCATTCTGTAAAAAATAATTGATGTTATGTGATGTCGTAAACACGAAGAGATTTAAGTGTTGAAAATGTCTTTTTCATGACTTTCAAAAAGAGCCCATTGGATTACTGACATGTTGAAATGTGAGAAATCAGATACAAAAGACGGCTCATGGGAATCTTCATTACATTTGTAAAAAGAAAAAGCAAAGAGAACGGAGGCGTGCACAAATATGCAGCGCGGGGTCTTCTCACTTTCCTCCCAACAAAAGGTGAGAAGACGCCAAGCACAACAACAACTCGCGCTTGGATAGCGCCACCTGCTGAGCACAATAACACAAATCCCAGCGCGTCCTCAACATTTGTGCCAGTAGGGGGCCCTCTCAAAGTCGGTGTTGAGGTGGGGTGGTTACAAAAACAGCCGCAGCTTACAGGGGAAGGCAACCCCCAAAAAGTTCTTTCCAATAATATGTTGTATGCAAACAAAGACATCATTCTGATGAATATTGCGTTTGTGGAATAAGCAGCCCAATTTGAATCCATTTTAGAGGGCGGCCATTTTGCCCCCAATTCCGTCAATGATTGGTGTCTTTTTTGCGAGCGCGCGTAGCGAGGCTCCGCTGCGTTCCATCTGGTTTGGCGTGGATGGGCGCGGTCCCGCGGGAAACGCCACCGCATACATTTGTAGCCGGCGTCTAAAAGCGGACGGCGGCGGCTTGCGTTCCACTCCGCACTCGCGCTCAGCTGCCGCGATGCGTCGCGGCTACGGCATTCTTACCTAATCCTATGAGCGTGCCCGTCACCCACATAATCTCGGAGACCAGCGCGGCCAGGCAGAGGGTGGCCGTGGCCGTCTTGCCGTACTTGATGTGGAAGGGGTCCATCATGGTGACGTACTTGCTGTTGCGCATGGGCTCGGCGAAGAACAGGCCGCCTGAGCAAAACGCAGACAGAAGCAGAATGGCAGGAAGGAAAGGCCACGTGGTTCAGGCTTGATTTGGGACATGATCAGCACAAACACAAATGTTAACAATCACAGGGAAGCACACATGCTAACGTAACCTTGGCACAAAAGAAACCAACATGAGACCAACATTTTCTCTCCAAATCCTCAAAGTCAAACCTTAACTTCTGTCTTGAAAGCGTCACCTTGAACCCTTTCCCAGGCTTGAAACCTTATAACAATTTTTTAAAACCCAAAACCGGATTTGAAACCCTCATTTGAAACGCTAACCTAGACTTTAACGAATGCTAATCATTAACCTGTCTATGGCGTTTTCCATTATGTGCTAGCATGAAGCTAGCAGGGGCAATTTGAAAGAAAAGTTCAACGGTTATTTTAAATGCACCACATGTAATTAGGGCTGCTGTGAGGTCCCGAATGTTTTTGCAGAAATTGCTATTATTATTATTATTACTCACCAAAACTTTGCGCACATTTTAAAGTCGTCATACACGATTCGAAGAAAATGGGTCTGTCGCTCCGCCTGACAGGGTTTCAATTCTCTTTTTGTTTTCTGTTGAATTTTTGAGGAAACTTCACCTGAGAGTGGCAATCAACAGCTTGCGACCTCTTAAAAAAATTTTTTTTTAATTAGTCATTATATATTTGCGAAACTGCTGCTTGTGCTCAAGTCAGCTGAGTTGCGTCGCTGCCACGCGTTTGCGCATGCAAGTCAAAGGAAGAAAAAAAAAAATCAACCATACGACGGCTTGCATCTCCAAAAACTTGTGAGTCGGGTCACTTGTATCTCAAGGTGGCCCCGTGCGCCTCGGCTCAATCGTGTCTGGCAAACGTTCAGTAAAGGAACCCGTTACGTAAGATAGCGCACGGACCAACGGCCGCGTGAAACGACTGCGTACGCACACGCATGCACACGCGCAGACGGCGAGAGAAAAAGTGCGTTGATCAAGAGTAAGAGGATCAATCATGTGACTTTCATGTGGCGAAGGAATGTCCGCTAATCTGCACGTCCAGTACGTGACCTTACGCAACCTGTTGTGGGAGTGCGCTTACGTCACGCCACAAACGGCGAGCACGCTGACGGTCTTTTTAATCCCGTCATTCACGTTATCGAGACTCCTGCTCGCCGTCCATTCATCCGTCCGTCCGTCCGTTCGGTCGGTCAGTCAGTCAGTCTGAGTCGGCCATTTTCCACAGCCTGTTAAAGGGGAACAAAAGCAAGAATATATGATATGCGACAGTCAAACATTGCGCTTGTGGGATACGAATAAGAATTGAACATGTTGATTATCGTCATTTCTCAATTTTCTCAATTTCTCAATTTCTTCAATACCCTGCGGACTATAAAACGCACCCCCAAAATGATGGTCTCATGGCTTGATTTCAATTGTACTTGATTTCTAAAACGCACAACAGAATTGCTGGCATCCGTGCTCACATATTGAAAGATTATCCAAATAGAAATTTGTAAGGATGACCGTTAAAGATTTTTTGAGGTTCATCTCGATTCTAAGGTTTGGCAGAATAAAATTCCGATAATCAATTAATCAGTTGATTCATTAAAAACAATAATCGTGATAAAATAGCTCTTTGTTTGAACTTTTCTTTTCCAGGCCGAACATTTGATGGTTTTACATGAATTAGTCCTAATAAAGACTTGACTTTAGAATTTGTTTAATTTCACGACACAGAAAAAGCATTTCAAAAATTGGCCAATTTTATTGTCGTTTTTTTTATGTGGGGAGGGAACGTTATGTTTGTCTTATGTTGTAAGGTCGTGTGTTTATTTGTAAAATAAATAAATGAAACAAAAAACTGCCATTTTTTGTCCATTTCAAAAGCTCGTATCTGCTGGCCGATGAATCGCTGGTGCCCTCGTAAGTTGCACGTTGTTGAAAGAAATATTCTCTTTTCTGCGATCGAACTGATGAAATGAATTTGGTTCAATTGTGATCATCCGTGTCGCAAAAAAATAATAATGTGAAGCCGCGTTCCGTCAAACGGACGCCATAGCGTGATTTGATATGATAACGTATCAACGCCGACCTCATTAATTAGCGATCCACTTTTCACTGGTGGAACCCTGTGCCTTCTTTAAAAATCTCAAACCTTAGCCTTATTTACATTTTGACAGCATGATGAGCGATGTCGCTGCATAGTAACTGATTGACAAGACACAAAAAGGACGACCAGTGACCCGAATGAAAAGGAATTTGCTTTTGTTTTGTTTGGCCCAATCCAAAAGTCAAATGTTTCGCATTTAAATGTGAAACTTATGACGTTATAAGGTGAAATGGAACTTTTTGTTCTGGTGTGTCGTTAACACGCTTCCATAAATGACGTCAGTGACTCCGGAAGCAGCTTTCTGACGGTGCGCTGTCGCTTTAAGAGGTTCCAGCATGACCTTGGCGGCTATCAGTGGAGCACTTGAAGGTCGTAGCAATGGCGAGCGCAAGCAGGCTTCACGTGTCGTCTATCTTTGCGACATGTTATCGGGTCAACCATTTGCGTTATTCTGCACCCAAAAGAACATTTTGTATTTGTATTATCGCGACGTCCTTTTCTTGTCCTTCAAAAAACTTCCACCATTTTGCCACCAAATCAAACTATTCCAAAGTCAAAATATTCAAGTCATTCAGGACAATTTGGGAATTATATTTGAAACAAATCTTCCCCATTTGTCCGATTGAAAATACATCTTGGGAAGTGAATTTTGGATTTTCCTCCTCAGCGCCAGTCACCAAATTTCCAGCCAAACGGCCTCCTCAACATCTGACTGTGATTGTTGTGATCACATGCTTCTTGCAGCCAGACATTGTTGTCCCACTTCTGATTCTTGTGAACCCAGGAGGGGTCAGCCTCGGACCTTCTAAACCCTATTTGGACTCCAGCGCCAACGCGACTTAAGTGTTCTTAAGGACGCAAATCCTCCTGTTGTGCGGGCGCGAGGAGACTCTCCTTGTTTGGACGGCGCCACTTTTTGGGGGATGTTTTTATTTTTCATGCGGCTTTGACACAAGGCGGGCCCGGCCGGCGCCGGGGCCCGGGCCCGGGGCTCGAGCGAACGAGCGAGAGGCGGCGGGCCGCGACGGTCAGCCCTAAAAAGGAGCGCTCACCGAAGATGAAGCACATGGTGGCTGTGACGGGCATGACGGCCCAGATGAGCCCCATGGACGGGTTGTAGACGGCCTCCGCCGTGCCCACGATGAACCCGCCGCCGACCCACGTGGCTGTTGACACAAGACTCACATTTAGCCTTACAGGCACCTTCAAATGTTTCACCAGATTTCATGCTTGCAAGGCACGGACGGGCTCATCGTGATTCTGACGCGAGGACGACCAAAAGCAAAAAAACGCCACGCCCTTAAAATGGCAGCTCAGACACGTTCAAATAATTGGTGCACATTTTCAGGAAGGCTATTCTTCACACTGTCGCATCTGAGATGAAGTATTTGTTCACAACCATCTTTTCGTCTTCTCAAGTGCATCAGGATCAGGCGTCAAATCCGGAACGTAATTGAAGTGATTATCAGTGAGACCTCCAGTGGACAAAAGGAGCAACTTTTTGAGAAAAATGGCCATTTATGAGTTCTCTAGCCCGCGCGGGCCGGATTGGACCCGCTGATGGGCCGGGTGGGGCCCGCGAGCCCAATGTTTCTCACCCCCGAGAAGCCACAGACCACAAATAGGACGTAAACATGGAACATTAGAGGTGAAAAAACATAGTGGTGAACAAAACATTGTTTATCATTTGCTCCATTCAAGATGTAAAAAAAAAGAGGATGTAAACATGGCGATGTAAACATGGCGATGTAAACATGGCGATGTAAACACGGCACCTTCAAAGTGTCCGTTATTTTCTACAAATGAGCAAATATGAAATTGTGAGTAGCACCAAATCATGCACAAATAAAAACATTTACAATTAGGAACGGACGCGTGGTGCGAAACCGGTCGATGGGTTGAGCCACAGGAGGCCAAAAGGGGCGCAGTACCGGCTGGCGAGCAGCAGAGGCGCTGGCGAGCAGCAGAGGCGAGCGGTCCGCTTTTGTCCAAGATGTAAACGCGCGTTGGAGGAAGAGAAAGTCTCGCTGAAAGTCATCTCGGCCAATTTGTCCTGCTAATTTTAGGATTGGCAACCATTTTGCAAGACGAAACTAACAAGCTATTTGAAAGTCCTGACTGACCCCGTTAACTTTGATCTTTGGTGTCACCACGAAGACACACGAGCCGTCTTTAAGCGCAAACGATTGGAGACGGATTCCAAACTCGGCTTATCGTTTATGTTGCGTGCGCCGCTAATGGACCATATTTACGTTGGCTATTCCTCGAACGAAGCATGTTCGTATCCCGTGTAACGTATGCGCTCCTGACGAAGCGTACTTTGATCCGTTTCCAACTGTATCAAGTTGAGCTCCTGCTGCTGCCATTGAGCAAATGTACGTTCCATTTCCTCCGATGCCCGCATTATGCGTCACCATGACGTCACATTTGTCCATACACTTCGACGGTAACATCATTTATGATCTAAAACACACATAATGATTCTTATGCTACACCATATTTCATCATCGACACACCTGCAATGTACCATATTGGATATAAAAAGTCTACACACCCCTGTTTGGACGCCAGCTTTGTGTAATATTAGATAACAAAATACTGTAAGAAATTTCAAAACTTTTCACACCATAATTGGGATCTACAATTCAAATGGAAAAAAAAAAACTTTCAGAGAGGAAAGGTTGCATAAGTGTGCACACCCCCTTCTAACTGGGGAGGTGGCTATGTTCAGAAACCAATCACATTCAAATTCAGGTGAAATAGCATTTCTAATTCAAGTTCCGATGTTCTAGCAGGCTTTTCTTGACATGTTTTGCTTTCTAGCGGAAGCTTGAAAGTGTTTTGCTTTTTGGAACGGTTCATAATTCTTCCACCCAGATCCATCTGAAGAAAAAACAACAGCAGCCTACGTCCACACGTTTGTTTTGATGTTCTTATGTTGCGTTTGTGTGTTTTTACCGAACGTAAGCAGGCAAGTCAAGTCTCTCGTCTTTCCGCCCCACGTCACAGTCCGCACATCGTCGACGAGAGCAACTGCCAGCACTTGCCAGAAATTCCTTCAGCTCCTTCAATATTGCTGGCAGCCAACAATTTTCTTCTTCTCGTCTTTTTGGAGGGATGTCCAGTTGGTGCTACTTTTTTTTTTAACCAAGAAGATTCCGTCTTCACTTTGTTCGACTTCACATTGGTGACAACAAAAAGAACAAATTCTCGCTTGATTTTCTATGAAAAGTGTTCCGTTTCTTTCATTTGAGTTGTTGATATGATAGACGGGTCTTTTTGTTTATATCACAAAAACCTGGCATTTGACTGTGTCGACTTCTTATATCCATTGTATTTAACCTATGTGCCTCTAATGTAGCTATATATACATATATTTGTGTAAAGCACTTTGAGTTGTTCATTTACATGATAAGGTGCTAGATAAATACAGTTGACTTGACTTAATATACCATCCTCATGTTCTAAACACCTCTAAATGTATGTCACATTTAATTTAACATATGCCTTAAATGTAGCATATTTAGCTCCAATTTATACACCTCTAATTTGTCATATTTACGTTATAATTGATGCATGCATGTCTATCCATTCCTAATGTACCATTACTACGTCACCTTGAATGTTATACACCCATAATGTACCATATAACGTTACATTTAAAGTTCAGTACACCTTTAATGCATTTTTCTTCAATGCACTCGTTTTTTTTATGTGTTTATACACATGGAGTATGCACCTGTAATGTACGACATTTGCTTAATGCATAATAATCTATAAGCTCTGATGTAGCATTTTTTTTTACCTATGCCACAATTGTGTTCAATCTATAAAGTCTACTTTAGCATATTTACTCCATATGTGATACGGCCTATTATAGACATCTCGAATGTACTAACGTTACGTCATATTAAGGTCCTGTCGTGTACCAATTTCACATCATGTCCACTCGCCGCTAATGTACCGCTATTACGTCACACTGAAGGTCTACACAGCTCGAGTGTACCATTTCCTCACCATGTTCTATAGCGCGACTGCATTTTGTCTTTAAGGCATGACTTGCGCGCGTACGCGTAGCGGAGCGCACGCACGCACGCACGCGCAGCGGAGCGCACGCACGCGCATCATCATATTAAAATTGTCTACACTTCGAACGGCACAATGCGGGTTGGGTCATCACGTGCGAGAGGTGAAACGGAGGTCGAATTCGGATGGCTTTTGGCCCGCTTCTCAATCGGCGACGAAAGCAAACGCGACAGATGCGCCGCCCGGCTCGGCCCGGCCCGGTCCGGCTCGGCCCGGCCCGGTCCGGCCCGGCTCGGCCCGGCGCGTGTACTCGCCCGTCATGGTGAAGATGCCGACCGCCAGGTTGATGCCGCGGTTGCCGAGGAGCGCCATCTCCGTCTGGTCTCCGCGGACCTTCTTGGCCTCCCGCTTGGACTTGAAGGAGGCCCACACGCCGATGGCCAGAACCAGAAGGTAGAAGAACATCATGACGCTCACGCCGGGGATGTTGAGAGCCATGATGGGCGAGCGCGCGAAAGGAGGAAGGAGGAAGAAGAGGAAGAGGAGGAAGAGGACGCACCGAGACGAGAGACCGAGCGACAGTGGCGGCGGCTCGGCGAACATCCCCCCCCCCACCCCCAACCCCCCCTCCGCCGCCCCACGCCGGGCTCGGAGGACGGAGGAAGGGAGGGGCGGGAGCGAGGGATGGTCGGCCCGCCCCCTCGGCCGCCGCTCCGCCAATCGGAAGCCGCGTCGGGCCGGCTGGGCCGAGCGCGTCACGACTGGATGTCGGTTCGTTGACTTTGTCCTATGCGAGCCGCCCTGAGGTGACGATTTGCTGCAATGTGCTGACGCCGAGCCCAGACGCCATACTGGAATACACCAGGGAGGAGGAGGGGGCAAAAAGAAAAGAAAAAGAAAAAGAGAAAAAAAAGACACCAGGGACGGGGGAAAGCTAGCCCCCCCCCTGCCCCCCCTGCCCCCCTGCCCCCCTGCCCCCCCTCACTGGATGCAACGTACATTAGCTAATCAATATAGCACATGCGTAGAGAGCTTCATGACTTATGAGGCTTCTTACTTGATGAAAAGACTCCATCACAGATTGGAAGCTTGAGCTCAAGTGGAGCGGCCACTTTCTTTTTCGAGGGAAGCACAGAATAAAACGAAATGCATCCCACGTCAAAACGTCCTCTTTTTCTATTTTCCTATTTTTCTTCGAGCCCGCTGAGCAGGCACGTGCACGGACATGTACATGTACAGGCGCTCATGCGCTCATGCGGTCACGCACTTAAGAACAAACTGTAGCTACAGTAAATGGAGCGTGCAAAGTCAAACAAAGAAATCATCGAGAAGAAAAAACGGCCAAACACTTTTGGCATCCAGGGCAAAAGGGGCGGGGCCACAGCACCGCAACTTCTCATGTGCGCGTGAAACTACCACGTTCATTTGTCAATCTTCATACTTACTTTTGAAATAACCCCAAACTAGAGCAATTGGGGGGTTATTGGGGGCATGTGACCTCAGGGATTATGCCCCCCCCCCTTCGGTGTATTAGAATAAGGTGCAATTGCACATCCACGACAGTAGGTGGCAATGACACTCATTAGTAGGGACGGGCGAGTACAGATCCTCGGCACATTTCGTGATCTCGGTGTTCGCGACGGCAGCCGACACTCTTGTGGCCATTTGTCGGAACTGTCAGAAAGAGTGAAAGGAACGGACATTTTGTTCCATCTCGTTGGTTTCTGCTGTCTCCTTACGAGGCGACATTTGTTCATTTCATGACTTGCATTTTGCCGTGCGTTACCGACAATAAGTAAGTACGCGTGTTGCGAGTCATCTCGCCTCCATCCGCGCTTCGATGTATGTTTTCGGTTGTGGACACCACCACGGGAACCAAAGGCCGAAATGGTTATTTTGCATTCTTTTTGGGGTAAGAGAGCGCGGAAGTCTTCAGTTGTGATCAACAATTACACGAGCTGCGAAGTGCAGACATATCCGTGCACTGCGACGAGACGAACGGTGAACGAGACCGCGAAACAGGAAGCGGAAATGCAGAGCAGCTTTCCAAATTACAAGCATGGATTTCAAAACAAGATAGAATTCAACAGCTTGAGGAATTCTTAACATGGAAGATTTTATCAAATCAATTGAATTGAATTCTTTGCACTTCACTTGTGTTCCTTAAAAAGAAGTTGTACAACCACATAATTTCTTTTCCCCCCCGTTTAATCTTATTTATGGATCTTTGGGGGGAAATTCATTTTACTGTGTGCTCTATGCAAAATGACTTATGAGCAAATTCTAAAAATATAATTGCCATTCATTTCATTCAATGTTAAGGACGTTTGCTATCGTTGGGATATAAATGTCATTTTTGAAAAATGACCTGTCAGTTTTGGGGGGGACATTTTATGTATCATAAGTACTAATGGTATCGACGAGTACTGAAGATTTGAGTATTGGCCTAAAAAAAAAAAGCGGTGTCGAACATCCCTCCTCGTTCGCACCAAACAACGAATTACAAGATTTGTCAAGAATCAGCAGTCGAGGTCAAAGTGTTCAATGTCAAACGTTCAACATTGTCGTCGTTCAGTTGTCACGGACACGCAATCGTTACAAAATGAAACTTTGCCAGCTTCCTCCCTTTTACAAAGAATATGAAAACCACGAGAAACGATGAGAACGCATCTTTTCTCCCGTTTTTGCACATAAGAGCAATTTAAACCCTTGAAAAGGTCGCGTGTGTTTAATGTTGTCAGAAGTTAATAAAAAGCCAAAGAGAAGAATGTCGTCCAACATGGCGGCGCAAGTGGAATGTACATTAGCTAATCAATACGCGGGAAGCTTTATGAGTCACGGGGCTTCTTACTGGATGAAAAGGTTCCCGTCGTCCATCTTGGAATGGATTCCGGTCTGCTTCGCTTTCATAAAAGGAACAAAATGAAAACAAATAAAATACCTTGACTTATGAGTTTAATTCGTTTCGTGACAGTGTTGGCGTCACGGAGGTCGTTAAGGTCGCTGAGTTACTATGCCTATGCCCGCCCCCCCCGCCCCCCCCGCCGCGCCTCCTCCTGCGGTGAAGCCTTTTCATGCCTAACTTTACAAACGTTTGCATCGACATGTAAATCCAGCAGCGAGATTGCGATAAAAAAGAATCCAAATGCGAAAACTGGGGCCGATTAATTGCAAATTGTCTTCCAAACAAACAGCTGAGCGTCGTCACGTGACTTTTGCTCTCCTCAAAAGCGGGAAGCGCAACAAACTGTTGACATTCCGACGGCGTTCGCCCGGTTTGGATGCAAATATTGGCAAATTCACGGCAAGCGCATCTCAAGTTCATTTGCTTCATTTCAAATTCACGTGGAAGCAAAAAGAGGACGCGCGCGTCCCAACATGGACGGAGCAGGCGGACATGTTGGGATTTCTGGACGACGTTCCGTGACTTCTCCGGTGCCACCCGATGATCGGCTCACAATCGGCCGAACGCTTCACAGTGCGCAGGGACGAAGACCCCAAGCAGGCGCCAAAACAAGCCAGCGGAATGTTGCGCAAAAGGTCAAGTCAATCGCCTGACCTCAACCCAATCGAGCACGTTTGTCACGCGCTGAAGTGTGAAGACGTTCACGACGGACGCCCGGCAGACGTCACCAGTCATGAAATTCAGAATCTGCCGACGTCGTCCACATTTCCTTACATATGCCACGCAATCAAAAGCCCGAGTCGGACTGAAAATTGCATTTTCATTTCAAAATGAAGACGTCAGCGTGTGACATCAAAGCAGACGGATCGCGGATCCAAAGTAAAGACGTCGGTTCGACGTCGGTTCGACGTCGGTTCGCCGTCGGTTCGCCGTCGGTTCGACGTCGGTTCGCCGTCGGTTCGACGTCGGTTCGCCGTCGTCCACGTTTCCATTCGTCAAGTCTGCTTTTCAACGGGAAGGTGCGGAAGAGGGTCATCTTGTCCAGCTTCTACCACTGTAATGACTAACAGATGCCAGTAGATGGCGACGTTGCTGGGCGAGGGAAATGCCAACATGGCGGAAATCGGACAAGTTTGGGCACTTAACACGCCGCCATCATCCCACTCAAGCTTGGAGGCAGACATTCGATGCCTTTTTTTCTAATCATTCGATGTATTCCATTTATCATCTGGACAACTAAATTGGACACTTCGAGCTGCATTTCTGTATTTTATTAGCCACATTGTTACTTTGAGAGCTACATTTTTTTTCGGTAGATTTTGGTATTCAAAGATTGAGTGTGAAACACATTTCGCTGTAAAAAAAAAAAAAAGTGTGTACTTTAAAGTAGTTGTTTTTGTCAGTGTAGGTGAAAGGCCTCGCTGGTCCTGACCGCCCACCACTGCAGGTTATCCAGTCCGCGCTCAGGTCCGAAAGTGCCCCCGTCGTCTTTCCAGCAACAACAGTAACAAAAGTTGCGCTCACAGCATCCGCCGGCATCCCCGCTGAGACGCGGACAAAAAGCCTGCCAGCTCGCGCCGAATAGAGTGCCGAGGCGCTGGGGGGGGCGGGGGGGGCAGCGGGGGGGGGGGGGCAGCAGGGGGGGTGCGCGGGTTTTGCAAGCGGCTTTAAGAGTTGGAGCAAGAGGATGATCTGCTCATGAAAGACACACAAGCTGTCACACGGTCCCATTCACAAGTCGCATTCATCCGTCGCGTCACATGACTTTCCGTAAACATCACATTCGCCGTAAGCAGCCGAAAATTGGCGGACATTTCATGACTTTCCCCAAAGTCAGCAACAATTTTGAAACGCGTTGGCCATGAAAAACAAAAAGGACTTTTTTTTTTTTGCCAGGCCGGACGTGTTTGCACACGTTTAGACTCTCACCCGTTGTCCTTTCTCAAGGTTTCTCTTTCCCTGAAATGAGAATTTGAGCTTTTGCCCGCCCGGTCGGGGGTTCGACATCACGAGAGGTCGCTGAGCTTTGTCAAACGTGGACCTTTTGAAACCTGCAACTGCATAAAGTTCAACTTTTGCTTGAGTTGGTAAAAGATAACAAATCCACGAGAATGAATCTCTGATGGCGGAATCGTTTCTCCGCGAATAACTGAAGGGGCAAAAAATGGGATGCGTTCCATTCATGACAAATGACCAACCACAGGGTTGACTTTTGGAATTCATGTCAAGCAAAGACTTGCAGAAGCAACTAAAATGTCATCCCAGCCTAAATATGCTCAATATAAATCAAATGTTTCAATTATTTGCTCAACATTTGGTATCCTTTTCGCACCAATTTTTCTGTTGTCTGTTGCTCTTGCGATCTCGCAATATCTGTTGACGCATTTCACACATTTGCGCTTTTATTGCGGGAGGTTGCGGAATGCAAGGCAACGAGGCGGGAACACTTTCTTCGGCGTTATCTCCTTTCAGCCTTCACCTTCGCGACAATATCAGCTGTAAAATTCCAAGTCGTCGCCAATTTCACAATGTCGCTCGTCAGTGCGCCTCCTAGAGGACACATTTGGCGACAACAGTTGCTTGTATCGAAAAGTTGCCGTTCTTGAGTTCTCTCTCAAATTTCACATCCTTGAAATAGAAAATGATCCCGAGGATATTCTCACTTTTGCCAAAATGTTTTACGTGCGTGTAGAAAACGGAGAGAATGTAAAGGATTGAAAAGAAGTCAGCACGGTGCATTTAGCCCCCCCCCCCCCGCCCCCCCCCCCCGCTTGATTTTGGACTAGCGTCTGCCAGATTCTAGTGACCACCATCTTTGTTTTGGTTTAAGCCCCCGGAGGCTATTTTTGGAGCGCGAGGCGGAGGCGGGGAGCAGCCGGGATTAGCATTTGGAAAAAGATACTGCTAATTCATCTGCTAATGCTAACAGCGCCAGCGCCAGCGCCAGGCTGGCCCGGCTGGCCCGATGAGCAACAAGCAAAACATCGGGGCCGGCTTGAAATTCTTTTTGGGGGAGGGTCGCACTTTGACATGAGTCACAACGTTATCATAAAAATGAGAAGGCGGAGGCTCTATTTGAAGGCCCGTGACATCATAATCATTCAGCAGCCTTGACATTTGGGGCGAGTCACGTCCCGCATACGACGTTATTATGAATATAAGACGGAGCAGGCTGCATTCGAAGGCCGACGGCATCATAACCGCTCGCCGGCAAGGACGTCTGTGCTGATTCATGTCCCGTATATGAAGTCGTTCTGTAAATAAGACGCCTGATTGATGGCCTGCCTCGCAAGGACGCCGCATTTGAAGGCGCTCGCCATCACGTCTGGAATATTTAAGATGTCGTTAGGAAAACAAAAGGCCCAATTAAAAGGACAATCATGACAATATGGATTGCCTTCAAAACGCTTGTCATGTCCTGCGCGTGATCTTATTTTGAAAAGAAGAGCTTGTACTGAGGGCCTGCATCGCAATGAGGCAACATTTGAAGGCTAATGACGTCCACGTCACTCACCAGCAATGATGTTTGTGCTGAGTTTTGTTTTGTGACAATAACTCGCCACTTCCAAAGTGTCTTCAATTGCTCCTTCGGAGTATGAAAGCCGCTTGTACGATCGACTCCAGGTATTACGCAATACTACAGACATTTCTTACCTTTTTATTTGTTTTTGAAGTACAGGACTTGAATCAGAACTTTTACCAGAATTTAGTTTTTTCTTCACAATTATTTGTCCAAAGTGTGAGTGTTTTTGTCACTTTGGCCGTATTTCACCTTTGAACCGTTTGAAACGTTTCCAAAGTGTGAATCGCACGTTTGGTTGGCAGCGGCCACGAAATGCTCACGTTCGCAACCTCAAATGAGATCTTGATCAACAGTTAATTCGGTTGAAAGAAAAAAAAAATGCCACCGTTGAATTGTAATCAAATGCAAGAACATTTGCGGGAAAGCTCGTTTACATTCCGCGTGCGGTTACGCGAGTCCCTTCAAAGTTGAGAACGGAACGGAGACGTCAGTTCCTAAATGTTTAAGCATCTTTCCGACACATGAGAGCTTATCAAGAATTTCAAGATGGCTTTGACCCCCCCCCCTCCCCCCCGCCCCCCCTCGTGTAATCTCACGTGTCAGCGGCGTTGGTGAGCTACTTACGTAATGGCAGATTGTACTACAGTCTTGCTTGGAATCCCGCACGCTGCGACAAACGGCGTCCTCGTTCATCGCAACAAAACGACGCACGTCCTTGATCAGCAAACAAGAAGGAAACTTTTATTTTTGAGCAAGAATAAGTTGGATTTGCTCTGACGAGTCAAAAGAGGGTACAGTAAACCCCCCCCCCCCCCCCCCGGCCCCCATCATGGGGGTTATGTTTCAGAGCGCCCCTGCAAGAAGTGAAATCCACAATATAGAATTTCCCGATTTAAATTCTCCCTTGGCATCTTTTTATAGCACGTAATTACAACACTTATTTTTTTTGAAGATCTCTCTCTAAATATAACACAAACACATTTAAAACCATAAATTATTGAGAGAGAGCAAGAGAAATGGATGGCACAAAAATCATCTATATCCATCAATCGATTAGAAAAAAAAGTCCTCATTTGTTCTCATCTGATGACGTTCACCGACAATCGGGCACCAGAAAAGGAAGCTCGATTTCTGCAGGCATAAAAAAAGAATTGAGGATTTGGCATTCAATAAGTTTGAGCAAAAAGCAGAGCTGAGCTGAAGCGCTTCCCGTTTTCATTCTTTCACATTCACAAACGTGTGTCGCCATCTAGAGGCAGACAGCGGAATTACACCCCAAAACCACCCGCAGGAGAAATTGCGTTCCGGAGCGCACTTGCCTGTGTTGCGGGTTTGTTGACGTGACTTTCTTTTTGAAATGCGAGCGGCCCCTCAACGGGATGTTGACGTTTGCTCGCTATCTTGAACGCAGCTGCCGCTCGTTCCAAGGCAAATTCCTGCGAAGGATTCAAAAGAAACCTTGAGCGCAAAAAAACAATGGCGAGTGTTTGTCGCACTCAAGTGATGGCGAGGAACATTTTTGGGGCGCGCGAGGCGCGTGTTTGCGCACGTGCTCCGGGTCACGCCGTCCCCGCGCGACCCGGACGGGCCGCCGTAAATCTTCCTGCGACTCGGAACGCTTACGCGCTTAACAGCTGCGCACGGAAATAGACCCTTTACGGCGCACACGAACGCGGCAACGAACAGCCGTCCTGCTGGAATCGTCACCTTGCGCACCTCCCGCCAGGTGGGCCGGGTTTGACTTTGACATTGTCGGCCGCCAGAACGCTCTTTAAGGGACACGCCGACATTTTTGGTCACCAACGATCAGCCGAATTCCACGTTAGCACTTACAGAAAGTCATTCTTTGTTTCTTTCGCTCGATTTCTTGAATTTCTTGAACGGTTTTCGCACTGAATGTCGTCGCCTTCATTTCCTTTCCAACAATGAATTAAGGCCACGTTTCATTTCGGACGCCAACGCGCGCTCGCCGACATCAAAGATTTGTTGGACTTACTTATTTTGGATGACTTCAGTCTCCGGCCGCTCTTTCCTTGACTGGACTTTTTCTTTTTTCTTTCTTTTGCACGTGTGTCGTGTAATCGTGTCGTGCGTGCACGAGGTCACACAATCCCAAATACTACGATCAAAATAAAGTGCAGCCACTAAATCAAATCAAACAAAGCAGCCTGCAGGTTGAAGTGTCCACACTTTGACTCCTTATCAGCGCACCTGCTGCGTGCACGCTTTTAAGGGCGCTGTTTTAACCACACCTGGCCACCAGGTGGCATCATTCCCAGACGGCAGGTCTTGCTGGTTTAAACTGCAAATCCGATGGAGGTCGTCAGGTGACGTGCGGCTTTTCTGTGACTCTTCCAGTCTCTCTATTGCTAGCTGTTAAACAAGCACTTCCTGTCCGAAGCTTTGTGACTTTGATCCACCGTTACGAGTTGTCTTCGTCTCACGATGTCGAAATGTGAACTGTGTGCACTTCAGGCTCTTCCGGAAATGTCACCGCAAAGCCCCAAATGTTGGTAAGCAGTTTTTATTAGGCAAGGCCACTTTATTTCTCGAGCGCATTTTATACACATCATCGAAAAGCATGAACCAACAGAACAAGCGAAAACGACAACTAGCGTATCTGAATTCAAATGACTCAAAGAATGTACGACGACGATCAAAAAGAGCAGGAAAAAAACACATCCTGTTTTTCCATCACGTTGTATTCTTGGTCTCCAGAGGAACGTCTTCGTGTCCTTTTGAACTCCACGCAAAGAAAACAAACAAAACGGAAAGTGAGCAAAGACGCGCGCACGCGGACGGGCAAAGTCACGTGATGCACCGTGCGGGCGTCTCCGCGTCCTGGACGGTCTCGGGCAGGTTGAGGTTGAGGGTCGCAGAAGAAAGCGCCGACACGCAAGACCACCTGGGGGGGGGACGGACCACGCGTCCTCCAGGAAGAGACCCAAAGGAGCCATGGACACGCCCACACGACTCAACACGCTGGTGAAGCCCAAACCTGCCAAGTCTGCCTGAACGCAACACATTTCATTGACTTGCTCTTCAATTGGTGGAAGAAAAATACTTGGGCAATATTTCATATACATCTCCCTCTAATGTACCTTATTTACATCACATTCAATAGTTGTGGCATATTTATGTTGTATCGACGCGCATGAGTAATGATACACACTCATCGCCGACAGGGGGCAGCACATAACCAGGTCATGATCAAGTAAGACGCGTCGCACACTTCCAACGTGCTCTTCTCATGCACCGATTGGATGAAAGCAAGCCGATCAGACGAGCCAATCAGAGAGCGCCTCACCTGAGCACGGTGGGGGTAACGCTCGTGAGTGAACAGGATGACGGTCGCGAAGGGGGCTTCCGAAAGCCCCTCGCCCAAAATGGCCACCGCGGAACGCGCCTGCCACACGTCTGCAAAGACAACCAGAGCATATTGGAAAAAGAACCCGCGCAGCTGCCTGACGCGAGCCCGCACATGCCGCAAATAGGAGTCCACACAAGATGGATTCCTCCACCGCTGAAAATAGACGCGCATTCTGATGTCTTATTGAAAGGCAACGTATCGCGTCGCATTTCCATGTCCTGAACTGCGTCTCCATTGTCAGGACTATTCTGTGCAAATGACGTCAATTAGCCAGATTATGACATCACAAGTGGGCGAATCACATTTGCATGAAGTGCTGCCACCACCAGTGAAAATGCTTTCAGTGACTTTATTGCCACTTGGGTTTTTGTCTTCTGCAGAGAGCAGCCGCTCGAAGGGTGCATATTCATATTAATGGCAACTGTTCTAACGTCCGTCCGTCCGTCCGTCCATCATCTCAAGCACTTATCCTGTTACTCAATGTATGTACCTCTAATCCACCCTATATAGATTAAAGTTGTATTTTTTTCAGACCAACAAAAATTGTAATAAAACTTTTTAAAACCAAAAAAGCCGCGTAAACGTACCTCCGCTTTGTCTTTGGATGCCAACTTGGGTCTTTTGTTGGCGCGGGCGCATCTGTTCAGGTACAGGTGCGCTTTTTCCACTTGCGCGTTGGCCAACAGCCAGCGCGCCGATTCGGGCACGAACCCGGGAAACCACAACAACAAGCACCAAAATCAAAATCGAACATCGGCGCACTCCAGACGTCCGACCGGCAAATGTCTGCTACTGACCGCCAGGTGAGGACGGCCAAGGCCAGCGGGGCGGTGGCCGCCGCCACCAGAGGGCGCCAGTCGTTGATGAGGAAGGCCAAGCTGTTGCCTAGCGACCAGGACAGGCTGCCAATCACGCACATGGACGCCCTGTGGGACGAGTTGACCCACTCGATGCCTGAAAGCCAAAAAATCCATATGCAACATGGGGAAAGTTGTGTTTCTTCCAGGGGGAAGGGGTCTTTATATTACAAAATTAACAAACGTTAAATTAAATAAGAAAACAGTCATAATAGGAAGAAATTAATGGTGCATTTTTCCCCCCACTAAAAAAGCCACAGTGATAAAATGGGTATTTTTTTAAGAGAAGTTCATTAAAAAATATTTATAAAATATTTATAATTTTTACAAAGATGTGACAATATTAATTTAAAAAATATTATTTTTTTTTAAAGAAGAGTCCAAAAAATAAATAAAATCAACATGTAGTGCATACTGCCCCCCCTGGTGGTCAACACACGCACACCAACATGGGCAACGCAATCCCATTGAATCATCATGAATGATGCCCAAAAGGATTAATTTGATTTAATTGAGTCATTATTGTATGTTTTTATTAAGCACAAAAGTGTAGAAAAAGAGTCCTACAAGGGCTCCCTCTAGTGGTACACAAAAATCATTACTACCCAGTCCACTCACTGCACGCTTCAGCTGTTTGAATTTGGACGACAGTTTCAATCATGTCGTTAGCGCACGCACGATTCTCACCAGAAGGCGCTCGTCCCCGGACGTCGGGCCGCCTGCTGTCCGTTTGTCTCCAAAAGACGGCGAGGGGGAGCCTGCGTCACAGGAAGTGCTCGCTGTGGCCAAAAGGTCAACAGGTCACACATTGCTTCCCAAAAAGTGTGGCAACAAGCAAAAGCGCAGAAACGAAAGCTTGGATCGTCACTCTTCGAATTGAAAGACGATTAGAACGCCACACTTGAAACATACGGAAGATCTTCAGACTGCTTCGTTGTCTCACAAGAAGCCGGAATTTGCACGCCATCCTATTTTGATCTCAAGCGCCACACATGACGAGATGTCGCGTCACGAAACCCAGCCACGTTTGGCTCGTCCTGTGCAGGAAACCAAACAGGAAGCTCGTCCCGCGCCGCCGCAACGAGCCAATTTGGAGTTCTCCAAGACAGAAACCAATTTCTCTTTAATCGAGCGGAGGTCAAACATGGAGGACGGCTGAGCAACGCTTGCGTAAGACGCTTTTGTGCGGCGGAGAGCAACAATTGCCGGCGAGACAATCCCGAGGCTGCGCTTGGGCCAAACAGCGGATCCCTCGCCACTTCCTGCGCACGGACAAACGACAACAAGCAGACAATGGCTGCGTGAGGAGATTTGGGATGTGATGTAACGTGTCGCCGGGAGGTCGCCCGCCCGGGTCCCCCGCCCGGGTCCCCTGATTTCCGTGTGTGTCAATTTAGACCCAAGCTAAAGTGTTGGAACTGGCTTGCTCTTTTTGATGATGTCACGGTTGAACAAAGATGCCGCTTTTGGGGTTTCCTGACAAGCGACCATTTTGGCGGTACAAGGTTTTGGCTCCACGCCGTCGAACCGCGCAGGCCAAAACTTTGGACACGCCTTCTCATTCAATACATGCGTTATTTTCATGGCTGTGTACATTCTCACTGAAGGCATCAAATGTATGACAACGAACAAACACATTTGGAGTTACGCACTTCAAAAAAAAAAAAAGTGGAAAAAAACCATAAATAAAAAGCCACCCTTTTCTCTGATGACTTTTTTTTGCTCATTCTTGGCATTCTTTCGACGAGATTCAAAAGGTAGTCGTCACCTGAAAGTGTTTTTCAACCGTCTTTAAGGAGTTCCCACACGAAAGAACGGCAAAAAGTAACCACAGCAAAGGTTGCTTATTTTGAAGAATCTATCATTTCACCTTTTTTGGGTGAAATAACTCCACATCATTTCAGTCCTCGTTTTGAGGCCTTCAGCGAGAATCTACAAAGTCGTTAGAATTAAGCAAATGCATTCAATAAGAAAACAAAACACTCAATAGAAACTAATAAAAGCTAACAAACTTGCTCTAAAACATATTAAAAGTAAAAAGAACAAAACTAAAACTAAACAAAATAAAAATAAAAATCTTAAAAAAAAACTAACAAACTTGCTTTAAAAAGTAAAAAACTTCTTAAAACCAACTAAACTGAATTAACATAAAAAGTAATTATAATGAAAAGTCCAAAAATGATGATGACCTTGTCCCATCTCGCCGCGACAGACAATTAATGAACATGAAATAAATTGTTTGTGCGCAGGAAGAGGAAGGTCGTGGCAGAGTTCAAAGGTCGTCAAACACAAATGCAAGCGGTCCTCCAGCTGCGTAACGGCTCGGTCCCGAGGGAGCGAGAAAAGCAAACGGAAAAATCATCTTCACGGCCGGGACAAAATGTCGACGAGGGTTTGACGTCAAATCATCCAATCCAGAAACGAGGCGTCAAATCTCGCCTTTGTTTCAAAACAAACACGGAGAGCTTCAGTCATGGGAAAAAGACGCGTTTGTGCGTGCGTGCGTGCGTGCATGTTGGGGTCCCAGCGGGAGAATCGGCGGATCAGAGCACAACACAAACACACGTGACTTTTATACGGCAAAAGGTTGCGTAAATGCGCCGAGCGGACGGATTTGCCTCCGACAAGGACAACATTGCCAATCAGGTCAATAATAAGCTTTAATAACAAGATATCAGTGCAGAAAAGACAAACTTTTGAGCGGGTTCAAATTCCCATCATAACAATGCTAATACATGAACTGTCGTGCGTTTGGAAAATGCTTGGCTATCATTTGATGGGTCGAGTTTTGCAGCGTATCCAAAAGCAGAACGAGCGCCGTCAACGCCGTCGCACGACAAGTTCAACGCGCGCCCAAACAAAGAACCAAAGAAAGTAAAAAGACCCTGTTACTCCACACAAAACACACAACATGCTGATATCGTCTTGGCAAGCCCGAACCTTCCGCCAGGTTCTGCTTGGGAAACGGGTCGAGGGGCGCCGCCGCCGTGAATTCGAACGGCGGTGACGAGCCACAGACAAAGTCCATCCTTTAGCACGTTAGCAACGCTGGCGCTAACGCTGGCGCTAACGCTGGCGCTAACGCTGGCGCTAACGCTGGCGCTAACGCTGGCGCTAACGCCGGCGCTAACGCCGGCGCTAACCGCACGAAGTCCGATATTGCGGCCACTTGCGATCACCAACTCTTCCCGCGTACGCTTACTCAGTTTGGCTAACGCTAACTAGCGCCACGTCCAATCATCAAATCCACGGCCATATTGTGCCCAAATGGGACCCCCAAAAAAATCCCTCGTTGACTCCTTGGAGCGCTTCGTCTTCAATCCGTACGGTCAAGTTCTAAAAACCCGCAAGCAGCTTCACTACAAACAAAAACCTTCAGACCAAAAGGTCGGAGCTGCCGTCACCAGGGGGTTCTAGTGGGGGCGACAAGGGTTCCAAGTGGGCTCAAAGTGAGCCTTTCAAGATGATGTTGCTTCTCGTCACAACTGTGGAAGGTTCTACAAAAGGACTCTGTGAGGTTCTCATGGAGTCCAAATGGGTTCGAATGAGGACCTTGGGCTGTTCACATCAATGCGTCTCCGATGGGGCCGGCACGAGTGGAGAAAAAGGGTTTTCTTTTCCCAGACTTCATGGGTTCGACAAGAGTCGAGAATATGTGGGCCAGAGTCTGTATTTTGGTTCCTAGGCCAGTTCTAGAAAAAAAAAACACAACTGCTTCTAAGAGCATCTCAAAAGTTCTAAAGGAGGTCAGAATCTGTCTTTTGGAACCACATGGGTTCGAGAGGCCTCTCGGTCAAAATGTGCTCCTCGAGTGGAACTTTGTGTTACAACACAAGCGTAGCCAAATTGAAGACGGTCTTTGCGGGTTCTCGTGGTGACTCGCTGGCGTTCAATGGGCTCAAAACGGATTCAAAAGGAGACCAGCTGGGTCTAGTACGGGGTCCACTGAGAAGCACTAGTGGGTCAAAACGGGCTTTTCAGACTTTTTGGCTGTTTTAAAGCGGACTATGGGTTGCGGTGGGGTCATCATCGGTTCCCGCGGCGGCGACGTGGTCCTGATGGGGTCAAAGGGAGCATTTGGAGACAACGTGTGACAATATTTGGAAGGTTCCGGTGGAATCAGAAACCGAGTTCTGTATAGTCCAAGCAGTTTTTTGCGAGTTCTTGTCGTCACGCCCTCGCGTTTTGACGAGTCAATGTGGTTTCTGGAGAGGAATTTGATTGGGTACCGCAGGTGGTCGTATGGGGTCCAAAGAGGGTTTTTGACAAAGTGGGTCTCGATGCGGGTTGCGGTCAAAGTCCATCTCTGGAGATGGAGTGTTTTCCAAAACAGAGTTCTACTGGAATCAGAACTGCTTCTAATAAGGACCGCAAAGGCTGTAGTTCAGGGTCACTACGGTGGTTTGGACTCTGTGTTGCTATGGTACGGTTCTGGACGGGGAGCAAGTCTTGAATATTTGGGGAGGATTTTAGGACAATCTGACGGAGCTGAAGTGATTCTTCAAAGGGGTCTTCGTGGTTTCTGTGGGGTTCACGGTCTTCCGATACGCGGGTTCTAATCAGGCTTTCGTCGGTCCTTTGAGATGATGCGATTGTCAGGGTGTCAAATAAACCCGAGTGGGTTCGAGTCACTCGATGTGGGAAATCTTGCGGCTGAAAACGGCTTCGCGATAGGAGGCACGCGGCGACGGTCGGGACGAGACGAAGACGCGCGTCGGGGGACGCAAATGAAGCTTGCGGAAAATATCAGCATGATGTGAAACTCATTGATCTGATCAAACAATCGATACAAAATCAAAAGACAAATCGAATGCGGTTGGATGCACACGTGGCACATGTTGACCCGCTAAACAGACGCACTCGGCGCCATTCAAACGACGCGACGTCGTGAAGCTGCTGTACAAAAAAAAAAAGAAAAAATGCTACATGTCGCAAAAGTGAAAAGGACATTTCATCTTTTTCTACTTTCTTAAAGCGCAAACAAGAGAAAGAACAAAGAGGACGACGAGGACGAGGACGAGGACGAGTACTGGCCAGCCCAAAAGCAAGACGGCGAGGACCACGTACCGGGACACATTGACGCTACGACGCCGCCGCCGTCAACATTCCAAAGGCGCCACGTGCGCGTGTGCAAAAGCTCTACGGGGGGAAAAGTGGTCGCCGCACCGGAATTAATGCCTCCAAAAACAAAAAACAAAAAAAAGGACAGTCATTCTGAGGCGAGAGGCACAAATAGAAAAGTCAGAAAGGCAACTTTTGATTGACACGTCGGTGGGACAAGAAGATCGAGCTAAAAAAACAAAACATCCGAGGGACATCAAACGACCTCTTTGTCCAATGGCGGCGTTGGGCCTTTCGCGCGCCTCCGAAAGGTCGCCACAAATTCCGCTCAATCCGCACCGACAGCAATCGTGCCGAGGAGGATTACGGACACAGCCAACAACTACCGAAGGGAAAATATATAAAAAAAAGAAAAGAAAAAAAATATATGAGGCCATTTTTTTTTGTTTGTTTTTTAACCAAACACTTCAACGAGATCAAAACCCTGAGATCATTACAAGAAAAAAATTCAATTGAACGAGATCAAAGTGATCAATATTACCAGAATCATTTGGTCGATTTCAAAATCTTAATAATAATTATCCCACCCCCACATGAATAAAGTTGCAAGAATTAAGTGGAAATATTATTAAACACGTCATTTAAGGACAAAATGCGGCAGCATTTAATGAGGAGAAAGTTGTCGTCTTACCAAAAATAAAGCGGCCATTTTAGGACAACAATATTTAAAGAACATGTTTGAGAAAGTCTCAATTTTACAAGAGAAAAAAAATGTTTACAAAAATAAAATGATAGTTTTGAGAAATTAAGCCTCAATTTCTAAAAAATAAGAACAAATATATTACTATAATAATGACTTAATTGAACGAAAGAACTTTACGAGTAACCTCATAATATTATGAACAGAAAGTTGTAAAATGGAAAAAGTTAGGTTCATTTAAAAAAAAATTTTTGTCAACAATAAAGTTGTAATTTTAGAAGAATATAGTCGTCATTTTACAATACGTGAGTCGCAATTACCTCGTCATATTACAAAAATAAAGTTCTCATTTTAGTAGAGTGCAACAACGGTCATTTTATAAGAATACATTTGGACGACGAGAATTTTGATGTTTGAAGGAAAATCATTTGAATTTGACAAGAATAAAATTGGAATCATCCGAATGAAAGTAAAGTGACAACTGATATAGAAAAATAATACAGTGCTCATTTGATAAAAACAGGAAACATGTTACTACTTTTTAAAGATGACATTATTTGCTCAAATTCCAAATGTGCTCTTTTCGCAATACAAACAAATGATTCGGAATTTTGGAAATCTCAATTCTAATGTGGCCGTAATCCTCCTGTGGCGATCTTCATTGTGGTGACGAGTGAAAATGACAACAAACCGTTACAAAAAGAAGACAAAAAACACGCTGCGGTCGCGCGAGAGCAGCCGACAAAGTCCAATAATACGAGTGGAGCGTATCGAGGTTAGCGTGTTAGCGAAGAATGCATTTTGCGTGTGTGTGGATTCTTCGTCAGACCAAATAAAAGCTCAACATATGAAAGACGTTTGCTTTGAAACTTCGTCTTTAGCGAGCGCGTGACATCGGAAGGCAAACAAAAACAATCGTTATTCAGGATGATTGTTGACGTAAAAAAACGTTTGGACTTTCCACATGAAACTTTTGTCATGCATAAAAAAAGCTCTCTTTGGGATGCAAAATCGTAATAAAGTACAGGTTTGTGCAACGTTTACTCATTTGATAACCGCATCGGTTGTTTGGAGGCCTTGATGGCAATTTCAGCAAATCTTCTCCAATTTCTGCAAACCTTCACGAAAGAAGGCCGATGACGTTTGCCAACATCAGCTTTCATCCTTCGCCGATATTTGCCGATCTTCCATTCGTGTTATGGACCAAAAGCAGCAAGTGATTCTTAATCAATTGAAAAACTGTTTGAAGTACGTTTTTGAGTTTGAATCGAGGGTTGGACTTTTTTTCCCCTTCAAAATTCAAATTCAGAACAACAACAAAAATTGATTGTAATAATCTTTAGTTGCAGCCCGAAAATAAAGCCTTTTTGTTGTTGTTGATATTTTGGCTTACCTTTCATTCAAATCGGTCCAAATGAGCCACAAAAGGAAAGTTGTGAGCGCAACTATTTTCAAAAGGTTTTCTTTCCCATAGAAATGTTGTCTCAAATTCTGGTCCAAAAATTGTGAGTAGAATTCTGTGTGCGTGCGTGTGTGGCATTAGCATTAGCATTAGCCATACAGCTCGTGTCACGAGTGCGGGATTTAAGTCCCGGAGGGACGGAATGGCTGAAGGCAGATTTTTGTGAATCCCGCTGGAACGACATCACACCCCGACAACTAAATAAGGCGGGATGTGATCATGAGTTAGCTTAGCATGGAGGCTATCGGCGAGCCCGGAGTCCCGGCGGAGGCCCGGCGGAGGCCCGGCGGGGGCCCGGTGGGATGGGGTTGTTGTGTGGACCGGGGGCCTGGTTCTAGGTGGCCTGGTCCAAGGCTCGGAGCAGGTCGCAGCCTTGGAGGAGGTGCAGGCTGCCCTGCAGCGGCACGTTGACCTCGCAGTCGTAGCGGGTCAACTCGGGCAGGAAGGTGCGCTCCAGGGACGGGCCCAGCAGGTGACGGGCCACACCTGCAAGACGCGCATTCACAATGCAGAGAGAAGAAAAACAGATTTCAATATTTGGTGACATTTTTCAAAAATATTGATGAAATATGAACCATATGTATATTCAAATTAGAGCTGGCACCCCAAACCCAAGTTTCCCTCATGGTTTCGGGACTGGATCATCAAGCAGTCATCAACCGTCTTGCGATTGCGCAATAGTGAATCCTTGCCGCATGCTAAGCTAGCGAGCTAACCGGGGAGACGTTTGTTGTCGTGAGAGGAAAGCGCAAACTAACGGCACGTCACACATGAGTTGCCATGACAACTACTTCTTCTTTTTTCCCCTTTTCCCCCTTCTTCTTCTTCCATTTGGTGTATTTGACAGTATTATTCACAAACATGTATTACAATGACTTTTGTTTTGTTTTAAAATGTCATTATTCTTTCCCAATATTTTTGGAGCACCTCACCTGTCAGGTTTCTTGGATATTCAGACTTCCTGTGTTGCTGCAAAACGTCGAACGACGGAGGAGTCCCGTTGGCCGGCAACATCGCGCCGAGTCGGCGCCCTGGAGGACAAAATGTGAAGTTTGAGTTCAGAGCGAGACGAGACTCGTTTTCGTCAAATCACACAAGCTCGTACCAGACAAAGATCCGCCGCCGCTTTCCATGTCGGCCCTCATCTTCTTCCAGATGCTTCCTGATGTGGTGACGTCGCCCTGCTCAACGGGCGCACACGCACACACACACACACACGCGACAACAACTTTAATTGCATACAGGTTGTGAGAAAAGAGCGAAAGTTCGGTTTCCGGTTTGCAACCAAAGAATTCGACAAGTGGTCGTTTACAGTCAAGGTCAAAGTCATGTTCATCCGATTCGAACGTCGTTTGCGATTTATTTCACAATGTTTTTGGATGCACAGTCAAGCTGTAGTTCTTCCCCATAAAATCTGGAACGGATTTCTTTGGATTTGCATTTGATTTCTGCTTAGAATTTTGTACGATTTCAGTCAAGAAAATGCAGATCGGGAAAAAGATGCTCACGATGGAGCAAGCGCAGGGTTTGCCGATGTATTCATTCTTAATGATCTGGAGTTTATTTGTCAGACCGATCTGTGGAATCCCTTTCAAATGGTTCTGTAGGTTCCCGTTGCAAGTACGTGCTTGCAACGGGAAGATATTTTGCTGCCGGTTTTGTGGGAGGATTTATTGGCCATCGGGGAAACCAACAAGCGACTGGCATCGGAGGCGACTCACCGACATCTGACCGAAGGAGCGCTTGATGCTGTTGGCTGGACTCAGGTCTCTGTAATTGTGCACAAAATCCTCCAAGCACCTACACACACGCACACACACACACACACACACACACACACAAATGGAATTCGTCAACAACGCGGCACGAAACCCGAACATACGGCCCGGATCAAATGTGCCCCGTTTTGCAAAGCCTTCATCCTGAACTTTGACGACGAAGTAAAACGGAGCCCAAATAGAGACGAAAGATGAAGATACTTAAACATGTCCCTCTTTTGTCAGGTGCTGCAAACTTTGTGTGACGTTTCGAGTCATATTTGACCCGCGCCGACGAAAATAAGTGCGGGAAATAAAAGGGAAGTAACAACTGCCGTTGGCTCCACACGTTGTGGGACGTCGCATGGGTGCGATTCTCGTCCACAATGGAATTTGAAGAGAAAGCGACAAGTTGAGAGAATTTCCATCCAAAATCGTGCGAGCCATGAAGGAAGGGAGCAAAAGTATTGGGACAGGGCCAGGCGGGCACGCGCGGCTGCCAACTTGCAGTTCTTGATGATGTGACAAAAAGCAGCAGGATGACTTCGGAAGTCTTTTGATCATCTGCTCATATTCTGCCAACTGCTTCAAAACTCATTGGACGTTGGCCTCACAACAACGTTTTGCAATACTCATGTCAATCCAAAATAAAAGATTTAAAAAAACCAGAAGCTTTGGTGATTTCCAGAAAATGCGATCCATGAAAGACATTTTCAGTGAAAACAAGTGTGAAAATTGCGCAAGGAAAATGCGGTCACCTTTCTTTGCGCACGACGTGCAGCAGGTTCTGCTGGCAAGATGGCCGCCGCTCGGCCGGGTTGCCGGGGTAGGCCTCGTTGGCCGCCTGCCGCCGGTACGTCAGCAGAGGGTCCGGGGGCCACTGCAGGTTCTGAATGCCCCCCAACGAAGACAGAGGGGTGCTGGCGGGGGCTTGGTAGGGCGGATTCTGCACGTGCCCCAACATGTACGCCCTCACCCTGGGGTCCAGAGCCCCGGGACCCGCGGGCCGCTCCTCGCCCGCGGCCCAGGCGGGGCCCGGGGTGGGCGCAGCGCGGTAGAGGCCTTGCTGAGTGGGGGGCGAGGAGAGGGGCTGGAAGAGGCTGGCCACGTTGCTGAAACTCTGCTTTTGCGAGGGAGGAAGCGCGCCGAGCCCCGCGCCGAGCCCCGCGCCGAGCCCCGCGCCGAGCCCCGCGCCGAGCCCCGCGCCGAGCCCCGCGCCGAGCCCCGCGCCGAGCCCCGCGCCGAGCCCCGCGCCGAGCCCCGCGCCGAGCCCCGCGCCGTTCCCGTCCAGGGGCTCGTCGGGGACGATGGGAGTCAGCTGGAAGTCCTCTCCGTCCATGGGGATGTACGGAGCCAACGTCTCCAGGTCAAGGTCGCTCAAGTCCCGCTGAGAAAAAAAGCAACAAAAACAGAGCAAACACTTGCAAGTCAAATCAACATAAAACAAGGACGATGTCGAAGGTTTTGATGAAACGTTACAAAATATAAAGACATTCAATAGTATCGATCCCAAGGATCGGCATCCAGTCGATAACCGGCCTTATATTGCAGTATCGGGTACTCGCAACGAGGGCCGATATTTGTATTGGTTGAACGAAGACTGTACAAGCACATCTTCTGGCCACCGGATTTTTGCTTCCATTTTATTAATGAAAGAGTTCAAATGCAGAATCACAAACATTTGACAAACAAGACAATTAAAAACATTACGTTCATACGTGTCGTCATTTGGATACGAGAAACAATCAGTGGGTTTAAAGCCGGCAAATCGCATTCAGTAAAAGTGCGCATTAGGTATGATATCGTAAGATGTGAATATTTTGGGTCTGGTATTCGATCAGCAGACGGAGGCCAAATGGAAAACTTTTAAAGTCCACCTGCAGAAAATGCAACAATTTGGGAGACCTCCGTTTCCTTTGTTACCTCCGCCAGGGAAGATGAACACACACCTCAGTCTTTGCCGAAGCGTCTTCCTCGGTGTCCAGCGCAAAGAGCCTCTCCGTTAGCTCCGCCTTCAGGTCTCCGTCAGTACTGCTGTAGTATTCGCCGGGGCTGCTGGGCTGAAGACCACCAAAGTGCAACCACAAGTCGGTTTACATGCGTCACAAGGTCGCCTCCGCTACCGCAGGGGGCGCTGCGCTGCGCTCTCACCGTGGAGCAGCTGCTTAGACTCGGGGTGGCGCTGCAGGGCGGCGGCTTCTGCCGGGCTGCGAACGTGGCCGCGCCCGCGCTCGACACCGCGTCGCTATCTGGCGAAAGGGGGGCGCTCCTGAGGGTCTCGCCGGCCCAGGACGGAGTCCCCGGGACGGGCAGAGGGGCCACGGCGTGATGGGCGAACGCCACCGCCGCATGCCGGGACGGCTCCTCGAAATGACGACGACCTAGCAAATGGAAATCGGCGGTTGTGGTCAAAGTCAAGACCTCCAAAACAAGTGGCCAATATTGAGCGTAATCTCAAGCGTTGATTGATGATGCAACGTTGACGGTTGACGAAACGTGCTGCAAAGCGACCATTTTGGAGGCATCAGCAATATTTTTTTGTCTGCTATATACAATCTTGGCGTTTGAGGAAGCTTCAGTGATAACTTTTAAAGACTTTGACGACACGTCGAAGACCTCCTTCCAGTAAATAATAAAATAATCATTCAAAAAGAGTTGGCAATATATCGAACAAAAATGGCCAATCCTATTTTTCATATATTTTACTATCAGATTCAAAGACCCCTTACAGAAAACACCTCGCCTTCAATAAATGTGTACAAAATAGTTGGTGTGCTCTTACCAAATTAGTGGATAATATTTTGGTTTCACTCTGTCAAAAAACATTAAACAAAATTGAAGACCTTTCAGGAAATAAACACTATTTATTGATTTAACAAATTTTGGCAGTCATTTTTTTTATGCGCTACAATCTGATTTTAAGACCACAACGACACATTTAAGGCCCGTCCTTCATTTTTTTAGATGACATGCTACTAAAAATAAATGCAGTATATATATTTTTTAAATCATTTATTTGATGATTGTGTAAAGACCATTTCAAGGCCGTTTGGATCCAAATGAAAACCTCTCCCTCATAAAATAGAACCACTATGAGTGGGAACTATTTGGCAAAATTTGCCACTGATATCTTTTATGTGCTATACAAAATATAAATCAAAGACTTGGTGGATTTTTAAGGCCATGTTAATCAAATTTACGACCTCAACGTTAGCAATAGTAGTAATTGTTCATACATTTGTGTACTATTTGACAAATCATTCCATTTTTGGGAGTATTTGTTAATAACCGATTTTCAAGGATTTTGTCCATCAAACTGAAGACCTGCCGCGACCGCGCGCGTCCACTTTTTGTTTGTGTGCTGAAGTTGAGTCGTTTTGAAGTCTGACCCAAATCGAGGCTGATGACGGCGTCTCCGGGCGTGGGCGCCAGCCGGACGAGGTCCCGGGGTTCCTCTTTGAGCTTGCTGAAGAGCACCTCGGCGCCGTTGTCGCCGGCCAAGAACCCGCCGGCCTGTCGGGGCTTGAACAGCGACTCGGTCTGCTCCAGGGAGAAGATGGTGCTCTTCTCCTCAATATCACTGCCGAGAGAGAGCGAGAGAGAGAGAGAGAGAGAGAGAGAGAGAGAGAGAGAGAGAGAGAGACAGGGAGAGAGACAGAGAGAGAGAGAGACAGAGAGACAGAGAGACAGAGACACAGACAGAGAGAGAGACAGAGAGAGACAGAGACAGAGACAGAGAGAGAGAGACAGGGAGAGAGACAGAGAGAGAGAGAGACAGAGAGACAGAGAGACAGAGACACAGACAGAGAGAGAGACAGAGAGAGAGACAGAGAGAGAGAGAGAGAGACAGAGAGAGAGAGAGACAGAGAGAGAGACAGAGAGAGAGAGACAGAGAGAGAGAGACACAGAGAGACAGAGACAGAGAGAGAGAGAGAGAGAGAGAGAGAGAGAGAGAGAGAGAGAGACAGAGAGAGACAGAGACAGAGACAGAGACAGAGAGAGAGAGAGAGAGAGAGAGAGACAGAGACAGAGAGAGAGAGAGAGAGACAGAGAGAGAGAGAGACAGAGACAGAGAGAGAGAGAGACAGAGAGACAGAGACAGAGAGACAGAGAGAGCGAGAGAGAGCGAGAGAGAGAGACACAAGCTTTACTAAAAATCACAGCAGGTAATACTGACTCATTCCTCACCCTTTCATCTCTATCACTGTTTTTTTAGAGTGGACTCTCAGGCTGAAACGATTAATTGAATACTCCTTAATCACGGTAGAGTACAATCGTATATTATCGATTAATTGTTTAGAGACCTTGCTAAACTTCAAATTGTCTATAACCTCAGAAATTCAGCCTCTCAACAATCCAAAATGAGGGCTGCAACTCATAATCATTTTAATCATCGATGAATCGATTATTTTTGCAATTAATGAATAATCGGCCCTTCAATCAAAAACAATGAGCAATTTGGCAATTATATGTTAAGCAAGGTGTCGAAATGATTAATTGATTGAAATAGTCAAGTGTTTGATGAGTCAGCCAAATTCACAAACTCTAATTTGTTAGCTTGAGTGCTGTCAAAGTAAAAGCAAAGAGTCAACGCTGGAGTTGAACTTGAACTTAAAACCTTTTTTTTTTTTTTTTAACTTAGGCAATTATGCTACGCGGCCGACGAGTTGCTTGTCGAGTTGCACATCGTTCATTACTTTTCAAGATGCAATCTCGGACATGCCGAACGCACCGCACGAGGTGCGACACGCTCGCAACATGTGCGGCGTCTCACCTGAGCACGTAGTTGACGCAGATGATGCACTGAGGCTGCGAGTTGCGTCCGTTGTAGATGACGGTGCCTTGCGTCTCCACCCACACGAAGCCGCCGCTCTTTGCTAGCATGCGGTACCGACCGCTCACTGCCTGACCTTTGCTGCACACTATAAACAAAACACACACACACGCATTGACAACATCACAAATGATACGTCACATTTGTTTTTGTAACTTGACCGACGACCTCGAAAGATGGCGTTCAACATCCACATCTGAATTGGGCATCAGAAACTCAAGTACGAATTGAGCCGGGCCCCAAACGAGGCGGTCTTAAGTCAAAGTGTGGCCTCACTTGAGTTTTGCAGGCCTTGATATCATCAGATCCGATTTTTCTTCATGAAAATATTTAGCAGTTTGCCTACGCGGGACCGCAACATTGCAGAATGTTTTGGTGGAAGGTATTGTGGACATGATACGTTGTGGTTTTTGGAGGTACATTTATTGGCCGTCATGCCCTGCCAGGTGGGAAGGGAGAGCCACAGTCACGAATGCACTTTTCAGCCATTTATTGAAAGCTGGGACGAGACTCAAACACAAGAATGAGAGAAAGAAGCAGCCTTGCGAGGACGCCAGGTCGTTGACCCATCATCATCATCATCATCATCATCATCATCATGAAGATGATAAAGGAAGAGGAGCAAGTTCAACAGACCCACACAATTCATCAATTAAATGACATGTTGACACGTGTGTGTGTGTGTGTGTGTGTGTGTGTGTGTGTGTTCGTCTTACAGTTGAGGTGACTCTTGGTGACGCTGTCAGAGTCCAAAGCGTGATAAAAGTCGTAGATGGAGCGACCCAGCAGATCATCTGGAGTGTAGCCCACCAACTCCGTCACCCTGGAACGCACATGCAAGTTAATACACATCACAACAGACAAAAGGCACAGAACATTAATGAGAAACTGAAAGAATTCAAGAAATACAGAAAATAAATGCCCTCCCCAAGTAAATGCTGTTAGGTAAAAAAAATATGAAAACAACAAAAACAGAAAAAGAAAAACCCAACTTATTTGCTGAATTTTTATTATGTCAGTTCAGTCCCCAACCCCAAATCTACTTTCAGTGAGCAACTGCCAAAAAATGTTGACACCTCCCTCAAATAAACACCCCCTTTTTCGCATCAGGAAATTTTGCAATTTAGCATTTTTGTGGTACACAATTTGCATCAAATCTGGCACCCTCTAGTGGCCACTCCATCATGCTGCACTGGTGGCCAATGACGCACGACCTTTTGCCAGGAAGCACTTTTCACCAAGTCAAACCTCCTTTTATGTTCGTGCGTGCGTGCGCGCGCGCGCTCTAACGAGTGCCAGCACCTTCAATAACCTCATTCACTTAATTGGACGCAGGATTTGGCCACTCGTAAACCTCCCAAAAATGGTCTCAAAAGAAAAATGGGCCGCTTGTTTGCAGTTGAGTCACGCAAACGCACACGCGCGAGCACACGCACACACATTAAACCTTTGTCCTGCATGAGCAACTTGAAAAGATTATAAGACTGCATGCACAAGCTTGTGTCACTTCAATGCGTGTGTGTGTGTGTGTGCGTGTGTGCGTGTCTTCGTATGCCAGCAATAAGAGAAAAATGATTTAAAAGCAGCCTCCAAGTAACACTGCAACGTCGTTGCCACGGAGACATTAACAAGGCCGATAACAAAAATAAATGCCTCGTCACAAATAAAATGCAAGAAAAAACAATCAAAGTCAATGATTTCAGTTGTTGTTCGCAAGCGGCCATTCAACTTTCAACCGTATTGCTAACCAAAACAGCAGCCGGCGCACCTGTCGTCGCAGTAGGTGAACTTCATGTCCATGCTGTGTCGGCTCAGGAAGGTCCTGCTGTCCAGCGGCGCTTCGATGTTGGCCGGGTGCGGGACGGGCTGGCACATGAGAACGGTGCAGGCGAGCGCCGGCTCCTTGAACCCGCACGCCGGCCGCTGCGGGGGGCCCGTGTACATCTTCAGCTGGCCCGTGCAGTGCAGCACCTGCCAGGCAACAAAAGGCGACCGATCATTCGGGTTGGAACTGATAACCGCGTTTGTCGCTTCTCTCGCCAATCGGACTTGTTTGTTTGGGGCTGCTGGATTTGAGGCCAGGTTGAGTGCTTTTATTTTGGTAGGTTTTTACTTCCCATTTCTGTTGTTTAATAAAACTCAATCTGCTTTGTATGAACAACTCATTTGAATCATCTATATCGAGTTTTTTTTTTTTTTTTAGAATTATATGAAGTGCTTTTATTTTGGCAGGTTCCTACTTCCCATTGGCTTGACTTTCAGCCAAAGCTTCATGTGAACAAAGGACTTTCCGTCTATGTTAATGCTTTTATTTTGGTAAATGTCTACTTCCCATTTGCGTTCCCTCAGCTGCAAGCGCCGTTATCCACTTTTTGTGAACAACAGATTTCATTTTGATCTTTTGTCATGCGTTCAAATCCATCTTTTTGATTGCAGAGTTTTTAATGTGGTCGGGTTCTACGTTCCACAGCCATTGGTTTGATCCGAGTCTCAGCCTTTTTTGTGAAAAAAGGAATTGTGATCTGGATTTTCTTTTGTGCATTTGAGTCCATCTTTTTGTCATTTACTTCTTTTATTTTGGTAGGCTTCTTAATCACGCTGGCCTGAATCAGCTGGCGTAATCAAGTCACCGTTTGCAAACAAAGGACTTCTTCGATGTCCATCTTCTGCGTTCATGCTGCTGATTGTTGTCTCTCACCTTCCAGTTGGCCGACTTGAGGTTGACGGTGCGCCCCCTGTTGGTCACCGTGCACTTCATGCGCATGAAGAAATCCCGCTCGGTGCTCTGCTCTTTGCTCTTTTTCCCAAAGCCGCTACCTGGAAACATGTCATCAAATAAATACATAAATAAACTATGAACGCATTTGAAAACCCGCCTTGTGTTTGTTTACACGTTTGTTATCGTTTGGTTGGCAGTGGATCTTGATTCCAGTGCTACAAAGACTTTGGTTGGACTGGCAGCAGTCACATGTCACCATTTTTTCAAAATAGGATCATATGAATTTATTGAATCTAAAAAATAAATAAAATAATATGATGATGACATTTCCGAATGAACAATACTGAGCTCTTTAGAAGAAAAAATAAATAAATAAAAATAAAATAAAAAAATATCTAAAAAATAAAAAAAAACCTCATCCTGACAATACAAACATGCAAGCAAGCAGGAGGCCGAGGGACTCGTGGTGATTGGGCACAAATGAAAATGCTTCACGTATAAGAATGTTTTATTCGTCAACAAGTGTGCGACTTTTTTAGGACGCGCTCAAGATACATGTGTGTGCACGTGTGTGTGCACGTGTGTGCGTGAGAGAGGAGGAAAAAGAAGTATGAAACAAACCAGATTGCTCCGCTTGTGCCACTGATAAGACTTATCAACGGCATGTGTGCAATGTCATGCGTGTGTGTTACTTTCTTTCTCCTACCAAACACACACACACACACGCACACACGCACACACACACACACGCACACTCTCTGCTGTTGACATGACCTCTGAGCCGGCGTTTGTATGTCGCGCTCATGAGATAGGATGTTACGTAACTTGTGGTCTTTACTCTCGGCCCACAAGGCGCATTGAAGTTGGCATGTTGATGTCAGCAAATATAATCCAGCCGAAGGTACGATACATTTCTGATTTGGACTTTATATACCACCATGGATTTGAAATACAACCACGCACCACACTAACTGACAAGGATTCATTTGGTGGCTTGGTGATGAAGTGCTGCCTCCATGAGGGAAAAAAACTGTCCAATTGTGTTGGTGAGCGTTCATTCCGCAAAAAGCACTCAAAGCAGCCAAGTCGAAGCCACATTGTTCATACGTGCGTACGTGCGTGCGTGCGTGCGTGCGTGCGTGCGTGCGTGCGTGCGTGCGTTCACACTGACTGGCTGTCTTCAGGCCGAGGTTCTCTCTGATCTCGTCGTGGTCACACGGGTGCGTAAAGTCAAATATGCTTTGGCCAGTCAGCTCCACCTGACAAGCACAAAAAGAAATCGTTGAATATTATGACCTCAAATTGGAAAAGCTTTGAAAACTGAACTTCAAGCACGGCCGTCTGAAATTTGCACATCGACAAAATCGTGACATGCAAATAATAATAGTTGTCACGGCTGCTTTAAAAGGCCAGCCAGCATTGACCAACACAAAAGTGGTTCGATGATGATGATGATGATGATGATGATGACGATTGCTCTGCTCTTAACAACAATAAAGCTGCTAATCTGTCTATTGTTAAAACAAAATCGGATTATTTACTCAAGTCGACTTTTAAGGTACACGTAAATGCGTTAGGATACAACACAAATTAAATTGACTGGCCCAACATGCATCGATAACAGTTAGATTTCTTTTTTATGTCTCTCGGGGGTGGGAACAGATCACAGAACTGAGACGGAGACTTTCTGCGCATGCTCACGAGGTGACTTACCAAAATGCATGGCATTCATAAGACTTTCTGGGATTTGATGAAGCAAAGGGGGGGGGGGGGGGATAGTATTACCAGTACTAAGTAAAACTAAAGTATTGTCCTTATACTGAAAGGTATTGCACGTATTTTTAGTTTCAACAAATAACCTTAGTAACAAGAAGCCTTTTTTTTTAATAATTAAAATATATTCCTGATAATACAAATACAGGATCAAGAAAAAACCCAAAAATGAATAAATTACTAATAATTATTAATCTGGATTAACATTTTTGAATCGATACGCTCTTAGCATTCATTTATCAATCTTTTCATATGATGTATTTTTAAATATACAGTAAAATTGTTTTTGCATTTTACTTTAGTACTCTTATTTAAATAAAAAACGATGAATTAATTACTATTACAGGGTGACATCATCTTGCACAAACCATGTTATGTATTTTGAAAGGATTCATGAGACTAATGGTGGCATAGCGCCCCCTATGGTAGTGGAGGTAAAACAACTGAAGCAGCAATCCCGCTTAACGGTGCGTGACTGTCACCTGTGTGTGTGTGTGTGTGTGTGTGTGTGTGTGTGTGTGTGTGTGTGTGTGTGTGTGTGTGTGTGTGTGTGTGTGTGTGTGTGTGTGTGTGTGTGTGTGTGTGTGTGTGTGTGTGTGTGTGTGCGCGTGCGCGCGCGCGTGCGTACCTGCGTGAGGCCCATGAACTTGTTGATGTTCTCGGACAGGAAGATCATGTCGCCATCGGCCGTTACCACGGTGATGAAGCCCTCCAGAGACTTCAGGTACAAGCTGCTCATCTGCTCGTCATCGCTGCCGTTGCAGCCTGCGGGCGCACACACACACACACACACACACGCACACACACATTAGAAACGCACGCGTTTGTGTGCACATGCTACAGTGCGCTTCTTCGGCTCAGATCAAAACAAACGAGCACAGACGCCTTTGACGCCCGCGACGCCGCCCGCACCATTTGAGCGTTTAGTTTGCTCAAGTGTGAACACTTTCAATCTGAAGCGACAACACATCAACTGCAAATGCAATTTTTCAAGAAAATCAACTGTTGTTGCCAATTTTGTCCACTGGAGGTCGCACTGACGACCACTTAGGTGACCCTTAACCACGTCAATGGTGAACGTCTGCTTGTCAGAATTTGATGTGTGATATTGATGCGCGTGAAGGCTAACGCTAGGTCCGGACTGAACATGAAATGTTGCGTTGCGCCACGTGTCTCGCGGGAGTTTGTTCGCAGTGGAACTGACTAAAGGGGGTTCCTTCGGAGGAGAAGAGGAGGAGCTCCTCCTCCTACTACTACTATGACAAAGTTTGAACATCGCTAATCAATCAGGTGACCGGCGGTTGTGTAGGATGCTAAATGCTAACTTGGTTGAGAGTTCAAAAGCGAGAAACAAGTCAATCCACTCAGCAGACCAATCACGGCTCCTCTGCTTTGTGGAGCTGAGCCGTAATTGGTCGTTACCTGAGTAACTGTGATGTCATTTTCAGTCGGCAAGTTGAAAACGGCCGCCTCCTCAGATTTTGCTGCTTAATTCAAATTGCCCTTGACACCAGAATTGTGTAGACGCGTTTCCCCAAAAAATCTCACATATTTTTGTTTATATTGAGGACAGTTTGGTAAGAAAAATAATATGAAGGTGGTCGTGATGTTGTGGTCAAGTTGTCTATCTGGACGCACTAGAATGAAATTACGTGTGTGTGTGCGTGTGCGTCTTCTCCCACAAAGGCCAGCAGTGGATGAGAGAGGATGGGCGGGCGTGGGTGTTTGGGGAGGAGGAGGGGGGGGGGGGGGGGGCGGGGGTTCTGTCCGAGGGGAAGATCGCAGTTCCTCCAGTGCTTCCCTCCGATAAGACTTTTGACTTGTGAAAGCTTCCAGTGGGGACTCGGGTCTGGACGCAGGCCCAGATGGCGTCCGACGGCCCCCTCGGGGGGAGCCCAAGAGCTTTCTCACGGGGAGGAGGGGGGGGTGGTGCTCTGGGTCCGGTCCAAAAGGCCGGCGGCAGGCAACTTTGGCCTACATACTTAGCTTGTGATTAGAGGACATTTGGAGGGAGCCCGGTTGCGCTTTTCCTCTCTGTTGTTCTTGGGTTGCGTAAGCGTCCTGCTTGGACCGCCATTGGTTGACGGGAGCACATCACGTGAGCACGCTTGACCACATATCGATGGACTTTTAAGATTATCACATCGATGACGCGGGACAGAAATGCCAACGTCGAGGCACGCTTGCATGCCAACGGAGTACGTATGGTATAAACGAGAGTGTGTGTGTGTGTCGGGAGTAGAAAGTGTGTCAGGATGGCGACAAGATGATGCACGCCAAAGAGTGAACGTCCAATGGCGGGTAAGAAAAAGCCGCCAGCGCTCAACTTGAGTCATGAGCATCGTGCTGGTGCATTTCTTACTTGCACATCTGTAAAGAAATCATTCTGCCGTTAAAAGCCGGCCCTCGCTCTTGTTTTGAGGGTCGCAGTCACTGTTCTGCTTGTTTCTTCACTTTTTGGTCAGAAAGATTTGTTTTGAGTGAAAATCAAAAAATGAAAAAGCGACTTTTTTTTTTTTTTTCTGGTAACAGCGGCTACTCTTTCTTTTGGGAGTTTAGATGCAAAAGGCAGAAAGTATAAATAATTGACATTTTTTTGTTTGGTGCAGCGCCGAGAGATTTTTTTCAAACTTAAAATGTGTGCCTTGGCAATCGGCGGTTTAGACGACCCGATGAAACCAGAAAGCAATTCATATAAGAAAAATGAAAAGTACAGGAAGTTGCAGTACACGCCAAATTGAACTCTGATTCCAAGTCAGGCCAACGATGCTAAGCTAAAGGCTAATTGCAGCCATTTTTGTAGGGAGCGAATGATTATGCTGAAGGAAAAACCAGTGGTTGACTTTGTATCAGAACCTGACTTGTGTGTGCGCGCGTGTGTGTGCGTGTGCGCGAGCTTGTTGGCGCCACGCCGCGAGGCTGTTATGGCTAGCTGCAGTAATGCCAGCAGCCGTCTGCCGCTGGGCAGAGTCCTCCACTTCCTCTCCAATCTTTCCTCACATCTCGCTTTAATCGCGACGCTCATCTCACTGTAGCCTCGCATGCACTTTCGCGGCCAAACGGAACGAAAACGCGCCATATAAACACCTCAGTGGGAATGAAAAGGCCGATTCCGAATGGAATGTCATTCGGAATCACGCGGGTGGCAGAATATTCCTCGCGTCAATCCAAACGAGCGTCATGTCGCGTGCTCTGTCTTGACGTAAATGCATCATGACGTCATCGTTTCTAAAATGGCGGCGTCTCCCCAGAGCTCGTCTGCGAGGGGAGAACTTGTCTTGAAGTACTTGAAACGTGTTTTTATCAAGACGTTGCTTCAATAAAAGTGTTCACACTCACAACTACTGGTGCTAAAGACGAATAAACTCCATCTTTACAAATCACGTGATCGATGCCCGTGCGTCCCGCGGCTGCTCTGATTAAACGGCAGATGGCAACGGATCACGTCACACGTAAACAGGTGACCAGAGATCTTCCATCGGAATGACTAAAACGTCTCCATGTATTCCGGCTATTGTCGACTGCACATCATCATCCGTTGGCATAACAGAAACGACCTGCGCAGCATCAACCTGACTCCTCCCCTTCCTCATCCCACAAACCCCTCCAGCCTCCATCCGTGTCCACAAGGCTCAATCAAGCTACACTAACGCTCACCTTTGACCTCCCCGCATGTGCGCGTGCGCGTACCTGTGGCGAAGAGTCGGCGCGTGCGCAGGAAGCTGATGGCCAGCCTCATGATGGAGGCTTTGTCCAGGTGAGCGCTGACGCTGTGCGGCAGCGGAAGCTGCGTCGCCAGCTCGTAAAACACTTCCGTTTCTTTACTGCGGCGGCAGCGAGCGGCGTCACGAGACTTCTCCTTGCGGCGCTCCGAGCTGCTCCTGCGACACATAAACAACGACGACGCGTCAGTATTTGCTCAGATTTCCAACCTGTTGGTGTAATCGTGTAAATATTGCGACTTCCCGGACCTACGGACCCTCGGAGACACACACACACACACACATCAGGAAACGCACAACGGAGAGGACACAATAACGTCCAGGAAAAGGCAGAGAACAGATCAACCTGACTTTTGATCCAATGTGCCACCAAGTGCGTCTGTGTCTGCTGATTGCACTCATTAACCTACATTGATGTGTGTGTGTGTGTGCGCGCGTGTGTGTGTGTGCGTGTGTGTGTCCACCCTTTGATTGTGCGCATCCATTGTGTTGCAGGATGCCAAACAATTGGGGCGGCGGCAGCGAGGCTCCTGGTGTGGCAGCCCAATCTTCTGATGGGCTCGCCACCCACTTCCTGTCTGGAAGTCCAGCAGGTGGCGAAGGTCCAACGGTACTGTACAACCACAGCCAACGAGTGAAAAGATTCCCATTTCGCAAGTGAGGCAAACCTCAGGGATACGATCCCGACCCACTCGCGATAGGTGAAATTAGGTGCTAGTTAAGTTCTAGGATCTGCGGTTTCGGGGTGCCGAGCTCTTACTTTAACATTAGACTCCGACCAGCTAAAACGTTTCCTTAACAACAAACGGTAAGTTATGGATTAACCGCAGAACATTTTTTGAATGCTAATGCTATGTTGATATTGAGTGGAAGATGAAAAGAAATGTTCCACATATCCTGGTTTAAGACGGGTACGATGTGAAGACGGCACGTTAACGAACGAGGTAAAAAAAGGATCAAACAAGTTGAAGAGTTTCCATTGTGACATTTTCAGAGTCGCCGAGCAAAATACTTCAAGGCGACATTACGCAATCCTTGAGCTCACACACAAATAAAACAATCAGCGGAAGACGGAACAAGATGAGTTTTGAGCGACGTTATCTCCGATTTGTGTGACAAAAAAGCACATTCAAAATCGACAAAGCAATCAGCGTCCTCTTGCTTTGACGGACAACCCGCGCACACGCACGCTTAATCAAAGAGACTTTAGCCAAATGTCAACGTTTGATAGAGTTTGGTTGCGCAATGCACAGCAGGTGGGAGGGGGGGGGGGGCAAAATTCCTTGTATGCTTCACAATTACAAATGGCAAAGATGGACAAAAACGGACTTAAGTAGAATAACGTGGTAATTAGTGGCACTTTTATTTTTACTCATCTGGACTACAAATATGGCCGACAAAAAGCAAAAACTGACCAAAGCAGCATAACGGGTGAATTAGTGGCACTTTTTTTTGAACTCTACAGGACTACAACTATGTCTGACAAAAAGTGGATGAGGTTTACTGCAGGAAATTTACTGCAGGAGGGCATGCATGTGTGTTAAGGGGAACCAAACAAATCCACTGTAGTCCTATCACCCGAGGACTACAAATATGGCAAAACAGCAGATTAGTGTGTGTGTGTGTGTGTGTGTTAGCATGCGCTTGTTTACGTTTGTGTTGTCCCCTGCATATAGTCCCATCACTAAAGAACTACAAAGATGGCCACCAAAAGTGTGCGTGCCACACACTGGTAGGCCATCAATTTTCTCCAGACGCTTGCAAACGTGTTGAAAAGCCACAAGAAGTTGGCACGGCTGGCAGAGAGGAAGCCAGTCGCGCCAACATGGCCGCCGGGCGTGCTGACATGTTTTCCTGTGTGGACATCAAAAGGAACGCGGCCAGCCAAAATGTCTGCCGTCATGGCACTCATTTGTCTTCCTCGCCATCTAATTGGATGTCTTTTCCGCGCCACGGATTAGCGAACATCAAAATGAAGACGACGACCGGCCGCGCTCCAAACCTGATGAAAACAATTACGTGACGTCTGCTCTCCTCTTGCATCAAAGCCAGACCACACGTGCGCGTGTGTGAGACGACAGGAGATCGAGTGTATTGATCACCAACACACACACACACGCGCACGTTCACGTGCACTTTCACACTCTCAGTTCTATGTCATCACGCACGCACGCACGCACGCGCCATAACCTTCATGTGAACGTGCCAAGTGAAACATTGTGTTGCCCTTTCACATACAAGCAAAGTGTGGCTGTGTTTTACATTCAAACACACACACGCGGTCTTCTTGTGACCACGTTGCTGTTGTGATAACAAGCCGAGAGGCACCGAAAGGAAACACAACCTCCAAAACACAGCAGGTGTGTTTGTGTTGGTCTCGTTGGGTTTGTGTGAGAAACTAATGCGCGTGTAAATTGTCGCCGCACTTGTTTTATATTCCAGAATGAAGCGAAGTCGGCGAGCGGTGCCTTGGATTCAAAATGGCCGCCGTGCTCCAAAGCATGACGTAACTGTGGAACATCGCGCGCTGTTTACAAAACAGAACAAACAAAGTTTCTTTTTCATGCTCATTTGTTTCCCTTCAGAGCAGTGAAAAGTTCTTGTTTCTCTGCAATGTTTGCGAAAGCAACTTTTTTGAAAAATGTGCCGCCGGTAACCTTTCGAGACGTCACATTCACAATTCCGAGTGACGATGCTAACGCGAGCGCTTGTCGGCCGGAGGAAGTTTGAGACGTTCTGCCTCAGATGTGGAAGATGCCAGATGTGGAAGATGCCAGATGTGTCGCGTGGCATCTTTTCAGGCACAACATGAGAACAAGCCCCGTCGGACCGCGCCGCCATCGTTCAACACGACCCATTAGGTCAACGCGCTGCCAGGGCCGAGTCCAAAATAAAATGCAAACATAGAATGACAACAATGATTTGTTGTTTGGCTTTTATTTGGAAGTTGGCCATTTTAAAGTGTTGCAAACAGATTGAGAGTCGGGCTGAAAATATATATTGTACTAATCGACGAATGCAAATGAATCCATGAATCGGATGAAAATAAAAGAAATGGCAGGCAAAGGAGCAGAAAACTGTCAGTGGCAAAAAGATGACATGAAAAGATTTGTTAAAAAAAATGGTGGCTGGGCTAGCATAAAATCCACAAATACGTGTTGGCTGAGGCTGACAACAGCCAGATTTACTTCCGGAAACAAGTCTCACCTGTTTTTCTAATGTGAATGACTATACTACAAAATCTGTCATGTAAATGACAAAATTCAAAAATGTAATATGAAAAGAAATTGTAACGTGAACAAAAAAGATGTAACGAGGATTGACAAAAAAAAAAACACATGGAAAAAATGAAACGTGACCAATTTTTGTAATTGTGGAGTGTAATAATTGAAATTGTAATTGAATTTCAATTAATTGCACAGCCTTAACGTGAACCACTACATAAAAAAAAAAGAAATTGTAACATGAATGACCGCATAAGAAAGCCAGGGTTTTTCCTGTGTACAAAATTCAGAGGCGGCCACCGCCAGCCTGAGCCGGTGATCTCGCTCAACACAGCGCTCCAGCTGTGTTGAGCGAGCTTAGCGGCAACGCATTTTCCTGCAGTTGCAGTGTTGCGCCATTATAGAGGCGCTATATCAACATCAGTTCACCGGAAAGACCTCAAGCTACAAACGAAGAAAAAACAGCTTTCTCTTTTTTAAACTTGAATGTGCCGAAGGAAAAAACTGATCATGGAGCAATGGTATAGGTCACCGCCGTAAAATAAGACCGGTATTGGCTCCGATAACTGGTATCGGCAGTCACCCGTCATAGTCAGGATGATGTCACCTCTGCCTCATTTTGGGCAAGGAAAAACCCAGAAAGCAATCTGACAAGAACACGCATGCAAATTGGGAATGATTGCATGCAGTGTGAGCAGAGTGGAAAGCACACAAATCAACATCACATTTGCTACCTTGCATTAGGAATCGCGCGCACGCGCACGCGCACACGCACACACGCACTTTCCCTTGCTTACAGTCGGCCTTCCTGCACTTGCGGGCCCGGTCGGCACAAACAAACACAGCAACAATACAGCGTTGGCTAATCTGTGATCCTGTGGAACACCGTGTTCTGGAAACACGCACACGCGGCCAGACAAACAGCCATCCCACTCCGGGCCCCCAGATTGAGCTCAATCAGGGGAAGAACGATGCCGGCGATTGCCGATGATTGCGATAGGCCATGACGGGACAAGACAAGGTCGCGCACACACGCGCACAAACACACACGCGTAAACAAGCCCACACCGAGTGTGGGCACAGGCGGCCCGATTGAGACGAGCACAGAGGCGATGGCTTGGGAGGGGGCGGGGTGGGGGGGGGGGGCACAGGTGGCATTTGCCAACCAGACGACGAGTCGGAATACCAAACGAGATGCCGGAAGGGCGGGACAGGAAGTCACATGGAAATACACAAACACACGCTCGCAATCTCAATTTCCCTCGACTCACTCGGGCATTTTCTCATATGCACAAACAGAATTCTTCATCCAGCAACATGCAGACATGTTTTCCCCTTCAAAGCATCGTCGTCGTCGTGACAACACACGAGTGAAAACACGAAGAAAAAACAAACAAACACGAGTGAAAACGCCGTTCTTCGAGTTGACGGCGTTTGATTGAAAAAGAATCGCGGCAAATTGACAAACAAGCCATTTTCTCCAGTTTAGTTGCAACTGGAGGTAAGCACGACGTGTTCCAATCATGTCAATATCGGTCCCGAAGCTGAAATTTGGTGTGATCGCATGACGTGACCACATGACGTGATCACCTGACGTGATCACATGACGTGACCTCACGCAAAGACGAGCCGGCTCTTGCAAGTACGCGCCAATGGCCGAAAGGGAGCGCAGGCAGGAGCGTTTTCAGATTCCAGATGTTTTCTTGCCGTCTGTGAAGCTCAAGGCAGACAAAAACCAGCAACATTTTGTTTGCCACGACTTCCTCGTTTGCCAGGCAAGGCACGTCTTTGAGCGGCGACATTTTGTTCTCGTCCCAATTCACTGATTTCTGCCACTTTACACATCAAGATTTGTGATCGTAAATGTGGAATGCATCGAATATTGAATATTTAAGATCGTCAGCCTGACATCCGACGATTTGGACCAACGCGCCTCAGACGAGAAGGAAGACAAAAAGCTTGTCTCGCATTTATCGTCCTTGTTTGGGAAGAAGCCCAACTGGGACAAAACCGGCCCAATTGTCTTTATGTGTTCAGGGGTGGCCAATCCCGCTCCCCGAGGGCCGGAGTGTCGCATGTTTGCCACGTTTCCCTTCTCCAACACACCCGATCGACTCGATCAGCTCATCAGCAAGCTCCGCGGAAGCCCGATAACATCCTGATCATTCGAATGAGCAAGAAAGTCATCAGAAAAAAATCAGGCTCGTCCGATCACATCCAAAGAGAAGAAGCAGAAATGCAGAAAATGTGTTGACTAACGGCTGAACGCTTTGAGATGGTTCACGTCTTCCGCTTCCTTTGCCGCGGCGCCCATTTCATGTCTGCTTTCCTGATTGCGAGCGCGCGTTGAAATGTTGCCGCCCGCCGGTCGGCGGCGGCTGACGTCACCGCAGCAACAAGATGTTCCGCCAAAAACATGACCGCATCCTCCAACGCCGACTGAGCGCGTCTTGTTATTGGGTCCGGGCCGGCCGCTAATTGACATGACAGGTCACATGACGTCAGGCTGAGAGGAAGCGTGTGCGCGCGCGTGCGTGTGTGTACGCGCGTGTGCGCGAGGGAGAGTCAAGTAGAAACGTTAAACGTTAACATTTGATATGCGACACTAACAAAATGCGCAAAAATATGATGAAGATGTGTCAAAATGTATCCGGTTTGCAATCTGGGCCTTTCGTTGGGACTTATTAGGACTGCAACGATCAATACTTTGTAGAATAGATTATTCTATTGATTATTATGGATCCAATTGCATTAAAGTTTATTGCAGATTCATTGATCCGATTTTGGACTTTGAAGAAAAACAAACCATTTGTTTTCAACCGTTTTGATGCCAGTCCAACAAAACGTGGCTTTCACAGGTACGACAATTAATCGATTAATTGACAGCTAATGGATGATCAAATTCACCGACAACTATTTGGATGACTGATTGACCACGTTTAACCTACGATTGTCTGATTTTCAGCTTCTCAACAAGAAATATCGGAGATTTCGGTGGTTTCCGATTGCGCTTCTCAATTCTTTTCTGTTTACTAAAGAACGTGGCTGGACCTCCGCCAAGGCGAAGGGACGGCGGGTGCCCGAGCTTCCATTTTGGTGGCGGGAGGAAGCGGACGCGTGGGGAGCTGATGGCAACCAGCAAACAGGAACCAGAACCGCATCACAAGGAAGACCAGTGGGGACAGCGGCAAAGAAAACCCGAGTTTCAAGGGAGGCTTACACTTTCACGGTGGGGCTTCGAAAACCACCTTAGGGTTTTCAAGACAGACTTTCAAACAAGGGTTAAGGTTTCAAATGAGGACATCCAGCTCAAGTTGGTCTCATATGAAAATTTCAAGCTCAAATTAGGTCCCCCCCCCCCCTGCATCTGCACCATCCAGTGACAATGAAAGCTTTCTGTTCTATTTGTATTCACTCGTTCCGTACAGAATGTGGTGTTTTTTGCGCTACACAAATTTGGTAAGCCGATTTTCAAAATTAAAATAACGGGACACTATACAATTATTTCTCACCAGGAAATATTTATAATGAATTTAATCGCAGCGGCACGTGGCTGACTGGTTAGCGCGTTCGCCTCCCAGTGCGGAGGACGTGAAAACAGGGCTGGCCAAATCGGCCATTACTCGGGACGCAAGACTGAAAAACCGGGACCGTCTCATTAAAGCAGGACATCCGGTCAAACGCTGCGACCGGCCCGTTACGTCGCGTGGAGCAACTCGAAAGGTCAGACGACATTTTCCGTAGCTCGGCATCATCCCGGCAGACAGCCGGTCAACAAACTCAAGCGGACGCCGTCGTCGCTAGCGCTAACGTTGGCTTTTTGCAAGCGCAAGCGAGCCGGCCCGCCGGACCGCGACAACAATCGGGTCCGCCGACGTGCCGGATGAACGTCAGCGGCCGAGCGCGCATTTTCTCCGCGGCCACGCGCTCAGCCGGCAGCTTCTCCAAAATGGCTGAAGGCGGCGATGAGGAAGAGCAGGCCACAGAGGCGCCACTGTGTGTGCGTTTTCTGCTTAATACCTGCTCTGTACAGACCCCCCCCCCCCCCCCCCAAGCCTGCACGCACACACACACACACACAGCTCGGTGTCAGCCGGCTGCAAACACGAACATGACAACTTCAAAAGAGACAACAAAGACCAGGATGAAGTCAATGATGATGATGATGAAGATGATGAAGTCATGGATGTCCTCCTCTGGTGTTCATCACAAACTGAACCACAACAAAAACCAAGCACATCAGAGATATCAATTCCACATAGAAGCTTCCTCGTATGCTCACTTGCACAAAAAACAACAATTTATTATTATTTTTCTAATTGAACATTGACTCCGCTTATCGCTTTGGCACTTTGAGTGGATTGGCTGCAACTGCAATCAAGGGCCACGCACGCACCTGCTAGGAATATATATATATATATATATTTTTTTTTAGGGCTCAACAGTCACCCATGTTTGTCAGGACAAGCAACATTTCACTGCTGGTGTAACACATCAGACTTTTACGAGTTGAAGTGTAAATCTCATTTTTGTTTTCGCCAGGTGAGAGCGTTCGACATCCACACTTTTCTTCCTGCCAAAAAACATTTTCAACATGCACGCACGCACGCTTTTGACAGCTGAACATCTCATTTGTTGTCACCGTTTAAAGGCTCAAACATGCAACATGCTTTTTACTGATGAAAAGGTTCAATCATTCCGTTTTTTGAACAAAAGGGTTAGTAGGCACCTAAAATCACTAAAATCAACCTGGCAACTTTTTTCATTCGACCAATGAAAACATGTTTAAATGAATTTCTATCAATTAGAAATTGCACATCACATTTAAAATGAACAAAGCTATCAAGACACTTTTCCCATTATAAGCTCTTTTTTTTCTTCTTCTTTTTTTTAAGAGTTGGCCTCAGAATAAAAAAATAAATAAAATAAAATCCATTCATTTCGTAATACATTTCAAGAACTGCACCAAAAAGCGAGCGAGCCAAGATTTCGATTCGAATGAAATAACATAAAGTCCAAAACGTAAATCCTGATGCAATGCGGCTGCAAACTACAAAAACGATCAACAGATCGATTACGTCATTAGTATTTGCAAACGTCATGACAAAGATTGTAAAGTCCGACATTTTGGATTGGATGGATTGGGCAGGTGTACCTAATCAAGTGGCCGGGGGGGCCTTTGAAACCAACTTTTACTTTATTGTGTCTTAGTTGAAAGTTTCCCTTTTCTGCGTTACGCCTCCGCGTGTGCGCATTTCAAATGCACCTGAACGCAAATAAGGCAAGATGGCAACTTTTACAAGTGAAAACTTTGAAAGACATTCAAAAATACACATTTAAGTCATCTTACCTCTTCTTCTCCTTGTCGGCTGTCATCTTTTCACCGACAACAAATCTCAAATAAAGACAATTAAAAAATAAAATTGAAAATAAACAAAAGCTCCAAGAATACAAAAGTGCGTGTCGGCGGCAAGCTGCGCGTCTTTAGTCCGCTCAGGAGTGAAGGTGAGTCGGCCAGCAACACGACGGAGGGTCGCTGGTCGCTTGGGGAACCAGGGCCGTACAGTCTCAGAACACTGCCGAGGATTGTACAGCCTCTCCCCGAAAAGGAGATCCACGGGAGGCCCGCAAACAAGTCACCCCCAAAAACACACGCAAGCTGACGTCCGGACGCTTGACGGCTTCTGCTCGCTCGGCGACTGACTGACTGACTAACTGACTGACTGACTGACTGACGCGTGACGGACGGACTGACCGGCAGTGGAGTTGCGGCTCCTCGGGGTTCATTGGCTGAAAGTCACAGGGCGGGAACGCCCGCCAGCTAACAGGCCCCGCCCCCGGAAACCTGCACTTGCCTGTTTTTCATGCAACAAGTTTTGGTCAGATTCTAATTTTAGAAAGTTACACAAAGTATTTTAGCAAATATTTTCCTATACCGAGGAGCCCTGACTCACGTGCTTACTATTTTACATCATTTAAAATATATATATATATAGAATAAAAAACAAACCAATGTCTTTGCCTGCTTTTTAATGCACGTGATGGAAGCAGTTTGACTCACATTTCAACAACAACAACAAAAATGCCTTGACCTGTTTTCCCCACATACCGCGTGGGAAGTCATTTCACATTCCGGTGCTCACCCGTACTCGTGTTTTTAGTGACATTTTAACTCCAAAACAACAAACAAGAATTCCCCTGGCCTATCTGGTTCTTATGTAACCACTCGCTCCTTCTCTGTAGTTTCCACGTGTTATTTTTTACCAACATTTTAAGTGAAAGCAACAAATGTGGGATTCTTTAAATAACCAGCTGTAAAATAAATAAAAATAAACACAATCATGCAACCACATACACTTAATTTATGGAACTATAAGAGACAGATTGGGGATGGGTGAAATGCGGAGCAAGAATTTCAATCAGTGCTACTTTAACCTTTGTGATTTTCTTGCATCTTCAAAACAACACCCCAATTTTTTTATTTTATTTCAGATGTTTTAATCAGAAAAATATTGATGAGCAATTCAAAAGGAATTCCAGCGACGGCAAAGTTCCATCGCACTCTTGTCCAACTCGTGTGTTTTCTGGACGATATAATTCGAGTTTGATTGTCCTTTTGCCGCGTCCACCTTTCTTTCTATTGTCTCTTTTCCACTAAGACTTTTGAGACGTCAGCGTGACGTTTGGGGATTATCGTAGCGGTCAGAATTGGAAGTGCAGCCACGCTCATCACAAACTGCTGATCAATGAGGACGCAGGAAAAACAACAGAACACGTTTGTTAATCGTGACGTCAGCAGGTTTAATTTGTCTGCAAATGAAAACGTACTTCACATCCTTTGAAAGAAAGTACAGCACACTTGGCACGCAAACTCAAGCGACCAAAATACAAGATGAGTGCAGGGAAGATGCGGAGACTTTGAAAGCAATTTGCAAGAAGACACATTGACAGTTGACTTTTTCTGTTTTATGGCTCAAGACTGAAATTCTTCACGTTGCCAATCTGTCTCGCAGAAATTCTTCAAATCTGCATGTTGCCAAATTGACCTTGCAATTGCAGAGTTCCTGTGTGCTTTCTTGGCACTTTTTTTGTGGGTTTTCTCTTGACAGATTTCAAGCGAGCAAGTCAAATAAGTCACAGGGGCCAAACGTTGAAAACATTGATGAGTTGCGGCGTTTTCTGGTGAGTCACTAAAACGTTCAAATCCGCATTTCACCACTCGTGGGAAAAAAATCAAATCAAATCACATGGAATTGATGAGTTCAGCCACTTTTCCAGTGTATAAAATAAGTCGATTGTGATAGAAAAAACATTTTTATGCCTCAATTCCACCAATTGAAGCATGAAAGATTGATTTGAAATCCTCAGCATGATTTCGGTGCGTCGCTTGCTGCTTAAATCCGCCCTGGAGGGACAAAACGGATCACAAGCGACTTGATTGTAAATATTTGTTTGTGTTTTTTTTTTTTTTTTGGTGTGCTGCTGAGGTGAAAGCACGTCACCAAACGACCTTTGACCCGTGAGTGCTGACCCCAAGCAACATTTTTGTGTCAACTCAAAATAGGAAAACAAAAAACGTGGGCTGTCATGGAGAAGTCAAAGTCGTGCTGCTGTGTTTGGACGTTCGTTCGCTTACAATGAACACATTGATGACCGCAACAAGTAGAAGAAAGCCACGTGGGAATATTGCACGTGCTCGTCCTGGATGAGGTTCACATGTGAGCGTGTGAGGGGGCTTTCAGGGTCAAACGTACACGCACGCAATCAACTGCGACTTGCTTTCCCCGGCAGACGAGCGACCGAAAGCACGCATCGGAAGCCGTCAGACGGTCCGGTATCATTTCTGGAAAGTTCTCTTGCGGTTCAGCCGAGATGTCGCGCGGGTGCGAGTCGTACGCGCGACATCATCCGCCGCCGGCTCACGCCGCGATGTCGTCGGCAAAGTAGGAGAAACCTTTGAACTCGTCTTGGTTGATCTGCTTGGCCACGTTGTCGTCCAGCGGCGTCAGGACGGGATCTTCTCGCGTGAAGTCCTGGTCAAAGTTGTTCACGTCACGTTTGGTTTTCTGGCAACACAACATGAAATGTGGCGTAAAAATATGAACACTTTTTTTTTTTTTGACGTTAAATATGACGCAAGCGTCGTCGCTGTTGGGCAGAATTCCCAAATCATCATCAACCGATATTAACAAGCTAAAAATATATTGCAATTTATGACTTTGTCATTTCTTAACGTCACCACAGCAGACAAAAGAAGCCTTCAAACGTCGACTCACGCAAACAAAGGCCGTTCTTAAATTCTTTTAAGTCGTGAATAAAACAATGAGCTGAGCAAGCGGCGTCACTGGCACAGATGAATTTGCACGCAAACCGAACCTGCCGCGTTTCCGTCGACACCAAACGCATTCCAGCTCTCCCTTTTTTCCAGCTTCTGCAAATGTGTCTCAGCAAGCTCGGTTATTGTCTCCAAAACGTCCTGACTTTCAATCTTGAGGTGACACAATGCTACACGGCTCCCACACAACCAGTTTCACCAAAGTCCGAGAGCTCCAATAGATTTCTACTTTCAACGCATTCAAGCGGTTTAGAATGCGGGAAAAAAACGGACAACGTGGGGACAAACCAACAATATTCATCGGTGAAGAAACAGGAAATTGACCATATTCGGACATACGGGATTTTCCACCCGGCAGCGCCGAAATGGTACAGCAGACCGTGTAGAAACATTGAAGATAATGTCAATAATGATGCTGCATTAGGAGCACACAACATCAAATATGATATTGAAGGTTACATTAGTCGTGTGTACAACTTCAAAATGTCCTCTAAAAATGGCACCCTTTAATTATGCGGACATTAGATAGATGGTAAATATGCTACATTACATGTAGGCACATTAAATGTGATACATGCATGGCGCATTAAAAAAAAGTACGAGACATAAATCAACAAACGCTCCTTTCACATCTGAACATCGTTGTCTCGTTCTCACAGGATCCATTCGCCACAGCTGTGCGTGTGCGTGTGCGTGCGCGCGTGCGTGTGCGTGTGCGCGTGCGTGCGCGTGTGCGCGTGCACTGACGATGCGAGGTTTGAAGGGCGGTTGTATCTTGCGTCCCTCCAGCAGCGTCCAGTCGATCTCTCGGAAAAAGGGGTGGAGCTTGATGGCGTCCTCCATGCCGTGGGCCGCCACGCAGCCCAGACGCTTGCTGGGACTTTTGGTCATGAACTAAAAACAAACAAAAAAAACAGCAACGGGTCAGCGTGCGCGTGAATGATGTCTCGTCATTTCTTTCGTAAGCAAGTCCAAAAATGTCCCGCGGCGTTCAAAAGTTGGTCATTTCAAATCACCACTCAAATCATTTGCGGCAGCAAAAGAAGCTGATCGGATGTTTGCTCGGACCTCGTTGAGAACGCCGACGGCCTCCTTGCTGAGCCAGACGGGGTAGAGGACGTCGTCGTGCAGGATGGACTCAAAGAGGTCGTCCTCGTTGTCCGCCTCGAACGGAGGCTGCCCCGCCATCATCTCGTACATCAGGACCCCCAGAGCCCACCAGTCCACCGACGGACCGTAGTCCAGCTCCTGCAGGATCTGCCAAGCAAACAAGACAGCGTCAACACGGCAGAGCGGCAGGCAGGACCGGCCACGAGTGCTGGCAAGTCACCAAATACAAATTCGCTCTCCTCACCGATCTCTACTTTAGCTCCAAATGAAAACAAACAAACAGCGGCGCCTTGAGATACAAGTGAGCCGACAGAGCGCACACTTGAAATAGGAGCCTTTTATACTGGCACGAAACTCAATTGGGTTCACTTCAGCAAACAAACGTTTTTTCTTTTAGTGGACGAAAACCAGCTTTCACGCGGCTCCCAAGTTCAAGTTGACTCCAAGACTAAACGTGAAACAAAAACAAATGGCATGCTGGCCGTTGAAAACAATGTTGCTTTTAGATTCACCAGCTAAATGCTAACATGAATAGAAAACGCCATTGGCATGCTAAAGTTAGCATCAGAAGATGCAACATATGCATTACACGCACGTGCTATACTGCCTCCTGGTGGCAGAGTTGGGCACACCACGAGGAGCAGCACGCTGAATTGGATGCAGCATGAAATCACAACGCACAAACTGTTAAATGTTTTACATTCCATCTGATGATGGTCATTTGTAAAGTACAAGACAATACTTTTGCTAATTAAAAAAATAAAAATGGTGTTTTTTGGGTGAAACATGAATTCCATTCATATTAATGGGACAGGATGATTTGAGATACGAGTGTTTTAAGTTGTGAGCACGGTCGTGGAAGGAGCTCAACTCATATCTCAAGGCACCACTGTACAGCATCTGTACTGTGTCTGACTAGAAAATGGCGCCGACGCATGTCAAGTGACCTGACCTCCGGCGCGATGTAGTCGGGCGTCCCGCAGAAGGTGTTGGTGCTGACCCCGTCGAGGACGCCCTCCTTGCACATGCCGAAGTCTGCCAGCTTGCAGTGACCGTCTGCGTCCAGCAGGATGTTGTCCAGCTTCAAGTCCCTGCAGGACACAAACAATCACAATCGCTTCAACATTTCTGCGCGGGAATACGGAACACGTTTCAGATTGTCGGCCCATTTGGGACACGATTACATACTGATGTGATTTTTGGTGTTGTTTTTCAGGCTGATGCCGATACCGATATTGATTATTAGTAGGAGGCCAATAACCGACATTTGGAGCCTAAAAATGAAAATATTGGCATCAACATAAAAAAAAATAATACAAACTCCAATTCGTAACTTTTCTGAAACGTCTTTATGTTTATTGGACAATTTTCATATTAGCAAGACATTGATTTTTTATTTTTGTTATCTTGGATAATAGACATCTTTGTTTTAAAATTGTAACAAACAGTTGAGGGAGCTCCAAGGGTCATTAGTAGGTCTTCAAAAGTTCACTAAAAACTTAAATATCTCAGAATTGTTTTCTGCAGTAAATGAAGTTTTCCAACATTTCAAAATATCTGAAATGTTAAATTTTCACTTATCTTACTTTTAATTTTCAAACAAAAACAGAATGTGCAGAGCGTTCCAAGCACGAGGAGATAAGAGACGACGTGTTGAGAGTCGACGTGTTGAGAGACGACAGAGTCGACGCTGAATGCGGCCGCTCGGCGCTTGATGGTTGATTGCAAGAAAAATGTCAACATTGCTTTCAGCTCGTTCCCAAGTCAAGCGGTCGCCCGGACAAGCCCAAGGCGGGGGCGGCCATTTGCTTATGCAACTCTGCAGCTGTTTTTTGGTTGTCGAATAAAAAGTGGACGAATCCTCCTTAAAAGCTCGAATGTGTTGTCGTTTTCGCTCGGCCACAAGATTTGGATTCCAGCTTGGTGGCAAAGATGAACATTTTCCACATGCTGTTCATATGAAGAAATGCTTCTTTTTTCATTTTTCATTTTTGTTTTTATCAGCCAGCCTTCCCATGAAGCTCAGCCAATCCATTGGAGGCGATTTGTTGCGCAACATTACTTGAATTCATTTGACGCTCTTGGGCGGATCCGTTTCAAAGTCATGCATACTCGAAAGTAGATTTTGCTACAAAAAGAAACAAAAAATACTTTTTTATTTACCCTATCATAGAAAATCACAAGTATACAATGACGTATTAGGGCCACGTATAAATATATATTTTTAGAGGGCGTGGCCAATATTCAGAGAAACGTACTACTCGGATGTTTGTGCCAAGACTTTTCGGTCTGGTTTTCAAATAAGGAGATAGAAATTGCGTTAACCATATGTTTTTCTTGTCGCAAATTTGGTCACAAAATTAGACCACATTTATTTAGGATACGTGCTTCAATTACGGTCGGAATTTGGACAAAATAAACAACAAAAAAAGATTCCTGGAATAGACCAAGATGAGCCTTAAAATGGCCGCTTGAAAGCAAAATGGCAGACCATTTTAGCAGTTGTAAATACTTGAAGGCGAATTTCCATGCACAATCCATGTTAGGGTTTGACCCCATGACCCCCGACAATAACGACAACTGGGACTTTCCACTGGCAGACTATTTCTTTTCTTCTCTGTGAGCGATTGCGTAAAAAACGTGCCTGGTAACGGCGAGTAATTCTCATTTCATCTCAGTGCGGCGAAACGCACAAGCGACGGTGGTCGCCAGCGGCAAGTGCAACAAGACAATAGGAAGGCTTTCTTGGGCATCGGGCATTCAAACCCGGGTCCATAAATGAACACGCCAAGGTGTGTGTGTGTGTGTGTGTGTGTGTCAAAACACACTCGCTACATGAAAGGCGAGAGGGAGTGCGCGAATCAAGTCTTTGTGCGGCTGCAAGAGGCAACAGGCAACTTTTGACGGATGACAAAAAGTCATCAGAAGGCGCTTATTACAAACAACGATGATGTCATGCAATCGCTGGTCGCGATAACATCTCCACACTCGCATGGCGGGAAAAACATTGCCACATCCAAAACATCTCATGTGATGCGGCGCTCATGCCCGCGGGGAGGGTGGGCGGCGGCTGGGGATGAATCGGGGGGGCTGCAGTCGGTAGGTTAACGATTGAAAGGCTAATTGCTAGTTGGGCAAAAATGTAGATGGGTCAACAGTCACGAAATGACGAGCCTGGTGAAGCCAAACGCGTTGTTAGTTTAAGGCAATCAATTGTGAGTAACTGTGTGCGGTGGACCTTTTCCTTTTTCGGGGAAACGCATTTGGCAAAAACCAAGACCAAGAACAGTAGCCTACAGCTCAGACTGACTCCCAAGATGGCAACGGGTTCCCTAATCATGTTGATGGCAACAAACGATTTCTGCTCCGATTCCAAACTTCCGCTTCAAACGAGGGGAGAGTGACAACATCCAAAGATTGAATACGATGCGGGTTCCAGAATTTGAGTCCTAATTCAATTTAGCAGCAAAACGATGAGGAAAAGTTTGACATCGAGTCCGAAAGATACGATAAGGTATCTTTTAGCTCCTCCATCTTTCACTCTTTGAAGAGAACACCTGAAATTTTCCATGACACTCGCGGGTGTGAACATTCCAGGCCTTGGTGGAGGTATCGGCGTCACGCGGAGGTTTACCTGTAGATGACGCCGTGCCGGTGCAGGAACATCAGCGCCGACGTGACCTCGGCGGCGTAGAATCGCGAGCGGGCCTCGTCAAACTTCCTGGAGCGTTGGATTTGGAACATCAGGTCGCCGCCGTTCACGTACTCCATCACGAAGAACAGACGCTCCTCAAAGACAAGAAAAGTCCAATCGTCACGCCGCACGCGCTTCGCAACAAACAGCTCGTCCTCATCGGAGTCCGACAAAGACGGCCACGCTGTGGACTGGTCGCCAGACAATAAGAGGAAAAACAATCGATTGGTCACTAGAAGTTTGGGATTTTTCTTTATAGCAAATGCTTTGTTTTAGTCTGGGTTTTATTTTGTTTTTAAGATATATGGAGCATTTGTCAAATGCAAGATAAAAACAAAAAAGGTCACCAAATATTGCGGCATAAAATAAAGTACAATTGCCAAATTCTGTACGGCTGATCATCAGTAATAGCAAATTAGCTCATGTATGATATTAGTTGACAAAAACAAAAACATTTGCACCATCACTCTAAAAACAGTTGGGTCAAACCAAATGGGTCAAAAAGGGACCAATCCCACCTAAAGTTAAATCATTGAAGCCAAAAAGTTGGTCAAATCACAAAACAACTCAAAAGTTTGGGTTGGTATGTACTGCCCAAAAAAAAAAAAAAAAAAATAATAAAAAATAATTTAAAAAATGGTGCTGTTTTGTATAAAAACAACCCAAACTATATTGTGTTGTTTTGTGCGTTTTCCCGCCATTTGAGCCAACATTTTGGGTGAACTCACGAAGTTGGCTTTTTTTGGGGCCCAATTTAGGTTATTTTTGACCCAACTGTTTCTACAGTGGATAATTAGCATTCATTTGAATTTGTTTTACAAATGGAAAACGTAGTTCCGCTTTTGATTGCTCTCATTATTGATTTGATTTTGTAACTATAATATTGCGCGCGAGCACACGTTGGACTGGTCGCCAGTTATTAGCATGGCACTTGGAGACAAACAATGGACTGGTGGTCAGTTGAGTTGCATAAAAGCCCCAAATTTGAACGACAGGAGACAACAATGATTCGATCCCTCCGCACCCTTCCTGCAACGCACGCGCGCGCGCACGCGCACGCACACACAATGCCGTCGTGCACTCTGCCAAAAGGGACCTTCCTGAATTCCAGCTTTCTTCCTTCATATAGGAAGTGCATGTGTGTGCGTGATGCGATATAAACAGCAGCGTATAAAACGGATCTCTCTTCTCTCCGGGCTATTGTGCGAGCCCGGCAGGAAGTCCAAGCGCGAATGCGCATTTTGTCTCTTGAACAATCGACAGGAGTCGCGACGGCGACGTACCTTCCACAACCGGCACGCCGCACACAAAGTATTTCAATTCCGCCAATAAACATTTTCCGCTGCTTTTCCGCACAAAAGAGGACAAATAATCCCCCCCCCGCCAGAAATGGTCAAAACTGATTTTTTTTCAGCAAAAAGGTGAAAGCGCAAGTGCTGCACTGCAAGCAGGCGGCGGTCCAACGTACTGATTGCATTTGTGTCTAATCAATGAATACATCCAGTCATCTCTCCATTGGATCCGTTTATGGAAAAGTTCATCTTGGATGTTCAAACGTTTTTTGTTGGAAGCGGGTCAAACGGTCCCGTTGGTTGCCATGGCGACTTGATGATGAGCAGCTTACGTAAGAACGGAACATCAGTTTTTTTCCTCTCTCGCTCGCTCGACTTTAAACAGGAAGTGGAAATAGTTTGTTTAAATGTGCTCCCAATTTCCGACCTGAGGCGCCGCCCAATCAAACGCCAATAAACATTTCTCCGAAAGTCAGTGAAAAGCGCACACGCCGACTCGCCAGAGTCGAATTTCAATGAATGTATTTATTTGTACGGTGGACACAGATTATGAATCAATAGCATTGATTTTGAAGTGCTTGTCTATGGGTTCAAAACAATTCAGTTCATGGTCATATCCAGAATATCGCAGTGTCATTTTTTTGGGAACGGAACCGAAAAACGGCACATTTGTCGAGATTACAAAAAACAACAACAAAAGTTGAGGCCGATTTCCGACATCCAATCCATTATGTATTTATTTTTACATTTTGGGCTTTAAGTTCACATCGCGTAGCACAGCTAGCTTGCACACATAAAATATATCGTAAAGTAGCGAAGATGCTAGCAGTTCGCGGCGTAAACTCGGTTTGCTCTTTCACGCTCGGCACAAGTCACAATTTGCCAAACTGGCTGCCTTTCATCAGGAATCCGGTAAACGCGCGAACCTGTTGTTTTGCCCTCAAGCACTTTCAAACCGCAAACAATTTGCCCATTGTAATAATTGCTCCATGGTGATTGGTTGCTTGACATTGTTTAGAAAAGTCTCATTTAAAAAAAAAAAACTCTGCAGTGTGAGCTCATCTTAGACTTGTGCTCTCACGTACGTTAGGAGAAAAGCTCAAGATGTTTGTTTTCGCTCTCGATTTTTACGATTTCAATGATTGAGATTTCCATTTCATTCCCATATCCAAACTTTGACCAATTCAGGACTCTATTGAATGTGAAAAGAAAAATGATTGGCTGTGATCTTCTTCACATCCAACCATCCATCTTCTCTTCATTTAATCTTAAAAGTGAGTGACAGGGTGAAGGGGGCGGGGCTTCCTCTTCGCGTAGTTCAGCATAGCCACTCGTAATGCGCAACGTTCTGTCCCGCCTCCTCCTCTCATTGGCTGGCACCACCTGCCGACACTCATTGTTGGCATGATGAGCCGACGGGAGGCAGAGTCGGCCACGCAATCAACGGTGACCGTGATCGCCACGTGGGTTCGATTCCCGGGGCGGACGCTGCCGGTTACACACGAACGGCGTGCGCTGGTTGACTTTTATACGATTTGTAAGTACCGGCAAATTAAAACAAACAGTTGAAGGCAGCACAAAGCAATGCTGAAGTCTAACCAAACTGGTTTTCAACATTTTTCTTCACTAAATATTATCATTTGTTTAATAACATAAACTCATGATAATGTTATTGTTGTGAGCAAGTACAAATGACACATTTCTCATTCTTACATGTCGCCGTTTCCTAAAGAGGACGTTTTTCTGGACGAACGGTACTTAAAAAAAAAATAATAATTTAAAGTGAAAATGGAGCGTATCGCCACTTCTTTAGGGATCACGACAGCACCCCAAGTTCACATTCTGTCTGCAGTCCCGCTCGGAGTCGCGAGTGGAATGCGGCCGCCGCCGCTGCCGTTGCGTAACCGTATTTACATTTCTGTGCCGTAATTAGGCCGATAAGAAGAAGCAGCGCGATGCCACCGATGATTGCAACGCAGGGAAGAGGAAGAGGAGCAACAATGAAAGAGGAAGAAAGGGGGAGTCGGTGAAAAGAAGAGATAAAGCATCGTGATGTCACAAAATGTCTGCCGTCAGCTAAAAATGTCTTCATCCTAAAATGGTGGATTTTTCAGTGGATAACATTAAATACTTAAAAGGATACTTGGCTCGTTTCACCGTTTTCAGCAGTAAAAACGTCATATTATGAATTGAATTTGTCACTTGCTGCCAACTGCGAATGAGATCGCAGGTGCTCAGGTAACGACCAATCGCGGCTCACCTGTTTTCTGGCTTTGGTCATGTGACATTAGCAAACTGAGCCATGATTGGTTGTTACCCGTTTCCTGAAAGTGGGATTCCAAAAGTATGCAAGCCAATGCAATTGCAGCTGGGTTATTATTATTATTATTATTATTATTTCTTTTTCTTTCTTAAATCCCACGGCCCCGTGGCGGCCCGACGGGTCGCCTCGTGCTTATCAGTGTGCTGAGCAGACGTTATGCAAGACCTCCAAACCAGGAAGTACGTATGTGTGTGCGTGAATGTATAGTGTATACAGTGTGTCTCTGTTTATTGTGATCACATGGTGTTGAGATTGTGCGTGTGCGTGTGCGTGGGTTCACATAATACACACGATAAGTATCAAAAATGTTACATAAGCAGCCAGAATCTCTTTGTCTGAAGACAGTGTGTGTGCGTGTGCGCGCATGATGGCGACTCGCTGTGCATGTGCGAACACGACATGTGACCTCCCAGTCGGTCGGTCGGTCGGTCGGTCGGTCGGTCGGTCGGTCGCCTCGCCAGCGCGCGTGTGTTGTTTGTGTTTGTTGCGCGAGCGACATAACAGGAATCCATGATTTGTGGAGGAGACGCCATCTTGCAGTGTTCCAGAACCTTCCGAGAAAATAAACATCGCGCTCGTTGAAATTTGGGACTTCGGCCAAATTGTCGCAATTGACGTTAACGATGCGACCTTTGCCCTCATTTGGTTTCTCGGTAACTGAAAGTCAAATCTATTGATGGATTTTAGGGGAGGAATTTCCCCACTCAGCAAAAGCTGAAAACAAAACTGGATTGAGAAATGAAACGGGATCAAAAAGAAAAAAGGAAATAAAAAAGACCAGACACAAACAAAATGAAGTGATGACAACGGATGTTTACACGAAACTGGATTGAGAACGCACAACAAAACAAAACAGGATTCAAAATGCACGTTCGGAATCCAAACGTGATCACAGAAGCCATTCCAAAGAAATGGAAGCAAAACAATATCCCGGGGGGGGGGGGGGGGGCGTACAGGAACGCAACTGCATCGAGAATGGTGACATGGAACAAGAACACGTTTGGAAACATCTGGATTCAAACCTCAGATGGATGAAAACAAAAGTGCTTCATCACTTTTTTCATGGACGGCAACTGCAAATTCAAATATTTGATCATTTTGAAATGTTTTTTTGATTCATTCGAGTCCCTCAACTATAATAATAACAACAACAATTAATATTATGATAGTTTCTTTTTATTTGGTTTAGACTTTTTTTTGATAAATTCAGTTTGTTTATTCATTTGGAGTCATTTTTATTTTCGGGGAAAAAAAATCCTTTTCATTTCGTTTTCATGAGGGTCAGTATTCGCTTTATTTTAGTTTTCAGTCAAAACGCGCAAAGTACAATTCCCATAACAAGTGTTGACAATTCTTTTGTCCGCACGGCCTTTCGGTAAAAGCAAAACAAAAAGATCATTTCATATGAAATGATTTGACAAACAAAGAAGATTTTCACAATCGCCGCAGTCCGTTAATTCGTTGGATTTAAAAAGCAGCCTTTTTTATTTGATGTTCCTTTTTGCTGATTTTGGTGACGCGGGGTCACATCGAATGTTGCGTTTTCCGTCCTGACACGAATCGTGATCCAACTTGAAGCTGCGACGCGGACTTGGCGCGGCTCGCACTTGCCGGCTGTGGAGTGACGAGCGCTCGCACCTGCGCCGCGTCTCAGCGCCGCCACGCTCGGATGGAAAAGAAAAGAAGTCGTCTTGACTTCAGCGCGCGTACGTAACGCGCGGATACATTCCGCGGCGGGAACACTTATGCAACACGTGCTGGACAAAACATCCAGCGGCCGTTACGACGCCTTCCAAGTGGCCCCGCTCAATGTATGGACGGACGGACGGACGGACGGACGGACGGACGGCTAAGATGAAAGGCGTGCATTTCTACGGCGTTGCGTGACGCAATAAGAGCGCTTTTCTCGTCCGTATCTTTGATTTGAGAATTCAAGCTTTGGTGAAACTCAGTTCAACAAACAAAAGAGATTTGGCAAATTCTTCAACAACTTTTATCGACTTGACCTCCAAAGTTCACTTTTGCACTGTGAACAATTCCGTTGCGTGAAAGTGATTTTCGCTGTGACGAATCAAGCTGTTAACTCGTCGTTAACTCGTACCAACTCTCGATCCACTGGGATTGATTCATACGCTCAAAAAGAAGCCAATTTTGGTGAAAACTACTTGGGGTCAATTTGAGCCAGCTTTCTGATTTGAAACCCAAAGTTGTCCATTAGGGTTGTTGGTGAAAAGAACCCAATTCTGGTGTAAATAAATACATAAATAAATCATCTGACCGCTACTTGGGTCAATTTGACCCAACGTTGGGCTACAACCTTGAAACTTGGGTCAAAATGACCTTCGTAGCTTGGCGCTCTAATATTTGACCAAGGTTATTTTAGCCATCCCACAGATCTCATGGCGGCCGATGACGACGACGCCCGTGCAGATATTTGTCATTTTGTAGGTGGCCAGTCGGCGCCCCCCGCAGGCAGCGGCGGTGTCTGCACGTGCTGGTGCTCTTACTTTGGTCTGGAAGCAGCAGTGCAGGTGCGTCAGGTAGGGATGCTCGCGGGCCAGCGCCAGGACGCGTTTCTCGGTCAGCGTGCAGTCCACGTCGTCGTCCTGCAGGATGACGTCCTTCTTCAGGACCTTGACGGCGAAAACCTCCTCGCTGGCCTTCAGCTCCGCCAGCATCACCTTAACAGCAAACAGACAGGCGAGTATTCGCGCCAGGACTGGCCACAATGGAGGGCGGGGCTAAGCCTTAACCCCGCCCCCTACAGCGATGAAAACGAAGCATGCCGACCTTTCCGAAGCTTCCTTTTCCCAACACTTTGATGAAAACAAAGTCTCTCAGATCCATCGGTTTGGGCTGGGCGGCGCCACGACCCTCCACCTCGCCGTTTTCCCGTCGCTCACCCGTTACCGCGGCGACGGACGACGAGAGCAATGACAGATCCTGGCCACGGTGGTCAAAGGAGAGAGCTTTGCAGATGTTCTCCTGCTCCTTCGCGTCTGCATATAATATAGATGCATATATTAATGAGGTCATGATGATGATGATGATGATGATGATGATGATGATGGTCCATCCTGGTTGGCGGTCAGCACCTGGGTCACACGGAGACGTAGGGGCCGACCTGGACCGGTCTTCTTGGGTCTGAGGTAAGGCGGGAAGCCGCTCGGGGTCGCGAACCTCAGGGAGCTGCACGAATGCCGTGCGGCACATCGGCAACAATCGGCGACGCAACAAATGCACAAAACACAAACACGATTCTTTCATTCATATATTTCATTATTATTATTTTGAAATAATTTTCTTGCATTTTCATGATTTTTTAAAAAATATTTGCCTAAAATGAATAACATTATTTGTTTGTCGCTGAAATTATTTTATACTTAACTGCAAAAATGTCTTCTCTTAAGAATGCCATATTTAGCTTTTTTTTTTGTTTTGTTTGAGCGGAAATAAATTTTAGTTCTAAATTATTTTCTTTTGTTTATTATTTAAATAATAATACTTTTCAGTTACAGAAAGTGATATTTGTTTCATATTTGTGGAAATTAAGCACAAAAAAAAAGTTTTAGAAAGTTTTTTAACATTTATAGTTTTGCTAACTTAAATATAAGGCAGGATAAATATTTCCCCTTTGAGAATTATTTTCTGATTTGCAGGAATAATTTTTTTGTTGAAACGAATCCCCAAAAAATGTTCGTGCTGTTCTCATTTTCGTTTTTTGAAATTAATTGAATTTAAATCACAAAGCTTTGGATTTTTGGCACGCAGAGTAATAAGTCAATCTTCACATTGCGGACGCAACGCGATTGCTCACAAAGCCGATTGGCCGGCGGAGACGGAGATCGTCGACGCCCACCTGCGGGTGCGCCGACTTTTTGCGCCTCTGCGCGCTGTTGGAGATCTTGTCCGGCGTGACTCCCAGGTCGGAAAGGACTTTGGCGATGGCGCGCGCGTCCACGCCGCAATTTGGCGCCACGTTGCTTTCGCAGCGCCTGTGGACGTTCACCTTACACACTGACACACACGCACACACACGCACACACACACACAACCAGCGTTTGTCCAGCTTCAAAACTACTTCAAGTCCTCGTGAAGTGAAAATGCAGTGAATATTTCTTGTACAGTAAGTTTTAAAGATAAATGTCCTGCTAAGTCAGGCTGGGTATGATTTTAATTTCCTCAATCGATTCGATTTCGATTCACAAAAGTTCCGTTTGATTCGCTTTTTCCCGATTCAATTAGATTCACTTCAGTTCAATCCCATATTAATTATGGAACATCAATTCTTCTTCAATGATAAAAAAAAAAATAATCCAGAAATATTCGATCTTAATAATAAAGTCCATTTTGCCGGGGCAGGAACTGGTCAAATGATTTCGTTTATTCGTGGAAGTGTGATAATTACTTAAGTGGTACACAAACATTGACGTCAGATAAAATATTTTCACAATTCTAATTTAATCATTGTAAATATAAGCTAAAAAGATTCTGAATTGTCTTTTTGTGCAAAAAGTCAGCTCTTAATACTTTTAAATTCACGTGAACAGTAAAAACAACAAAAAAAGTCATTTAAAATGATCTTTTCTTACAAATTGATGGAGGAAAAAGGAGATACTTGAGTCATCGATTTATGGTTGCGTGAATCGATATTGGACTTGAAAAGCAAAATCGATTTGATGTTGATTATTCGATTTTTTTAAACCCAGCATGAAGCCCCTGTGGCGGTAAAATGCGTCTTTTGATAAATAAATCGACACGAGTCACGTCCGAGCGAAGCGCGTCACGCAGCGCCATTTTGTAGCATGTCGGACTTTGCGGGCCTTTTGGGCAATTGCAGTACCTCCAAAGTCACCTTCCACCTGCTCGTGCACGTGCGCCGGTTGCTACCTTTGCATTGCAGGCCTTGCCTGAGCAGACCCCACAGCAGCGATCCGCAGTGGTCGCAGAAGGTGAGAACTTTAAAGTTGTGGATGCGGAACTTGTGCGGCAAGTTGACGCTGAACCGCTGCGAGGCCACCGGCTGAAAGAAAATCAACATGGAGGAGGAGGAGGAGGAGGAGGAGGAGGAAGAGGAGGAGGAAGGGGGCGCTCACCTCCTCCGCTTTGTCGTCCTGCTTCTTCATGGCGGCACATTTGGTGATGATGAGCTCGTGGCAGCGCTTGTGGACCACACACGTGCACACTGCACCGCAACGCAACGCAACGCAACAACGTGTCAACGCGTCAACGCGTGATGCCAGCCGGCGCAGGAGCAATCGTCACGGACATCTTTCCTACCTTGGCACTGGTAGCCCTGCTTGCCCAACACGCCCCTGAAGGCCACACACACGCGCACACACACGCGCACGCACACACACAAAACAAACCAAAGAAAGAAAAAGAGCATTGAGGTCAAAAAGCGCGGCGACTCTTCTCCAATTCATTGCATGAGAAATTGTTCCCTTCTCGTGGCAACATAACGCGATGATTCCTCACATTCAGGATACGAGCAGACTTCAATGCATGCTCCTAACTCAAAACACTTGTATCTCAAATTGTCTTTCCCTATTGAAATACATGGAAACTCATTTAAGCCTCTACAATTCAAATGTTTGTCATGTGTTTTTAATAAGAAAGGCAGCATTTATAAAAAGACAGAAATATGGATACAACAAGCGGAGAAACGAACGATGGTCAAGTGAAGTGTGCGCGTGCGACTGACCATATGAAGTCCCGACAGTGTGAGCAGTAGGTGGGCTGCCGCAGGTAGGTGGCCATGAACTTGTGCCCGTTGACCTGGTGAACCCTGCGGCGGAGGGCGCCCTGCCGCTTCCTGGGACGCATACGCTGGCGAAAGACGCGCTCGTCATTGTCGCTGCTGACCGCCGCCGCCGCCGCTGCGAAATACAGAAATAAACACAAGTCACTCAAGGTAAAAAAAGTGGCCAGCGCGCTGCAGTGCTGACAATTAAAAGCCACGAGATGCCGCAAAAAACTTCCAGTTGGAAATGAAAACTGCACATTGCGCACATGTACACTAGATGGCAGTATATCATTGCAGAGACCAAAATGGACACACGAACCTCAACACCCGAACGTGTTGACTTCCTTTTGAAGGGTTACGTTCATTTATCACAATATAATACAGTGTGTGTGTGTATTCTTGTCTTTCTATTTTCTATTCCACAATGTATTGCTGTTTTTATTTCGTCTTAATGACATCTTGTGGGCACATTTTGTCTAATAGACACAAGCTAACATGAGCACCCAATGATACATTTTGGAGAATACATAACTGAATATTGTTGTATTAGAGCACATTTAGCAACAATGAACACTTTGTCCAGTGTGTGTGTGTGTGTGTGTGTATACGTGTGTAAGCTAATAAGTTGATTGCAGCTCTCAAGTCAACCATGTGATGTGTGGCTAAGCAAACACATTTAAGTAATGACTGCCATTTAAAGCCACGCACGCACGCACGCACGCACGCACGTGACCAAGGTGAAGGAAGAAAAAAAAAATAGCCTGGTAACGATCGAGCTTTTTGTTTGTTTTCCAAGCTTTACTGAGCCGCGGCTCACATTTTACACGAGAACAAATCTCACCGCGCGCCACCAAGCAAAAAGTATGACTACTTGCCTAAAGGTATGCTGAAAATGATGTCGTGAGTGTGAAACGTGGGCTCGTTGAAATGAAGACAAATCTGCTTGACTCGCAGGAAGCGCACGAGTGACAACGCAGGTTTGTTGCACCTTCTGCCACCTGGTGGGAGAACTTGTCATTGTTCTGTCTGTCACTATAAGCCAAGTGCGCTTTACGTTTGCGCATGCGTGAAAATCAAGTTAAAAAAAAAACCCAACTTGCTACCAAACAAGGCCGTCATTTGAATGTCGAACTTGCAAGCATTGTTTGACAAAACGACAGGTGCACTTGGTGCCATTTTTTTAACGGTCCTCAAAGGAGTTTATAGGCCAAAAAGCTGGAAGTGTTTGCTTGTAAACCTTCGTTCACGTCAATTTCCAGACCGAAAAGAAAGATCCGACCCGTCCGTCTCTTAATCGCGTCCCGCTTTTGTGTCCTCGATCCGGTGAAGTGCACACAAAGCACTCAAAAGCTGCACTGCCATTGATCCTAAGCCCAAAGTGATGCAACGCCGCCACCTACTGGCACCTGTTCATCATGACACAGAAGTAAGACCGTCTTCCATGCCGACCGTTGAAAACATACGAGAGCTGTTAAAATAGTTGTTTTCAATTTGAAAAACAATGACTGAACTGGTAACATAGTACAACATTAATCCACCTTTTTTTCTTTATTTTATCACGATACAAATGCAAAGTACAAAATAAACAGCAATCACTGGTTAATAAACTATAATCAGGGGGAAAATGCTTTAGTAATACACTTTATTGTAAAATTAAAATGAATCCGATTCGTCGATTAATCGATTCTAAAAAAAATATTCAAATATTTACGACAGTTGAAATTTCAGCTGACAAATAGAACCCCCCCCCCCCCAAAAAAGCAGGTGTACCTTCAGTGGACGATTCCAAAAGATCAATGATCACGTACACCTTCCCCTCTGGCTCCAGGTCCACCTGCCAAGACACAGTAAGGAGGAAGAAAAGAAACAAGATTAGAATAAAAAATGAAAAGGCCTACAATTGCTTTCAACACCGCAGGCGGAAGGGAGGCGTGCCAGGTGCGCTCATTCCGCACACGCACGTCACGTCTCTGAAAGCACATCAGAAGCTGGGAAATTGGCAGGTCAGCTTCGCCCTCACTTTTGGCCGGGACGTCTCCGAGAACTGCTGGAGGACTTTGAAAAATTCTCCAAAAGCTCTCGACAAAATGGAAACGGAAAGGAAAAAAAGAAAACCATCCGATGGACCTCAAGAGCCACCGTCCTGCCTGATTTGCACGTCTCCCTCCTCCAACACAGGTGAGAAGGATCAGCATCAGCTGTGTTGGTGGAGGGAGACAAGGCAGGTGAGCGGCTCCCGAGGATCAGGCTTCCCTGCCGCTCAACACGCACGACAGTGAAGATGTCAACGTGCGCACGCAGGACAGAAAACAGAGACGAGGTAACCAGGGTGAGAAAGTGGACCGCTTTCGGGAGGCTCCGCCCACTGATTCTTTCTTTCACTTGTCACGCAGCAGATGAAGCCTTCGTTTGCTCTCGAAAGACATTCCCACGTACTCCGCAAGCCACGACATTCCCGCAAGATGCGGATAAAGAAATGTTTTTTTTTTTTTTTTAAACAATTCGCACCATTCCGCTTTGGTTTTTTTTTTCCTCAATGTTTGATCCACTCGAACCTCTTTCATGCAAATCTGGCGCGTGACAGTAAGTTAGGCATCTGTTCCTCCAGTGAAGGCGGGACAATTCAAAACTGACAACCCGACTGATTGTTACAATGCAAGAAAAGTTAGATTTATTGACGTTATGCCGATGACGTCACGGCGGCGCTAAAAAGGTCAACATCCCGAACGCAACGCCTCCCTTCCTGTGAACACGCTCAGACACGCAGGTGCACACACTTCCAAATATAGCGCCGGCTGAGGAAGGAAACACACACACATACACACACACAACTACACACACGGACGCACTATTTAACCCCGTGCCTGCCAAGTTTGTGATGTCACATTTGACCTCGGACCCTTTTGGGGTCATTTTCACATCGCTTGCTTACAACGATAAATACACTTGGAAAATAATTTCTTCTATTCAGCATTTTTTCATGCTGCCTTGGCGTCACATATGTAAATGAGACGTTCGTGTTTTGAGTTACAAGCACGATCACGGAATGAATTCAACTCTTATCTGAAGGGTGGAATCTCGAGGCTGCGCTTTGCGTTTCGGTGCTGGAAGCGGCCAGTCAACATTTGTTTTGCTCGCTGCCTTCCATACTTGTTCCGACGTGATAGATTCTGTGTTTATGCGCGTGTTGCGTTCTGGAGTGTGTCAGCGCCAAGAGGCCGTCCGTGTGCTGTGTGTGTGACCGGCACAAGGTTCTGCCTTGTTTGCACTCCGTCGTCCTTCTCGCTTCTTTCGGCCTTCTTTTCTCTTCTTTTCTCTTCTTTCCTGCTTTTGGCCTCACATTTCGACGCCACGACAACAAGAATCAACACCTTCAATGAAATGTCATTTCTTGCGGTTCATTTGAAAGAGTGAAGAAAACTCGCAGGCAAAAGGTCCAAATTCGTCTCAGTGATGACAGGGCACCAAATTGTGACATCGAGTATCCAACTATCGGTCTATCCATCCCAAAAGAACAGGATATCGCGCAGGTAAAAAGAAAAGTGCTTGTCCATCCGTCGAGGATGGCAACTTCGAATTTCATCCAAAATGGCGGATTTCCTGTTTCATTTGGGGACATGGCGGATTTTGTGTCACTTGGTGAAACCGATGGTGGGCCCGGGTTCATTTTGTTCAAACTTTCCAAGAAGCGTCAAAATGATGATCAAACTTTGAGTTTGGCGTCCTCCAACATCGGATCAAATCAAATCCAGCTGAACAATTTTGTGTCGCTCAACTGCGCTTCCGATTGGGGCTCGATTCCAAAATGGCCGCCTTCCTGTTCACGCATGAGGCCTCGAGACTTATGGTTTCACATGACAGACATCATGTTACCGCTAACAAAAAAACAACAACTGCGTTTTCAGTCATGCTGAGGTTAGTTGAAAATCAATCAATCAATCAATCAATCAATCAATCAATCAATCAGTTATTCTAAGAGTGGCCTGAAAAGTAGAAAATGTGAAGGGTAAACATCCCAACTATTCCAAGCGAGTGGGAGATGATGAATGAGAAAAATGTGTGTGGGCGTCGTCAACTTGTGGTCAACACTACAAAACACGAGCGTACTATACTCATCGCATTGTGTTGTTGTTTGGAGCGTCTCCGTGGCAACCGAGACTTGGCAAATATTTGAGCGCGTACTCTGATGCATCGCTCTCATGCTTGCATATGTTTACCATGTACGACGTTGTACTTCCTGATGTTCCTGAACGTGGATTGGGCTCGAGTGTTTCCTGGAGCGCTCGCCGGCTCTTCTTCTTCCGTCTTTATCGAATGAACACGTTTCGCGTTTCGGTCGGCTTTCATCGCACAAAAAGCAGCCTTTTCGGATTGAGCTCTTTCGTTGGATCTGAGGAGCAGAATTGATTGAGGAACGTCAAAGAACACTCATTGATTCACAAGGTGGCTTCCTTTGTCTGTGTCGCGGATTTAAACGTGGGAGCAAGCGGACCAAATCTCCAGGACTGCTTTTTTAGAAATGACCAAAATGATCGTCAATCGGTTGGCGGTCTTAAACTGAAATGGGAGACTTTCAGTATTCTTGAGACTTTTTGGAGGGTCTTCTAGACGTGCCCACTGCTGTAAATTCCATTTATCTACTTGAAACTGCTTTCGGGGCTTCATTTTCAGATCGATGGATTCTGGAAAGGTCCAAAACCGGCAGAAACGGCCAAGACAGCACATGCTCAGCATCTTTAAGTTCACGTGTCTTGAAGGGCTGGAATTCTAAAATATTCACAAGCCGAGTTCTTCGTATATTGCGGCAAGTCATCAAGATTCGCTCACGAGGCAAACTCAAATATTTCAAAATGGCATCTCGTACTTGCTTTCAATTGCGCAACAATTAGACAAAAATCTCTTGGAAACGCAACGCTCGAAATTGCCAAAATGATTGTAAAACGGTGACTTCAAAAAAAAGGCAGACTTTCGCTGTCTTTTTCGTGGGTCTGCTCGCGATCGACACACTTACAAAAAAGTGAAATCAGCTTTGGTAGCTTAACTTTTAAAAACGGCCACTGAGCCAATTTACATATCATTTGAAGCAATTTAAAGAAGTTCCGCCATCGTGCAGGTTTTCAAAACAAAAGCAAACCCTCAGTCCAGCTTGGACTAAAACAGGAGCCCGAACATTCGCACCTTCCGTCCGCTTGATTTGATCAGTTTTGTTTGAAGCAAGCGCCGCCGGTCGCATTTGCACATTTCTACGTGACAAAGACGGACGAAGCGCGAGAAACGTTGTGGGAAGGCTGCACCTTCTTTTCCCTTCTTTCTTTCTTTCTCTGGGAAGTCCACTGACAGTGAAAACAGGAAGTCCAGCCTGCAACATGCTGCCTTTATTTTTAGACGCAAACACACGCAGGCCGGCCCCACTTCCACAAAGTCCGACCCTCTGCAGCCCCCCCCCCCCCCCCCGCGGGGGAACGGGGTCAAGAGGAGGTCAAGTACGACTTTGAACAAGTAAAGCGTTTGAGTATCACGTGAAGACGCTTTCACCTCAATCAGCAAATAAGTCGAACCTCCGCCGCATCGTACAGAAAACACGTATTGTGTATAGAGTGAGGAGGACGATGATGTTTTCCTATCGGCGGATTTGATCAGGAGTGGCGGCCACATGACTTTGAAAGAACAATCACGGTAGCATGATGAAATGATCACTTGTATAGAATATAATAATATGATGTCTTCATGAAACATAGATTTAGGTATTTAAAGGTGTATTCAAGGATCTTTTGTTGCTACAAGGACTTCTGGATCCCGTCAATCAATCTGCCGTAACCACGGCGCGCGTGAGTGTTTGTAGCGTGTTGCCGCCGAGCTTTGGATTCAGCCATTCATCCTTGCAGCTCCACAGCGTACTTTGAAAATGGCCGTCCATGAAGGGAGGCGAGCTGCAGAGACTGATGAAGATGATGATGAAGATGGGCTCGCACATTCCCGACATTTGACGGGCAGGATGGTCTTCAGCATGCGGACCAACGGACGCACTTTTTGAGAAGATCCTTGAATACACATTTAATGCTTGGACTTTTAGCGTATCAGCAGCCAATATTTGAAAGCAGACCGATCATCTTTTTGTTCTTTCAAAATAAGACATTGTCTGACACGTTGTACACCGAACCCGGGATTGAATTCAAATCAATTTGGTTTCCGCTGTCAATTTGGGGGATGAAAAATGTGTTTGTTTTTTTATGAAAGGGATGGAAATTTTAAAAAGGATTTTAAAATTTGATTTATCGATGATTCGAAAAAGTAATCAACAGATTAATCGATGATCTAAAAATGGCTCCAATTGTGTCCACATCGCACGGCAGTATGCAAACCATCTTTTATAGGATCACGTCACGATACACGTAAAGACAATGACATCGGTAATATCGAGGATAGACAACTGATAAGGAATCAGATTGATAAGCACTATTGAAAACAAGATCAGCGCGTTCTTATCAAATTCCATCCTGATGATGTTGATGATGATGTTGACTGTTAATGACAAGGTACAGGACAGGAAGGCCAATGAAACGCCGCGCATTAGGAGGTCACGTGACAGACACGGAAGCCATTAAGCCCACGTGAGCAGCTCACGCGCCTCTCGCCAAATCAACCCAACGGAGAAAATGGAAAGCAGCCAACGAGCTCTTCTTACCCACTCCTCGAAGCGTCTGCTTCCGCCTTGCAGGAGGTCGTCGAAGCGAATGATGCAGTTGGCCACGAAGTCGTCGTAGCCGATGGGCGCGTCGTGGAAGACGGCCAGCTCGATGGCGCGCCCGTCTCGCACCTCCGCGCTGAAGTCGTCGTTCCACGCCGGGCTGTTGGTGCGCGGGCGCGTGCACGTCTGGCCCACGCGAGACTCGTCCACGTTGAGCGCCGCGTACGTGTCCAGCAGGAAGCCCCTGGAGCTCTTGGCCGAGGGGCCGACCGCGTGACGCAGGGACCACGCCGTGGGCTTCAGGTCCAGCGCCTCGCAGATCCGGATGCGCAGCTGCCCGTTGAACACCACCATGGCCGGGAGGGGGGCGCCGCGAGCGGGTCCGGACCCCGAGTCCGCAATCACCGCAACGCTTACACGAGCCTCGTGGGCTGCAAAGTGCATCCGTAATCTCCTGAACCCAAAAACAAAAACAAAAAAATGATCAACTCCCCACACGGGCAATGTTTGTGTGGGGTGGGAGGGGAGGGGAGGGGGGTGGGAGGGGAGGGGAGGGGAGAGGGGGGGGGGAGCTCCGGCGTGTCTGACAGCCGCAGCAGAGGCTGGGAAGGAGGGGAGGGGACGAGAGGAGGGGCGGGGATCCACGCGGTAGGTCGCCTCCAGCCGCAGCTCGTCCACGGTTGTTGATTTTCCTCGTCGACAGGAAACACGTCAGCTGTGCGGCGAAGACGCGCAGCCGCCAGGGGGGTCCGCGGAGACAAGACAAGTGCTCACCTGCACGGTGCGCACACTGGACACTTCATTAGGGACACGCCATCGAAAGAGTGTGCGACTGGAAGAAGGCAATGACACCTTGAGATACGGTATGACGCTTGTAACTCAAAACACTCCAATCGTCTTGAAATGAATGGAAATGGCAAACGAAAAACAATTCTCAATGTGTTTTTAAATAAATTCACAACTTTACAATGTTGTACTTTATTCAAACATACAATCGAAATAATTCAACCGTTTTTGTACCATTTCTTGCTTGGACATTGTGTTGCTCCTTCTGGTTTTCACGCCTTGGCCACCTGGGGGCAGCATAACAAAGACATACTTTACATATCCGCAGCGGATCCCTGCGAATAACGGGAGGGTAGCCCAATGCTCATGATACTCACCATGGGGAGAAAACAACAACTATCGGGCCCAAGACAGACTTTGACACCTGGGACTTAATGCGTGATGGTTTTCGTACCACGAAGTGAAATTGGTTCACATGTGCTGAATTCCAACACCATCGATCATGTGAGCATATCCATCGAAAACCTGTTCTCGTTTTTGCGACGAGTTGACTTTGTGACGCGCTGCCAGATGTTGTCGCATCAACACGAGCGTGTGACTCGCCAAATGCCACATTGAAGAAGAACCGCGCGACCTTGACAAAAATCACCCAACACACAAACTCTCGGCCTCCCCAGTCAGACGTTCAGTGATCTCATGGTTTCATTTTCGACACGCTCCTGCCTCGTGGAAATAAAAGAAGAAGAAATGCGGACGGAGGCCACGCACGCACAATGAGGCCTCCTCACAATTGAGCATTAATGAGCTGATGTGATTTCTGATCACAAACACGAGCTCCGGTTCCGACAAAGACAAAATGACTGGATTTCAAATGTTGTTGACTTTGCACTACCGCCCCCTACTGGAAAAAAAAGCATGGATGTACTGTACTGAAATCTGGACGTCAACCTCATCAAGATGACGTCACGTTTGAATAAAGCCACAGTTCATTATAATTGAACCATATTCATACATTGTATGCCTCTGGCGTTACACATTTTGAAATCCTTCAGGCTTGGCTGTTTCAGCACATATAAAAACAGGTCAAGTCAAGTCATCTTTATGGAATAATAATTATAATATTAATAATAATAATAATAATATGTAACAAGTGCCTTTATCCTTAAAGTATTTTGAGGCATTGTATTAAGACTCTGCTTTATATTGCAAAGTTAAAAACAAAAACATGATCCTTGTGATCTGACAGCTAAAAATGGAATATTGTCTGGTATCTTGTACTGACAGTCTTAGAACAGCAGAGGGCGTCTTTTCCTAGCAGTTGATGTATATTTTTATCCACCAACAAGCCAAAGAACTTTGATTTAAATTCATTCAAGGTCACTTCATGTTTATTACCGTTACAATAAAAAGACAGAATCAACATGAACATGAACTTAATTCTGCAGCGTTATTATGAAAAATAGAGCAAAAAGAAGAAGAAAAAAAATCAATGTCATTTTATATATTGAACATTTGCTTTCACAATAGAATCTCCTTATCTCATAACAACCGAGTTCGTCCAAGTCTGCTTTGAAAACATGAACCCTAAGCAAGCAGGAAGTTTGGAATCTTGCCGTCGTGTCCCAAAACAGCACATTGGGGTGTTTTTGAAACCTTGCAGAAGATTCAAAGAAAACAGTCAGACAGCTCGGGCGGTTGAAGTTGAGCATCGGGTTCAAAAGTTCCTCAATACTTCTATCGCCGCAAATGAAAAAGCGGGAAAGATGAAATGCTGGATTCAAAACTCAGTGAAAGGATTTCATCGCTTTGGAAGTGCTGCGATCGTCCAACTTTGATTTCCTGTCGACTTCCTGGTCAATTTCATCCATGTTTATGTTATTTCTCAATGAATGTTACCCGTTTCAAAATACACTTGATGTTGTTTCATTTGTGTGATCGCACAAACCTTGTCATTTGAATCGCAATTTCATTCCATTTACACCGTTACAAAGTTATATCACGTATTTATTTTGACATCAATTTCGCTATTCAAAATGAGTAACTTTCCCACAGCCGACATGCGACGACTGCATGGATCAGAACAACAAGCATTTGGAATGACATTTCCCTTGAACGCTTTGAGGTCGGAACTGATACGATCCATATCGGATGCTTGCGACTTCCTACCTTCCTCGAATGCAGCATGTGATGTCATTTTCCATCGACAGCAAGTGGCCAAATAAATGGCCGCCCCCTGAAATGGATGAAAACCAGTGAATTTCGCTGCTTCATTCATATTCCACAAATACAATGTTAATCACAACACTGTGTTTACTCAACTCAACTTTTTATTTTAAGCACTGTAGGCCTATGCTATGTTTTTTTATTTGGCTAAATGTTGCTTTCATGTGGATATCTCATGTTTCCTGAGCAATTCTTGTTTTGTGTGTGCGCTAATCGAGTCCGACTGACTTGCTAAGCTGGTTCCGCGTCCCTTTAATCAGCGTGGTCGCGCTGCTCGTGCGCGGGGCTTGTTGCAGAAGTTGATCCCGTCGCAGAGCTGCTGAACGCCCGGTACGGCCCGGTACCGCCCGGCCCGACACAGCGGGGTCTCCTCCTGCCGCATCATCCCGGAAGACAGACACCGCCGCCGGCAAGAGGACAGCACAGGAGAGGGAGGACTTCCGGCCAGCCGCCACGGACACGTCTACTTCCTGGACGACACCATTAGCGGACGGAAACGCGCGTTTTGGAGGAGGACGCCATGTTTGCGTCTTTCCCGCCTTGGAGCAGGTGAGGGCGGGGCCAGGTGACGCGTGAGCGACGGATTGACCGACAGCCGGCCGCCATGAAGCTCCTCCGGCTGTGCGGGCTCGCCGTCACCGTCGCGGCGGCGCTGCTGGTTCTCCTCGCGGGAGCTTCCGCGTGGTGCGCCGGCGGCTGCCATGGCGGCAGGTGCGTCGATGGCACGTGCGCGTGCCACCACGGATGGGTGGGCGAGCAGTGCCAACACTGCCAGGGCAGGTTCAAGTAAGTGGGAATTACTTGAATTATTGACGTATTGAATTGATTTATATGCCAATTGGTCGAGGTTCACTGTTTTACAAAAATCAGCATGGGGGGGGTTTCTACGTAGATGACGTCATTGTCACCCGTTGGTGCCTGGCGCAGATTGTGTACATGACGCGTGTGTTTGTCACAACAACAAACATGACATTGTATCAACTGGGACAATAAGAACAAAGCCGCTTGGAGATAGACAAACTGAGACGGTCAGTAGCGAGAAGACCTCCGCCAAGGCCAAAACCAGCACAACATCGTGCACACTGCAGTGAAAATAGTCTTGCCACTCCTGTTCAAATGGCATTCCAAATAATAATGATGGTTATAGCCTACATGAGATCAATATGAATTGCTTGACAACTTGATAACGAAATGCCGACGCCGTTCAGGAAGAGCCCACGAGAACATCTGAACTTTCTTGGGTGGCAGATGTTGAACCCGTTCAACATGGGTTGGATAAGGATTTTGATTGGTACAATTGGATTCCAATTTTAAAATAACGCAACAAATGTAACCGTTTTGATTCCGTCACACAAGCCACATTTCTCATTCCTAATCCCAAAACTTTTCACATTTTCCAAATACAAGGCCCAAAATAACATTGTATTTGTATGCATTTGCCTTCTGGACTTATTTGAGTTTTTTCCCTTTTACAGGACCAGGCCACCTCGCCTTGAAGAAATTTGACTTTCCCGCTAAAAAGCGTCAGCAGCTCTTTAACATTTCCACGGAGATTTTCTCCTTCTTGTACTCGGCGTCCGTGAATCCGGAAAGGAAGTGGTCACATTCAAACGCAGCGAATGTCGAAAGGTCAACGATGTTACCGGCTTTGAAAAGCGTTTGCCGGTGGCCACCGTTTGACCCGGGACAGATTATTTCCTTCCTGACCTTGTCTTTAAATCTCCCACTTAATCCTGCCGATAGACAAACAAAATAAAGCGCGTGCATTTGTGTAAATGGTCACAGATGCGCGCAAAGATATCCATCGGCGTGCGTTTCCTTTTGTGTGTTTTTGTTCATGCTTGCGGAAGGCAAGTAAGCCATCAAGGACAAAACGCGGCTGTTGCAGAGCGAACGGAGCGCTTCTCCACGTCATCATATGATCGCGTGTGATTCATCGTTGGTGCGGTTGACACAGCCCGGGAACCAAAGATGGCGCCGCACTGTGGAACGTTGCTGGGTTTCTATACCGACGTGTGTGTGCGTGCGTGCGTGCGTGCCATCTGTCCAGTGTGAGGTAATCCTGTCACGATGATGATGATGATGATGATGATGATGATGATGATGCTGCATTGGTGGTGGTGCAACATGAATCGTCATCCCGACACTTCATTTACTTTTACAAGGGCTGAGCGAGACAACCCGAACCCCTCGCAAAAAAAATACAGTTGAGCATGTTAAAGCCTTGTAAAGAAATAATGAACGTCTTGAGCCCAGAGAAGTGTGTTGTTAACAACTTTGCCACATTCGAATGATCAACAAAATTGCCAAGTGTTAAAAAAAGAAAAAGAAAAGAGGCTTCAAAATGGAGAAAAATCAAGCCGTTGTCCCGGCTCTCAAACGCTGTGTGCGTGTCCTCTGAATGCGCTCAAACAACACCCCCGCTCACAACGTGGAAAACCAACGTTACGGGGTCAAGCGTTTTTCTTATGATGACACATTTGGCCCAATGAGAGCCAATCAGACGACACAAAATTAGCAAGCGACTTAGCCTGCGCCGCCCGCCCAGTGTGGGCAAAGCATGGCATCAAAAAGTTTGACGATCGTTTTGGTTGTTCACCAAGAAACAATAAAAGGAAATAGAGCACGAGGGCTCGTTGCTTGAATTCGTTTAAAAAAAAAAAATGTTTGGCCTCCGACGTGATGTTTTTGGAGCCACTTTGAGCTGAACGTGTGTTCGTGTGTGCGTGTGTCCTTGTAAACGAAGTGTTCCCACAGGCCCTACTTGCAGTTTTATACTTTCACACGTAATTATTTCAGCCCTTACCAAACTGTCTCAATGGCACAAATTGTTTTATATAGAAGAGAAACAATCATCGTAAGTCTGAAAAAAGGAGTATCGAACATCCCTCATTTTGAAATACATTTTTGAATACGTTTATAAAATTTAGTTGTTGTTATTTAGGGGGTGGGGGGGGGGCAACTCCCTTTTGAAAAGTCTTATGAAGGCTTATCTATGTTTTTTTTCTCCAATTATTATAAACTTATGTTTCCCCCTCTAATGATTTCCAACGGGAATCCATTATACAGGGATTTCCACACGCTAATGGTGGGCCGGCCCAGCCCCGATCAATTGCTAACCAATAGCGTGGCTCGCTCTGTTTTCATCTTTTTTTTTGTCGACAATGATGTTCGGTGTACATAAATGATGAAGGACATGTTTTTCATCATCATCATCATCAGCAGCAGCATGTCTTCTAATCTTGGATCAGAGCCAGTGATTGGATCATCAACGACGGCAAAAGTGTGTGTGCGTTTGTGTGTGTTTGTGTGTTGTATCCTGCTGTGCGGCAGTCTGCTCTCCTCACACTCTTAATCGTGTGCCGTGTTGCAATTTTTTGTGTGTTCGGAAGGCCACACTTCCAGCATCCGCAGGCGTTTCATCCATCTCGTATCTGCATCCTTTGGGCGCCTCATCCATTGTTGCCACGACGACGATGTTTGGATTTGGCCCCCGATTTGTAGGCTAGCGAGCACAATGTGTAGGTGTTGCTTTAAACTTCACGTCACTTCCTGTGTGTGTAGCCTTTGTTTTTGCAGCTGCACAAAAAAAAGCCAAAGAAAAAGCAAAATGCTCGAGTTCGTCCGATGATGCTCACGTTCCCAACAGCTGTTTCGTGTCCTTGCGTTCCCCGATTTCCGGTACTTCACAAGATGGAAACGTTGCGCTTGAGATGACACCCCGGAAGCTTTTTGGCAGGGTGACGTCGACGATGACGTCCAATCGTCTGCTTCCAGCAATCGATCTCGTGATGAAGAATTTTCCGCCGCTCACGGCATCGTCTTTCCTGTCTCCAGGTTAAGCGACCCGTCGGGTTCCCTCACCGACGGCCCCGCCAATTACAAGTACAAGACCAAGTGCACGTGGCTCATTGAGGGATTGTAAGTAGCAGCAGTGACATTGCGCAACAACATAAACAGATGCGTCATTTTTTTATATACAGGAACTCCATTTATGACATCTAAATGCCTGAAATGTTTTTTTGTGTTTGTTACTTTGCTTTTATGAGTGCAAATGTCTCCCATTCATGAACAGTCGTACTTGAAGTCCTGTTTTCCAAAAGTTGTTGTTTTTGAAAATGTCTTTAGCGACTAATCTGAAAGATGTTGATGATGTTTTTTCTTTTTGTGTGTGCGTCTTGCAGTCCCAACGCAATTCTGCGGCTGCGCTTCAGCCACTTGGCCACCGAGTGCAGCTGGGATCACATGTACGTGCACGACGGCGACTCCGTCTACGCGCCGCTCGTCGCCGCCTTCAGGTGAGTCCTGACCGGCCGCCGGAACAACTTGGGCGGGGCCGCCATTTGTTAACTGTAGGGGAAATTGCACTCTGCAGCGGCGTACGTAATAAAAACACAGCAAAGACATCAGGAAATAGAATATCAGGAATTACACCACCTGGGGGCAGTATAATACACAAATAAGCATGCGTAAGACGAGGCCATCGAAAGGCATCTTCTTCAAGAGGAGTCATTCTTCGCAGAGGATAAAGATTATTATATGAACAGAAATGACAGAAAACAGAACAGCCGCAACAATTGCAATGTGCGCCCAAAGACACCTTGACGTCAATTTTAGTCAACGGTAGGGGGCGCTACAGGACAAAATGGCTGCCCACTGAGATTGAAGAAAACGGATGGAAGCAATATTGATAAGAAAACTGCTTAACTGCATTAATGTCTGATTTTCATTTGTAAACCAGCGAGTAATCCAAATTTGTGGTCTTTGTGTCAGCGGTTTGGTGGTTCCCGATTGGGGCGGCAACGAGACGGTGCCGGAGGTGGTCACCACGTCCGGCTACGCTCTGCTGCATTTCTTCAGCGACGCCGCGTACAACCTGACCGGCTTCACCGTCTCATACTCGTACGCGCACGCGCACGCAAACGCAACACGTTAACAGGATTCTCTACCGTAATTGGTTGCTCTTGTGGAATTACTGTATACATTCCAAATAGATGATGAAACGGCATTAAAGGAAATTTAATAGATTCATAACAAAATGATGAATTGTATTAAATTGATAAATGATCAAAAATGAAAAAAATGCATTCAATCAATACAAAAGTGTCATTATGTAAAAAATAAATAAATAAGTAAATACATATAATGACTATGAATCAATGAATACATCAATAAATTAATATATGCAAATTACAAGAAATATAATGGCGTAAAATATTTTTTTAATTTAATTGTTAATGCACATTATTAAATGAATAATCCTTATATTGTATAATAAAACGTAAAAAAATATATTTAATAAAAAAATGATTACATAAGTAAAAATCTAATTAAATCAATAAAATTCCATTAAATATTTAATTTTTAAACATTTAAATAAATGCACGTTATTATTAAATAAAAAATGATTATCTAAATGAAATGTTGCAAGATAATAAGATAAATACCTTAAAAATGTATTTGATAAATTAAAGGTTTTGTTAAAAACATCATTAAATAAGTGAAAATTCTGTTGAACAAAAATGCCATAAAATGAATATACAATTAATTATATAAATTCCAATAAATCTATGAAAATGCCATTAAATAATCATCGATTTTTTTTAAGAGTAAATATACTTTATCTAAAAAAATATACATATATGCTTTACAACATGTAAAATGTATATGTGTTCATGAAGGTGTGCTTGGATGAGTTTGTGTTGGAAGAAGAAGCGGATGCCGACGTTTGCGTTTTGCGTGCGTGACAGGGTGAACTCGTGCCCCAACAACTGCTCGTCGCACGGCCGCTGCAGCTCGGACCTTTTCTGCGAGTGCGACGACTCCTGGAAGGGCGACGCCTGCCGCGTGCCCTACTGCCGACACGGCTGCGGCAGCCCCGACCGAGGATACTGCGACCTGACCGGCGAGAAACTCTGCGTCTGCAAGGATGGCTGGCAAGGTCACCAAATCCTGATCATTGATCTGCGGGAGTACGACAGACATCGCAGTTGAAACTGGTTCCCGTGCACATTTCCCACGATCAGGTTTCATATTTCTGTGACAAATGACACTTTGTCATTTTAGGGCAAAATGTTGACAAATTGCTGCTTCTGATAAAAATAGTAGGATACTGCCCTCTTCTGGACAACAACATCAATCACAACAAAAGCTCTTCCCTCAAAATGCAAACATTGACCTTTTTTCCTCCCAAATTAAATCAAGTGTGATTTTAGTTAAAAACATTTTTTTATTTGTGTGTGTGTGTGTTCAGGTCCTGACTGTTCTCTACCCGTCCCATCCACGGAGGCCTTCTGGTCGCCGCCCAACGTCAAACCGTCATCGTCCTCGCAATCTCTGGGTCGGGCGTCCCACCAGGCTGTGGTGCACGCCGGGCTGATGTGGGTGGTGGGCGGCTACTCCTTCAACTACTCCAACTACCACATGGTCCTCAAGTAAGCTCAACTTGTCAGCCGGTCACCATTTGCAATTTTCAACCGCATTTTTCTTTGCTTGCCCTGTCTCAGGTACGACCTGGAGAGCAGCACGTGGGACGTGGTTCCCACAAGTGGGGGTCCTGACTTCAGATATGGACACTCGCTGGCGCTCTACCAGGTGAGAGCATTTCTTTGAAATTGGACATTTTATGTATCAAAAGCTTTGTAAAAAAAAAAAAAAAAAGTTGTGATGTCGCGTAGGATGACATGTACATGTTTGGCGGGAAGCTGGAGTCGGGTCCGGGCAACGTCACAGACGAGCTGTGGGTGTTTAACATCCCCCGACGCACCTGGTCGAGGAGGACGCCGGTCGCGCCCTCCCCCTACGGCCTGGAGGGCCACACGGCCCACGTGGTGCAGCTGGCGGCGGGCCAGCCGGTCATGCTCGTCTTCTTCGGATACTCGCCCGTCTACGGCTTTGTCAGCAAAGTGCTGGAGTACAAGTTCAGTAAGTAGACGGTGATCACAGCAGTCAGTAGAAATTGACCACTCCTGGAAGGAAATCGTAAAAAAACCCAAGGAAGAAGACTCAGTTACCTGTAATGACTCCAGAAAATAGACAGTGACAGCACCAGTAAGTAGACGGGGACAATCTCAATTCATAGATATTGATGATACAAGAAGGAAATTGTTTTGAACTCAGGAGGTGGGCAGTGATGGCACCAGTAGTTCGACAGTGACGAGCAGAGGTGGCAAATCCAAGTCAGGAAAGTAAAAATCCCTGCCACAGTTTGTCATTAGCCCCAGGTGCTAGCTAGCTAGCTCCCTAGCTAGCTCTCATGGTGCTCGTTTACCTGCTAGGGAGCTAGCTAGCATTAGGGGCTAAAGCCAAACTGTGGCAGGGTTTTTATTTCCAGGTGCTATCTAGCTAGTTCCCTAGCTAGCTCCCATGGTGCACGTTTACCGGCTAGGGAGGTAGCTAGCTAGCTAGCTAGCATCAGGGGCTAAAGCCAAACAGTGGCAGGGTATTTATTTTCTATAACTGGATTTGACATTCGTAAATAGAGCGTGAAAACATCAGTAAGTAGATGATCACGTCAGTGGGTTGGCAAAATTAGTAATCGCACTGTGACCACACCGATAAGTAGAACGTCACAATGTTGTATGTAGACTAATAATATAGTAAGTCGATTTGCACGACATCAATGTGACATCAGTAAATTGACAATGACATCTCCAGAAAGTAAACTGTGGTAGCTGGCTAAAAAAAAAAAAATCATCTCGTCTACAAATCCATATCGTCCTGTGTTTTTTCTTGTTTAAGACACATAGTCTTAAAAACTAGTTTCGGGGACGACTGCCTGAGGAAGGCGGCAGTCGTCGCCGAAACTAGTCAAGGTAAAGCACAACCTTAAAAACAAACAAACTAAAGTAAACTGTGGTAACATTCGTAATTAGACAGTGACCACATCAGTAAAAACGATTCCAGTTAGTAGACTGTCTTTGTCAGTAAATTATTTATTTATTTTTAGCCTTTGAACATTACAAACTTTACATTCTATAAATGTTTATTTTGTTTTGGTTGTCTTTGCTAATTAGTAACAATAAGAGACAATAAAAGCCAGCAAAACATATCATGAATATTCATGTTTTTGCACATACGTTTTGATTGTGTGCTGCCTGTTTAGCCAGTAGAGGGCAGCGTTGGCTTGCGCAATGTCAGCTGGTGTACACGCACGCGCATACACGCACACACACGGAAAATTGGTCATTAGGCTGCTAGAAGACAAGATGAATGAGTCGTCCTCCCTGTCATCTTTTTTTCTTCTTCTCATCTGGCTTACCCGCAGTTAGTCCCTCCTCTTACCTCCCCCCCCCCCCCTCCCCAATGCAGGTTGTGACCCCTTCCTTCATCCTCCCTCCTCATCCTCCAGTCGACGTCAATTAGTTGCCGGAGCGAAGTAGGCAGCGTTGACCTTCTTTTTTCTTCCCCGTCGTCGCTTCTCGTACCTGCGCTGAGTCATCGCTTTATCCTTCTTTTAATTGTCATCTCTTAAATTCTCTTCAGGTTTCGGGTTAGGACATGTTACAGCTATTTAGCTGCCAGCTTGTTTTTAAAGCGAAATATTTACTGTCTTTGAACTTCATCCGTGGGAATATTGAGGATTGCAAAACACAGCAAAAGTCCAATGGGAAAATGTACACTTTAAAATCGACTTCCTTGTCACGTTGTGAAAAAAAGAATGAGCGCTTCGCATCGTACTTTGCGTCATTGCGCACCGTTGTGTGGCCAATTCGGCGGCGAGAAGCCAACGGAAAAGCGCTTTGTCGTAGGAACGTCAAGACAGCAGAACTCCATCAGGAAACGGCGCATTTTAAGAGCTGCCTCCGCTTCCTCGCAGCTTGAATTGATTTGATCATTTTTGCCTTAAAAGTCACACAAACAAAGTGAGCAGGAAACGTTCCATTTTGTGCAGGAAGCGTTCCATTTTGTGCATGTGCGTTTGTAGGGTCCAACTCGTGGCGTGCCGTGCCCACCGGCGGCGCGGCGGTGCAAGGCGGTCACGGCCACAGCAGCGCGTACCATCAGGCCAGCGGCGCCGTCTTCGTGCACGGCGGCTACAAGGCGCTCGCAAGCGGCAAGCACGGCCTGGTGGACCACATGTACCGCTACCACGTCACGGCCGGAACGTGGTGAGCGTCGCCTCCACAAGCACGTTGACGCGTCACTTTGATTTGCTGTAAAACAAATGACAAAATGATTGGGAATGTTTGATATTTGTCAATATTTTTACATGCATGTATTCTTTATCCTCTGTGAAGAACGAGTCATGTTACTGCCACACTGAGGACTGGGAGCTGCCTCCATGTGCATTTTACACTCGTGTCACTGTTAGACTGCCCCCAGGTGGCCACACTAGAAGGAGCAGCACACTGTCCATTGAATTGTAGCACAAAATGGCAAAAACGGTTGAATTCTACTGTATTTAACAGTCATTAATGAATGTTTTTATTTTCTAGCATGCTATTTTATAAGCTTTTTTTTTTTGGTTTGGGGGTTTATTAGGAGTCTGGAATCCAAATCCATTCATTTCAATGGCAAAATATGATTTGATTTCGCGGAACAAATGATTACTCAAAGCTGAAGTCTCATTTCCAGATTTGTTTTGTTTTGACCTTCACACACAAAATAGTAATAATTTAACATGCAAATAAAATTATTAGGACCATTTTTAAAGTACTTATTTTAACTTAGCATTTGATTTTGCAAAGGCAAAAAATGATGATAATAATGAACAATAGTTACTCAATATGTGATTTGGCCTGTCATACATGGAAAAACTAATAATAGAAATTATGAATAAATAAAAACAAATAACACCACATTATGTTTGTTATATGCAATGAATATCATTTTTTTTAAATATTTAATTTAATTTGCTGCAAATAACAAATATATATATATATATATATATATATATATATATAAAATTTGGAATATTTTGCATATAATGTGTAGTTTTTAAAACAATATATTGACAAGGTTGATTAATGGTTTTTAAAAATGTGCTAAATGAGAGGGCCTGACCTCTGTAACATAGTCGCCTGCGCACACACACACACGTACACACGCACACGCACGCACGCACACACACGGGTATGAATTTCCTGTATGGAAAGTTGGAGTCAGGTGTTTCCGTGCATGGTTGGAATTCCCAGACCAGCATTTGTTTTCCACATTGGGACAGCTTTTCTAAATTGACAAAGTGGGAGGTCGCAATATTCTCCATTGCCGAGTGTTTTTTTTTTTTTTGTGAATTGTGAATTGGTTGCAGTTCCATTGGTGAAAAAAAAAAAACACACACTTTGAGAGCTTCTTGCTTTTCACGTCGAGGAAAGAAGAGCGAGCACGTGGTTTCTTACTTTGCGTTTTTCCACATCTTCGTGCTGCCTGTTTGCTGCGCCAAAGCCAAAGAAAAAGAACATCTTTTATTTGAGCTCTATCAAAGGATTGAGCGTCATCAACATCGACTTCTTTGCCTTCTCGAGGAACGAAAACTTGGCACATCGTTAAATTTTTACTTTGTGAATTTCTTTATTCAAAAAAAGCAAAAGACGTGTACCAAAATGTATTGACGCTCGTGCGATATCTTGCGGTTTGATTCAATGCTATTGTTCCTAAAAATGAAAGGAATAACAATAATAATCAGGAAAAATTATGTCATTCCAATTTTGAAGGGCCTGAACGAGCCCTGAAGCACTTTTTGCTGACGCGTCGGGTCTGGTGGAAGCTCACATTTGTCTCTGTTAATGAAGACCACGCAGCTGGTGTCCCACCAGCAGCCAGCGGGTCACGTAGCCCACCGCGACCCCCGACCGGGTTCATCTGTGTGTTGCTGAAGAACAGTTGTCACGGGGTCCGGGAGGGGGGGGGGGGGGGGGTTGACGGATGACCGACCGACCACCACGGGTGGAAATGCATCCAGACACACGCTATTAGTAACATGGCACCATGGACACACACACACACACTTACGTCAAGTCTCTTCTGTGTGTGCATGCGTGCGTAGGTTGATTCTGCGTGAAAGCGGCCTGGCGAGGTCGCTGCACTCGGCCGTGATGCTGAGTGGGACCCTGCTGGTGTTTGGTGGAAACACGCACAACGACACAACGCTCAGCAATGGCGCCAAATGCTTCTCCGCCGACTTCCTGGCCTACGATATAGGTACACACACCTGCGCACGCACACACACAGCGGCGACACACTTTTCATCAGCGACGCGCAGAACAAAGAAAGAAAGCGACGGTGTTGCTACTTGAATGAGAAAAAAGAGCTCCATCTGGTGGACAAAAATAAAAAAATATATTTCATGGCAAGTTGCTCGTTCAAACTGCCGTGCAGACGAATGTGTGCCAAATTGTACCAAATATTTTCGCGCACGTGATACAAACTACGATGTGTGCACTTTCACACAAACACGGCATCGCCGGGTTAGGAAATAAGCTGATTCCATCATAATAGTTGTATGAGAGCGACAGTTGACTTTCTTGCCCTTCTGTTATGTTGTGGGCCGAAATGGCGCACTTGCAAGTCCAAGAACAAATGTTAGCTTTTCACTGTCAAACTTGGCACTCATAGATCATGAAAAAGAAAGCAAACAGTTCATTTTGACGTATTTGCAAGGAAACCGGTTCAAGAGAGCTGGATTTCCTTCATCCGTACCTTTCACGCAAAGACGTGGGAAATTGCCACAACTGCAACACAGCATCTTGGAATGTGACAATGAGACACCGTTGCTATCTGCAACAATTGCTTTCAACAGGAAAGGGAGCGTTTACCTTGGCAACCCCCTTACACGCAAGCGCGGTTCCGTCCCTTGTTGGTGGCTGAAGGTGTTGTTATGTGCAGATCCAAGCGCTAATGAATAAATGATAATATTCATAAAGACGAGGGACGATCACGCGGCGCCGCGGGGCGCATAAAACGGCGCGTTTACGGCTGCTGTTGACGGCGCAAAAAAAAAGGAAGAAGAAAAAATAGAAAGTCGCTGGCTCGCAACTTCATAAAGACGCCACGAAAGCTTTATTGCTTTTTCTTTACCTTTTGGTGGCTGCTGTACTTTTCTTCGCGCGTGTTGTTATTGTTGTCTTTATTCTTTATTGCTCGTCGTTTTCATGCAGCAGGCGAGAATCACAGCAGATGCTGACGTACCTGATGATGATGATGACGATGACGATGAAGATTCTTTCATGCGTAACACCCGACACTCACTTTTTTTTGAGCTGTCTTAAGGTTGTTTTTTGTTTTGTGACTTTATAATGGTCAGCTTAATATGACTGCGGCGTCGCCTTCGTGTACAGTTTGTGTGAAAGGGGAGAATGGAAATCCGCGTTGTGTTGAAAGCAATTCACTTTCAGACAACCGACTTCTCAATACATTCTCCCAAAATATCTTCCAGATGTTTATTCGCATTCTCGTTTCAAGTTTATCATCGCAGATATGAAACAATAAGACCAAGAGAATTGTGTATTTAAAACAACCTCACTACCGCCGCTGCCTTAATGCTCATGTACAATTGGGAACGCACATAAAAATACTCACGCGCGTATGTTCTTTATCCTCTCCAATAAACAAATAAACATGACTGCTATAGTGATAAACTACAAGAGGACATTTTTCTCACTAAAAAACACTTTTTGGGGGGTAAAACTGCTATTTAGCCATTTAGCTTAATGACGGGTGACACAAGTGAACGGATGTATTATTTGGTCAGTTCCAATCATCTTGTGTATTTACAGCAACCGCATACTGTAGCGTTAGTCTCCTTAGCTTAAGGCTAACAAACAATGCAGAAAGCCATAGAGAGGCTAACGATTAGCATCAAGCTGGCGGTCTTTGCTTGGAATGCCGGCACAACATGACTCCTGCAAAGTTGGCCTCACTGGTTTCCCTCTTCTGCAGCCCCCCCCCGCCTGCCCCACACCACCTCTTCCCACTCGCCTTGGCCACGCCCACATATTCTAATTAGATTTGGCGGCGGCGTAGTTTTTGATTAAAAACGCGACCCTCGCTGTCTGGAGGTGAGAGCTCGTTTGGAAGACAGTGCGTGAATATACTGGAATATACTTCATCTTCGTAGCAGACAAGACAACCCCCCCCCCCGTTCCCCCGCCCCCATCAAGGCCTCTATTAGAGCGGATCAGATCAAACCGCCAATCAGCCGGCACGCCTGCCTGCTTCGATCTGGCCTCCGCGTCCCAGCATGCATTATTAACACGCCATGCTCATATCCCGGGAGGAAATTAAAATCTCAATATACGTGTGTGTGCGCGTGTGTGTGTGCGTGTGTGCGCGTGCGTGTAAGATGGCGGAAGATCTTTTTGGTTGAGACAAAGTAACGCACGGTGGAGGTGGTCCATCCTGCAGGTGGCGCTGTGGTGGCATCGCTATTTGGACGGCTTCCCACACTGCTTGTTTTTTTTTTTTACAGTACAGTGCAGTATATTTTTGGGGGCTTTTAGCCTTTAATTGCTTGTCATGTGACGTGCACAAAATGGTGATGTCATACATTTAAAAACCGCTCATTGGTCCGCTGGAAAACAGTGGCCACTTCATTAAGCGACACAAATATGGAAAGCTAATAATGCTCACTTTTTATTAGCACGGCAGTGAACTGCTCACGTTGCAGCATGTTTGTGACAAATAAAACATGAGAATAATATTGACATCAATAAATCATGATAAATCACTTTGAAAACACAATTAATGAAATGAATATTCTAATTAAAAACCTATTGAATGGGATTAAACTGACAAAATGTATAACTTTTTAATTCAAAGTCACACGCGACACAATCCAGCAGATGGATGTTGTTTTTGCCGACTCGCGTCTTTGTGCAGTTGTCGAGAAATGAAATTGTGATCCATATTTGTGATTGTGTTGTCGGTGGTCAGCTTGCGACGAGTGGAGCGTCCTCCCCACGCCGGAGCTGCACGCCGACGTCAACCGATTCGGACATTCGGCCGTGGCCGGCAACGGGTGAGACCAACCTTGATGATTATTGACTATTGAGTGCTTTTCATTTCATTCCTTCCATAACAGTAAAGACACCATTTTTTTTTTGATGCCGCCTTGCTGCAAGTGCATAAATGATCCCAACGACTCATGAATGCCGTTAACTCTTGTCTTTATATATTAATCATAATGTTAAAGACATGGAGTTTTCCAGACATTTTCTCAAATGGCTCAGAAGGAAGACGATTCGTTTTGCTGTCTGTTATTGTGTGAATGCAAAATGGCTGCCGCATCCTGGTACTTTGCATCAGTTCCCTCTGGTGTATTGCAACAACAGAATGCGGCTCCCTCTAGGGGCACGAATGGTAAATACGGCTCGGTGGGCAGAGGTTGTTTTTTTTAAATTCGTGTTCCTTTTCATAGAAAAGAAATATTAAGCAAGAGGTTCAAAATTCTATCGGTCCAAAAACGGAACTAGCATCTTCAGAAATGCTGAAACTTTATTTGGAACACATAACGGTGAAGACATTTTAGCAATAAAAGTGTGAAAAACATTACTAAAATATCCTAAATAGATTTTTTCTTCTTCAGAAAGAACGATTACCTTTTGAATAATAACAACTGCCAATAATTCAAATACTCAAACCAGTCAAATGAATTGAATTTGGAAATGGAATCCAGTGTTTGATGTCTTTACTAATCAAATGAGATAAGAAGACGTCTTACGGCATTTTGCGCGTGTGTTATTTTTGTCACGGACGGCTGATTTTTCTTTCCCTTCCCGTCTCGAGCACGAGCAGGACGTTTGTCAGCAGGTCGTATAAGTCGAACGTTAGCGTGCTGAGGTTTGAAAGCTCCTCCATCCACGCGGCGGATGTTTAAATGTAAACACTTAAGAGTTTCCGTGCTGCGGCAGGAACTGCAGAGCGTCCTGATATTTTCCACCTCCACCTGAACTTCCCACTTTTCATACTTTCGCACTTGAAGGAGGTTTCATGTGACTCCTCGTGCCCTCCTCGCTTCAAGCCTCAGGATGTATTTTTCCGGACCCTCGCAAAACTTGGACTGGGTCGCAAATGACATCCAGACGAAAGTATGCGGACGCGCTTCTCAATCAGTCCAGATGATGAGAATAAAGAGCCCCGAAACTCGCTTGAGATCCGAGATCTGCTCCGGCCATCTGCACTTGATTTGACTTGACGATCTCTGAGGTGCGAGTGGAGCTCCTCAGGGAATCGTTCCAAGTCCCTTCCCTTTTCTTCCCGACTTGAATGTCTCATCTTGTGGCGTTTCAGCTCCATGTTCATCTTCGGCGGCTTCGCCGGTCTGCTCCTGAACGACGTGTTGGTCTACACGGCCGCGTCCTGCCGAGCCTTCCCTGCGCCGCTTCCGTGCGCCGCCGCCGGGCCGGGCCTGCGCTGCCGCTGGCTGCACGGCGCCTGCGTCTCGTGGGAACCGACCGAGTCGGACCTGGCCGCGCCCGCCCAATTCTGCCCTCATTGGCCCGGTGCGTCCTGAAATCATCAACACTTTGACAGCGCAACATAAAGTCATCGGAACAATTTGTCTTTTCCGATGCTTGTTTGCATACGTTAATGAGCCGAGCGGGAGGTCAGCACTTCTGCAATTATCTCTTAATTTGGAGTCATTAGTGTCCTCCTTGATCTGACAGATGTTCGTGCAGCAGCTTGCGCGTTGTTTTGGGAATGAAGCTCACTGATTTTCTGCTTTTTGGGTGGTGGTGACTTTCAGGAACAAGCTCGCTGCCTTGGGCCACACTTTGATGTTGACCAACGAAACGCCACATTCGGCTATTTAAGAAAAATACAGTTGTGCCTTGAGATATGAGCGTCCTGCATGTTTCTTGCGTGTTTAAAAATACCACATAGCTTTGCATTAGAAACGTCTGCTGAGCTTCATGCCAACAAACAATGCAGAAAGCCACAAACAGGCTCATGAATAGCATCGATGTTTAAGCAATGGATGTTTGAAAACAAATGGTATATTTTCCTGCATATATTTTTTGTCCTCTGCAAAAATGGACTAATCTTACTGCAGTTTACTGACTCACTTAGAGTAGTTGTGCAACTCTTCTTCGTTTGTATCTCCATGACTTGTACTGCCTCCCATGGCGACGTCGTGCACACCAAAAAGAGCCCAAATGAGTTCATCAGGATGCAGAAAACGGTTTAATTCTTGATTTTCGAATCCTTATGCTTTGTTTTTATGAATTATAATATAGAATGGCATTTCCATTCATTTCAATGGAGAGTGATGATTGGAGATCTTTGGTGAGTGATTTGCGTTACGAGCATGCCACGGGACACATTCAGCTCACATCTCAAGGCACCACTGTGTGTAGCATTTCACAGTCGCAATGGGCAGACTTGATACATTTTGATGTGTGCTGCAAACACTTATTTGGGGGTGATAAATTCTGGCCCGTCTAGTTTAGTGCCTAAACGGGCTGCTGTAAATCAAGTCACCTGTGCAAAGCAACCAAGTTTTTCTTGAGGTATTGAGCACTTTTTGGCAAGAATATCAACTTGTTGCGATGGGTAGGATACTCCTATTGTGTTATAATTTTGTCATTCATTGCTTTTATACTTTTACAAACAAGGTTGTGTTGGTTGTTGCTGTTTCTCGAAACAATTGCGGCATTGTTGATTTCAGCTCAATTTGCTACTCATTCAGACCAGATTGGTTTGATGCCTAAACGGGCTGCTGTGGAAGTAAAACAATTTGTGTTTTCTTTCTTCTTTTCCCGCCTTGTTGCAGAAAGTACTGACGAAGAGTGTTCTCCCTTTTCCGACTGCACAAGCTGCACGGCCAACACTCGCGGCTGCAAGTGGTGCGAGGACGGGAAGTGCATCGCCGTCTCCAGCAACTGCACCGTGGTGAGGAGGCGCTCTTTACTCACCCCTAGAGGCCAAAACGTTGTTGACATCTCGAAAAAGGGTCGACATGACATCGTTACAAATCTCAAGTGCAGACCTCGGATAAATGTGGATACTGTCAGGTTCAGTCAACCTAGAACATTTAATAAACAATAGACAAGGAAGGAAGACAAGAGACTTAAATTATTTTTGCTCGCGAGGAGAACGGACAGAGATTTTCAGTTTCACTCTCCTATCGTTCTCAAGCACATTCTCCTGAGCCCTCTTTTTTTTTTTTTTTTTACAGGGCGTTCCCTAGTTACATAGCCGTTGCTGCTGTAAAGGGGAGGGGGACACACAGCAGCAACATTAAAACCATCACAAATATGAGTGATTGTGCAGAATGTCGACGTGTTTTTCTTTGGCACTGAAAGTTTCACCAGTCAAAGTTCAACACGTCATCCGCAAAATGTTCCAGCCGCTATCTTGTGATAAGGCCACAGTTCTTGTTTTTAAAGTCATGCTTTGCAATACTATAAGAGTAAACATGGGATCAGTTATGTACATTTATTCTAACGTTTAATGGATTTGATGTTTTGTGTGCGTGTTTGTGCGTGTGAGTAGTTTACGCTGGAGTTAGCCAATCAGCACGGTGGCGCTCTTTCTCTTCCTCCACGTCCGTCCATGTTGTCTGAGCATCAGCTGAGCTTGTGGAAGCACGGCGGACGCAGGAAGGGACACGTGAGTATTGTTTGTTAACCGCCTTGTCGGGTTGGCTCAGGCTGCGGACTTGAAGCTATCAATTTGTATAACGTTTTTTCAACTTATGAAATGTGTGATGTACAAATTGAGTTGTGGTTGAGCTGGAAAGTGAAAGTATCCGTTTTGGTGATACTTGTGGAAGGCTCTGACGGTGGCGTCGGGTTGTGAGCGGCGTTTGGAGCAAGAATGTTCGCGACTGGCCAGCTGCATGAGCTGCAGCCTTAACGCCAACTGCCAGTGGGAGGCGCAACAGCAGCAGTGCCAAAGGCGACCCGGTGAGGCGCGCTACAACATTTCACATCACACGAAAAGCTCGTTCAATTTTTTACATCTTTAGTAGGGTCGGGCATGATGAATCAAATTCTGCCTTTTATGTCAAATTTGATCATGTGATGTTTGTATGAATGAGTTGCATAAGCGTTGTCGTCAGAATGGTCCGAATGAATTCTGACCCCGTTTGCAGTCTTCTGCCTAAATGGAAACAAAATGTGCTTTTTTGTTTGTATGAACAAGTTGTTTAAGTTCTTGAAAGGAACCCCGACTCGAATGACACGTTTGCTCTATATTATATATTTGGTTGTTACTAACATAACTATGAGATTCATTTTTCAAAAATAATTGACAGTTTAATACATTTTGTAGAAACTTTTAGACGTACGCCGCCATTGTTATTTACGTTTCTTTAGGAACGTTACGAGGCTTACCTTGCTTTCTTCACTGGCATTTCACATTTGACCTCACTACGCACTGAATGCGTTGCGACGTAAAAAAAAAAATGGCAACAATGTACGTCCAAATAACGTTTCTACAAAATGTATCAAACTGGAAATGTTTTTTGAAAAAAGAATGATCAGGCTTGACGAGTGTAGCTGGCTGCCTAGATGGGCTGTTGTAATAATGATGTGTTCTCATTTCCATGACAGCCCGTTAAGGCAGCCAGCTGGCCTGTGGTAAATGTTGACATCACGGATTATGCTGCTAACGAGCAGTCCATTAATTCAGGCCCAACTAGTGTAACTTTGTGCCGTCGTGGTCTTTTTATTCCTCCCTTTTCTGCAGCAGCCCATTTAGAGTCGGGCCTGAATCAAGTCGTCATTCTCTTCTGCCTTTATGACAGTCGCCTATCGATCATTCATTTTTGTAAAATCAGCTGTTTGTCTGTTGGCTTGCGTCCCACGGCGAGTCTTTTGCTGATGATACAAGCGACCCTGTAGGAAAATAAAAGCACTTTTGAGGAACTTCATCAACACGGCAAAGGAAGGCGGGGGGGGGGGGGGGGGGGGGTTCGAGCCACGATGGCAAATTCAAAGGCCGAGAAGCTCGTTAAGCGAGCAGCCTCCAGCCTCCCTCGCAGACATCCTCGTCCTCCAGCCGTGTCGTGTTGTGTTCAACATACAGCGGACACGTGCTTGTGTAACGCGCTTTCAAAAATAAGCTTACACGCACACCGCACGGGCCCGGATTAGCATACGTTCGCCCAGGAAAGAAGTAGGCCAGCCCCAAGTCTTTACACCGTCCTCTCAAAATGGAAGCATGATAACAAACAAGCGTGTGCGCGTGTGTTCATGCAAAATGAGCAGCGGCGTCTCCAACTTTCAAAACACAATTTCCAATAGTTATAACGAAGAATGAGCCACAAATCCATGACACAAAAGTCATGCAAGCTCTTTGGCTTACAAAAAGTGGAACTTTATGCAGGCTAAAAGTCCTAACAAGTCATCAGACAATCAACAATAAAACCCCAGCAAAAAGTGAATCACTATATTGGCTGAGACTCCCTTTTGTGGGGGGGGGGAAACCCAGGAAGTAGCAAATAAGCAAATGCTAGCTCGCTAGCGGGCTAGCAACGCTTCTCGTCAAACATCACAAAGAGATGCACTCCAATCAAGAGTTAGGAACCTGCTCAAATCAAAGTAATAGCAAATGGGTTTGACATTAGCGCCAGCCCGATGGTCTGAGGTCACGATCAGGGCTCAGGGTGGTCGTCCTCAAACCGGTTCTGGCCCCCTGGATTTATGATACAATTCAATTCAATTATTCGTTGGTATTGTACTGAAGGCCTTTAAGAAAAAAAACCCTGAGCCACGTTGTGGCGGCCCAACAGGACCAGCAGTCAGACGGGTGCCGTGTCGGACCCCGAACTCCCTTTTTCTGCTTGTCATCAGGTTACCAACAGCGACTCGGAACCAGCCAGCAACGTTTTTCGGGGCTTTCGGGCCGTAACCCGATCCCCACGTTTGTTGGTTTTCCCTCTTCCTGATTTCCCCTTCAGCCCCTCATCTCATTCCTTGCAATCGTCGGCCGGAAAAACGAAACTCAGGCCTGTAAACGTAATCAGGAAGCGCGTGGGCCAGACGAAATGAGCCCAGCTCATTAAAGCGCTCGCAAAACAGCCGAGCGTTACGGAGCAATTAGAAGGAGGCCGACTTTGATGTGTTTTACAGATGCCACATTTACGTGCAAAAGGTTGCTCATGGAAGATTTAGGCCCCGTTCACACGAAAGCCCGTTTCAATGTAATTTCTTACCGTTTGTGCAGTTTGCCCACACGGTGGCGCTGTTTTGGAGCTTATATACGTGTATATGCGCATATATACGTATGTGTGTACGCGTGTACCTTTGTTTATATAGACGGTAAATATATACTGTGTCTACCTGTCTCGTGATAAAGCAAAAGTATTTGGTGGCGCCTTCTCGTCACAGGTGAGCCGTGCGGCGAAGGTTGGCATCACGTGGGCGAGGCGTGCCTCAGGGTCAACGGCAGCCGGGCGACTTTCGACGACGCCCAGCATTACTGCAAGAACCTCGGCGGCAACATCGCCTCCCTACACGCCGACCCGGGCGTCGCCTTCGTCATGGACGAGATCAACAAGTACCACATGCGAGGACAGGTCAGACCGCTCCATTCAAATATTTTGACTGGTCGCCAGGCAAGCAACGGGCTGACGGTCTCTTCCTATGAAGACGTAGTTTAGTGTCGTCACGATGTCCTGATTTTGGTGAAGATCCGTCCTGCTGTTTTGTGAAACTGTCCCCACGTGTCCTTGTCTGCAGCCTTTGTCCCCGTGGGTGGGCCTGAGAAAGATCAACGTGTCGTACTGGGGCTGGGAGGACGGCTCGCCTTTCTCCAACAGCAGCCTGCGATGGCTGCCGGGCGAACCCAGCGACTCTGGATTCTGCGCCTTCCTGCGAACGTCGGCGGCGACAGCGGGCGGCGGGCTCAAGGCCAACCCTTGCACCGCCGCCGCCGATGGTCTTGTCTGCCAAAAAGCTGTCGGTAAGTCACTGCGGGGTTAGCGAACAATTCCCGCGCTGTTACACTATATACTTTTCCAAGGGCTGCATCACAAATCTGCAGGGGTTCGCTTGAGTTGTTCAGGCCGAAAGGCGTTTTTGTCCACAGGGAGTCCTCAGGGTCCGGCTTTGCGTCCCTGCAAGACCCCGTGCGCCCTGCGCACCACCTGCGCCAACTGCACCACTCAGGCCCTGGAGTGCATGTGGTGCGGGAGCACGCGGCGCTGCGTGGACTCGTCGGCCTACGTCGTCTCCTTCCCCTTCGGCCAGTGTCTCGAGTGGCAAACGCACGACTGCGCCGGTGAGACTTGCGACTCTTTGTGGCATCAAGGGTTCGTCTGAAACCAGATGTGCTCCGTTGCATGCCTTTTGTTGCATTTTGTTTCTTGCAGTTTAACACAGTTTTAGTAACGTGTGTGTGGCGACCCTCAGGGATCAGTCCTCCGCATCCTCGCCATTCATTATTCACAAATCTGCATATCTGCATTTTTTTATTTTTTATTTAGTCAGAAATGGTCATTCAAAGTTCGCTTTTTTTAAGTGCTTGACAAAACAATAATGAATTAGCCGTACTATGACATCACAGTGGGGGCGGAATTGCAGAGGTGCTTGCTCACAACACATTTTGCGTAAAGACATGAAAAAGTCCGTTTTCCATCATATGTCCCCTTGAAATAAGTTTTTCCTTTTGTCCGTTTTGTTGTGTTGACGGCAGAAGGTGCGTAGGCGGTGTTTGTCGCTTTGCTTTCCTCGCCGCTTATGATGCAAAATTATGCCGCACAAGCATATGGCATCTTGTGTGTTTGTGAGAGCGAGAGATGGACGGACGGACGGACGGACGGACGGAGCCGCCCATACAGCGCGTTAGGATAATGATGTTTGGGTTGCTTACAAATCATCGGCTTTGGAAACAAAACAAAAGCTGCCTTGAAAAAGTGATGCAAGGACAAAATGTTGTCCACTCGTCTGCGGCTTGGTGATAGGGCGCCCGCACACGCCACAACAAACAGCAATTTCTCGGCCACGTCCAGTTGAAATTGTTCCATTTTGTCAAGAGACAAAGTCATGTTTTTGTTTAAGTCTGTTTTTCAAGATGTAAAAACAAATGAAGCAAACCATATCTGACTTCACCAAACAAAAAATGGGACTTCTTTTCCTTTTTCGAAAAAAGGCGAAACAAAATGGACTTTATTCAACATGAAATCTGAAAACAAAAAATATATATTTTAAAAACCAAGACTTCAAAAGTGTGACAAAAAAGAAAAATGATTTTGAAAATAATGAAAAATCTGATTATTTTTTTTTCTAAATAAATTGAAATATATTTGTTGAAAAATAAGTCTTGACAGACGGACTGCAAATGGATTGGTTGTCAGTTCATGTCAGAGCATAAATAGACAAAAAGAGGCCATTTCAAGTCTTTCACTAGACAGTTGCAATTTGGGGAGAAATTGCGTGTGAAGGCTGAATAAAAAACATTGAATAATTTGTAATGATTTGGAATGAGCTGAATATGTTGAAGTTGGAATAGTTTGAATCGCTCCAGTAATGTTGAGGGAGGGTTGAATAATGTTGAATATGTCCTAATGTGGACATTTTTGGGGTAAAAAAAAGAAAGAAAGTAGAGTCAAAAAAAGGGACTTTTTTGGGGTGTTGAAAATCATTCATAAGGTGAATTGAATATGCAGAATGATTTCAATTTCAAATGGGAACTACCTGAATCGGTTATAACTTCTTGTTATCTGTTAATCTTCTGAATGCGCCAAGGGTGTTATGACTACTAAATAAGCATTGGGGGAAATTTGGGCCTCAATTGGATTTAATGGAGAATTTTTACGAGAACAATGTTGAAAAAAAATTGAATTTTTGAAAAAGATATGGAAACCCCGATGGTGTGAATTTGCGTAATATGTTGAAATTGAAATGATGTGAGTTGGATGAATTATGTGGAAGGAGAAGCGTGTCCAAAAAGTGCCAGAAGTAAAAAACAAAATGACGCTAACACTCGAGTCGAGACTCGAACCCAGAACCTCCAAACTGCGAGGCAGATGTGCTAACTACGAGTTACTCGTGTAACCCAAAGCGGTTCCTTCCTTACCACAAGATTTGCGCCGACCAATGAGCAGATCTGCCGGTGGCTAATTGTCATCTGGCCTACGCTCGGGGCTGCTCGCGCCCGGCGCGTTCGCTAATCCGGCCCGTCGATGCGGTTGGCGGCGGAACGCAGATCAAGCGGGATAACGGAGGCGCTCGTAAAAATAGCGGAGAACAAACGAAGTCGCAAGATAACATCGAGCAGGCGGAAACGAGGACCAACTTCTGCAACTTCTGCTTGCTGGCGCCGGCCTCGGGCGCCATCTTTGAGGATATTTGCGGCGGAACGAGCCGCGCGGTTAATAATCGTCGCGGGTGCTCACTGAGCGATGGCCGCCTCTTTTAAAGAAAAACATTCGTGTTGTTGGTTATTCTGATGGTGGCCGGTGAGCGTGCAGGCTGGGTACGCCGGCGCTGGACCGGTCGCCGTCAATGTCAGAACGTAAGGCGACAGAGTGACTGGTCGCCAGTCCATCTCAGGCAAATTCAACACAGCAAGTCCGGACCACGATTACAGTTCATGAAAACGAACAAAAGAACTCAAATGGAAATGACATTTTTAACAACAAAATAAATGAACTGTACTGAAAGTACATTTCACGTTTATAAAAGCAATTCAAGCTAATGATAGTGAAAATGTCTTCCATTTTTGTTTGTCAGCTTCGATTTCTAGTGTATTTATTTTGGTATTGCTGCACATTTAAAAAACGAATACAAACTCAACAAAAACAGCATTTTCTAAAAAAACAAACTTCTCTGAAAACAAATTGAGTCCAAAGGAAATTGTAATGAAAACTCCCCAACGGTTGCAAGCCTGAAACCTCCAACCTGAGTCGCTAATAAGCTGCTGATTTTGGAATCCCAAATTCTCTCTGAGCATTTTTCATTGATGATGCCAGACGAGAATTCCCGACGCGTTGTTTGCGTGTTGACTCGACATCACAAGCGTTTTTTCCCGAGCCGGGCCGCGGCGCTCTCTTCATATTTGGTCGGAGGACAAGCGATCAGAAGACGACCGGCCCTGGGGGAGGTCACCCTCGGAGAGCGCCGAGCCGCTTGCGACCGAAGATGAACCGATCCGTTTATTTATTATTAAGTCGGTCCGCCAGTGGTAAATATGCGCTTAGCGGTCCCCGGCGAATTTCAACACAAGCGAACATTGGTTTGTAAAGTCAGGAGGGACGAAGAACTTGCTTCTGGCGTGAAGAGTTTGGAGGATGTTGAAGAACCCGAGAGGAACCGCTGAAAAAAAAATGGCATCAAAACGTACGATTTGGCAAGACTTCAACTGCCCAAAATGTGACGTATGACGAGCAGACGCGATGACACAATTACGTCGGATTTTCTTTGGATTGTTTTCGTATCAATTGGACCCCCAACAGTCTGCTGGCCCGACGGCGTCAGTCGAGAACGGCGGCTCCGATGGCTGCTCAAGCGCTGACTGAGCTACTCGATGTAATTGTTCTTTTGCAGAAGAAAAAATCCCTGATACTTGGAAGCAAACTTTGGTCGCCTCTTTTAAAAGCAGGAGGTTCCCTTTTTTATATAATAAATATATATTATATATAATATATTATAAAAAAGAAAGAAAAAAAAAAGCAGGAAAAAAAAAAAAAAAAAAAAAGCAGGAGGTTCCCCGAAGCGGAATCATTATCGGCCCATCGCCAACTATTCTGTCGTAGCGAGAATTTCAGTCCGTATCTTCGCAGTTAAACCACTTTGGCATTCTCATTTCATTGTAAATCTGGTTCGGTTCTGGTTTTACAACCAAGCACAGTTGAGAAAAGAGACTTTGGTCTTGATTGATTTTGTTTAGTGATAGACAGACATGTTTTTTTTTTCAAGGCCGATACTCATTTGCAGTAGAAGAGAAAATATTAGTGTCAAAATTAAGACAAAAAAATTCCAATATTAAGGATTGACAGGTTTGTTTCAAAATAATGACACATTGCAGGGTCATCAAAATTCATCCAAAATTTCTACATCATTTCCCCTTTTTTTAACAAAAAAAAAAGTGAGTTCCTAGTGGCAACATTGTTTTTTTATAAAGTGAAATTTTAAATAGATTCCGTTTAGCGATAAATGCATGCCAATGTAGCAAATGTGGGGTTTTCGTCAATGTTCGTAAAAAGGTTTGAAAATATCTTTGCAGTGAAAAATTGCCTGAATGTTTGAAATGTCTTGGAAATCCTGATGAAAACCCGAAATTCGCTACGTTCGCAAGCATTCACTGCTCAGTGAGATGCCAACTTTATCGACCTTCAGATTGTTCAATAGGCCAAATATCGACCCTGATAATCGGTCTATCCCGAGTTTTGCTTTCCGATTAAAGGTTTTGATTGATTGATTGATTTAGCACTGCTAAACTGCAAAGTTGAAATGAAATTCCAATGCGTTGCGCAGTTTGTAACTAATGTGCTGCGGAATGCGTTTGTGTTTACAAGGATGACAAAGAGTTGCCGCGGCCATTGTTCCGTTTTCAAATGAATGACGGCAACGTCGCACGCGGGATGTTGTCGTCTGCTTCCAGCAAGAAGAACAAAAAGTTTGGGCGCAAGCTTCCAAGCCAACCTGCAACATTTGCTCCCTTTTGATGTTTGGTGTCGTTGAATGCCACGCGGCGTGAGAGAAAGTGTCATTTTTAATTTGATCAGAAAAGCGTTCCTTTTCTTAATGTCACATCCACTTTATGAATATAAATGTGTTTGTGTGCGCGCTCGGGAGGCGAAAGCAAAGTCCATTTCTTTCTAAACGCCGAGGGTCAGGCGGAAGGTGAGAACACGCGGGTGCAAGTATATTAGCGGCGCCAAATTACATCTCCAGAGGCTCAGATTGTGTTTGTGCTCCACTGCAGCCTTTTAGATTGAATTTGATGGACAGAATGTGCTCACTTGAATGCGTCGGGGAGCCTTTTAACGCACGCCGAACCGCTTCCTGCTTCGCCACCTGATGCAATTTGCCGTCCAATGTGCTCTTTTACGCCACATCGCTGCAACGTTTGGCCAAAAGTCTGGGGATGCTCGTCTTCACGAACGAGTCAATTGAGAACCGCGAGCGTCGGGGGTGGATTTCGATTCCTTTTTAAAGATGGAGACGAGCTGGAGTGATTTCAGTATTTGGTCAAACGGTCAATTTAGCGTCCTGCGTCCGTCCGGTGTACGTGGCTCACATTTAGGACCATCAAACAAAATCTCCAGGACAAGAAATGGCCACATTTGATTTGATCTTTCTTTATCTCCAACAAGTACTAAAAAAAATATATAAACAACTTGACCCTAAAATGGCCACTTCAAACCCAAATGGAATTTTCCCTTTTTGATTTCAAGCATGAGATGTTTTTGTGCATCTGCTCGTCATACCTGCAAAAATTCATATTGCTTAAGTCGGGGCTTGAATTTTCAAAGAAGACCACCTAGAATAGAACCCCAAAATGGCCACTGCAAACTAAAATGGCAGATTTTCTTTTTTTGAATTCATTTTCGCCCAATGAGGAAAACTTCCCAAAACGGTGTCTATCTCATGGGTGGCCACCTGCAGGTTTTGGATGTTTCCCTTCTCCAACACAGCTGATATATGATCAGCTCATCAGCAAGCTCTGCATAAGCTTCCCGTTGATTGGAATCAGCTGCGTTGCAGCAGGGAAACCTCCAAAACCTGCAGGACTCCGACCCTTGAGGACCGAGTTTGCCCACCGCTGGTCTATCTGCTTTATATTTTCTGTCTAGTTTCAGAGGATCAAAGTTTCACTGGAAAATCTAAATCAACTTTAAAATGGCTGTGTTATGGTCCACTCCTATTTATACATACCAATTTTTCCAAAATTATTTTGGGTTATAGCTTTTTTGAAGTAAACTTTTCCAATTTAGCGTCTTAATCTCGTTTTGTAATTACGTAGCAATCTGTCAACTGTTTGCATTTGAACGACTCCAGGAAATAGACAAGATGAGCCACTGCTTCAGACCAAAATGGCCGACTTACTGTGTCTTTTCGGGCATGGCTTCTTTTGTGGGTCTACTCCTGATGAATGGGTCTACCGACTTTCCTGTTGCCAAGTCAAACTTTTGACTTTCCAAAAATATTCCGGGACCAGATCATTTTTGAGGGTCACCTGAGAGTGACCATAAATGAGTCCAAAATGACTTTCAACCCAACATTGCACACTCCCGGTGTCTTTTCAGGCTTGGCTTCTTGAGACTTTTTTGTGGGTCTACTCCTGATGAATGGGTCTACCGACTTTCCTGTTGCCAAGTTAAACTGGCTTCAGGGGCTGAATTTTCAAAAACAGTCCAGCCGAACCAAATGATTTGCCTGTGTCCATTGTAAAGTCGTGAATGAATTCTAATGACATCATCTTGCGTTTTTCCGCATTCAGCCCAGAACTGTTCTGGCGTGAGGACGTGCGGCGAGTGCCTGGAGCGGCCCGAGTGCGGCTGGTGCGGCGACCCCAGCGACACGGGCCGCGGCGTCTGCACGGAAGGGTCCTACCGCGGACCCTTGAGGCCCGGCCGCGGGGCCGGAGAAGGCAACATGGTCCCGGATCGAGGCCTGTGCTCGGCCGACGGAGGCTACAATTGGGCTTTCATCCGGTGCCCGTGTGAGTGGACGCTCCCAAGCGCAAATCCAGAACCGGAAGCAGAATCCTGAGCACGCGTGTGTTTGCGTCCCGCAGCTTGCCAGTGCAACGGACACAGCGGGTGCGTGAACGGTAGCGTCTGCGAGCGCTGCGGGAACCTGACGGCCGGGCCGCAGTGCCAGACCTGCACGGCCGGTTACTATGGCGACCCCACCAATGGAGGGAAGTGCAGCGGTAAGCCCGACAAACTCCCGAAGCTCAGCTGACGCGTGCCTGAAGCTGCTTGAGATATTCAGCGTGCTTGTTTTGAGCAAGGTCGCATTCATAGACGTTTCCTGTCAATTTTCAAATGAAGATGAATTTGGGTCGCAAGATGTCGGCTGTTGTGGCAATTTGTGCGACGGCGCCATCTGACGTCACGCGTCGACAAAGAAACATTTTGCGCGGGTCGCGACGTGACGCGAGGCGGCTCTTCGTCTTCGTTCTTATTTGCGAGCGGTCGCCCGTCAATCGTGTACTTTCCTTGACTTCCTCTCCTTGCCCCTCGCCTGCGTTCATCCGTGGCCGCCGTTTTGCGCACTTCCTCTTTGCTTGCCGCCATCTTATGACTTTTGTATGATTTATTGTTTTTAGTGGTCTTGACTGCTTGTTTGGGTCAAACGGCTGCGCTTTCCTTTGTTTTCCTCTTTTGTCATCTTTTCAATTCTTTTTTCTTATTGCCTCATTTGTACTTTTCTACCGTTTGCTGCTTCCTTTCTATATTTTCTTTCTCTTTTATTTTACGGTACTTCCTTTTATTATTCATTTCCTTCTTGGCTATTTTCTCCCCTCCTTTGATTTCCTTTCCTTTCCATTTTTTCCCTTTTTTTTTGGTGCTTTTTTTCACCTTTTCTTGTTCCGTTTCTTTTCCTTTACTTCTCATCCTTTCTGTCTTCCTCTACTTTTCTGTTACCTTCCTTTAAGTGTCCTGAGCTGTTTTGTCCCGTCTTTTTGCTTTTCCTTTACTTTTCCCTTTTCCGTTCTATCCTCCTCTTCTTCTCTTTCCTATCACGTATTTCTTCTTCCTTGACAAGCCTTACTTTCATTTTTCATAACTGTCCTGTCTTTCCGTCCCCCGTCTTCTTTCTTAATTTGCTTTTTTTTCCCTGTCTCCTTTACAAGTCATTTCCTTTTGCACTTCTTTTTCTGCTTGTCCTTTTCTTTCCTGTATTTTCTCTCGTCCTGTTCCTGTCCCTTTTCATTTTCCTGTCCTAACTTCTGGTCTCGTCCTGTCCTTTCCTAATTATTTTCTCATTTCCTGTCCTTCCTTTCCCTTTGCTTTAAAAAAAGAAGACGTCTTTCCTTGACCGTCCTGCCCTTTCGCTCATTTCTTGTCTTCCTCCATGAGTCTGCTCGCTCATTTTTTTTCCGTCCTGTCCTGCGCGCCTCCATCATGTCGACGTTTACCTTGGCTAAAACCCTGATTAACCCTCTGAGTGATGACGGGACGTCGGACGGCGAAGCAGCTGACCTCTGATTGGACGTCCGAAAGCGGGAGGCGGGGGCGCCGGGTTCACGTTAGCGGCGAAGGAAAGGGAGGGAGGCGAGTGCCGGAGGGCGAACGGAGGAGAATTGAGGCTCTTCGCCGAAGGAAGCTCGTCATCGTTCGTCACCTTGTCCTGACTGGACAGGAAGGAAATGTCGCCGTATTGCGTTAGTTCTGGATGGATATGAAATGGACACATGGTAGTTGTGTGTAATTGGCGCGAGGCTTGTGCGGGGCTTCCTTGCGCAAAAGTTCCCCCCTTAATGGGTCCCCGGAGCCCAAAAGTTCGATTTCTCAACAAAATGTTTGCACAACGTGACAAACAAGCGAGCCAGCTGTCCCTTTAATGACGCCAATAAAGCTCCAATTCCTGTTCTTCATCACACCACTAAAGTAGATCGCAATTTTTATATTTCTTTTTTTATGTCCGAGATGTTGAATCGAAGGATCCGCCATCGTGCGACCTAAATCAAAATGATTCCCTTTTCATCAACGCAACCACAAGACAAGAGGAATGAAACTTCGGACCGGACAGCAGATGGCTCAACACACCGAGCGATTAACACGCCGTTTACCTTTTGGATCCGTTGCGAACAAAACCAACAGGCTTTGGATTCTTTTCTAAAGTTGACTTGACAACGTTGGATTCTTCACAAACACAACAGCCTTACCCATTGGGACCCGATACCAGTGGACCGTAGCCCCAACCGTCAAGTCAAGCTAATGAGTGACATTTCTTCCAGCGCTGCATTTATGCAAATCTGGATCGCCCACTCGAGGATTTGCACTCGGTGGAGAGAACAAGATCCTCAAAGGTTTTGGTGACTGCTGAGGAGCGTAAAAAAAGAAAAGAAAAAAAAGAATGCGAATTATCTAAAGACATCAAAGTCGATTTTCATGCTATGTCAACATTTGATCGCGTGTGTGCGTGGTCACGCAACTTTTACCGATTGCTTTTCAAGTGGTTCTGACCCAAGAAAAGTCACAAGTCAGCTGAAGGTGGACTCACTGAGGTTCATGCGCAATCGTATGTGCGCGCGTGTCTAATATTTGTGTCTTTGTAAAGGCAGCATTTTTGATGTTGGCTGTACCTAATCAAGTGGCCGCAGGCTTTCTTGTTGGGATTTATAACCGCGCGCCACGTCGAGCGTTCTGTGTGTGCGTGAGTCAGTGGAGTGGAAATTGGAATCTCCTCCGGGGCACACGTCGCAAGGAAAATAGTTGACGTCAAAATCAGCCTTATTTTTTATTTTGCAAAGAGATCAACTTGTGTGTTTTTGTGGACTCGGCACGACGCGTGTGCGTGCGCGCGTGTGTGCGTGCGCGTGTGTGTGTGCGGTTGTGTCGTCCATCCGCTGCCTGCAAGAACTCCAATCCCTCCACGGTGTGTTCACGTTGTGCCTGAATGGAAAATAATTTCCCTGCTTGTGCTTTTACTTGTGTAATTACTAAATACGCACTAAGTAACCGCTTCAAAGGAAACTTTGATTTCTTCACATGTTCTTGTCTTTTAGGAGGTTTTTAGTCATATTTTACAATCATTTTGTTTTTCTTTATTAAAAACTACATTGTGTTTTTAGGGCAGCGTTGGATAGATTGCTGACATTTTAATTCATTTCAGTGGGCAATATACAGTGGTGCCTTGAGATATGAGTTTGAATCGTTACTCAACTGGGCTCTTAACTCAAGGTCAGTCTGATCACATTATTTATTTCACCACTAAAATGGATGGAAAGGGCCATTCATCTAAATTATTATTATTTTTTTTAAATGCAACTCTGCGTCTGCTGCGGACGTGAAGGTCTTGCGGTCCGCGGTGAGGAACGGGTTCAGGTCCGCCCTCGGCCTTGTGGCATTTGAAGGCGGCCCGCCTGTTGTGCTCCACGCTGGCCCCCCAGGAAGAAAGTCTTTTTAAACGGGACCTCCCAGGCAGAAGAAGAGAGATGAAGATGTCTCCCCCCCCCCCCCCCCCCTCTCTTCTTTTTGTTTGTTTCTCATCCTCGGCGTGGCCTTGACCCGAGTTCACCGCAATTTTATTAGCGGCTGCCTCGGAACCAAGCGGAGGAAACAACAAGGAGAAGGCGACGTGAATACAAATCAGTCTGCAGAGCATTTTTGCTGGGGCTCCGTTTTTTGTTGTGTCTTTCGTGCGCCGCTTATCTTGTTTGTTGAGGGTGATGGAGAGTGTCGGCTTTTTTTCACGCCGGCGCCGGCTGTTTTGTTTTTGCCTTCTTCAAGGGTTGCTGATCTGTGCGAGACGTTCACACACCAAAGTGACTCACAACAGCGTGAAAGACAACAGCAGTAATCCGGAATGCAGTTTATGGTGCTCAAGGTTCGGCGCAAGCTGCAGCCCATCCCAACTGTGACGTTACACTTGGACTGGTCGCCAGTCAGCCGCTTGGCCCGTTGAACGGCAGGTGACTGGCAGCGTCATTTTGAACAACTCTGGTCGTCTCGATGGATGATCGGCGATGTCGCGACGGTCGCCGATCATTCCATTCGTTGTCAAGGAAAATGGCGGCAATCTGAAAACTCTTAATGCCACAATTATATTTACGTCTTACATTTTTTTAGAGATGTCCTTGGCCACGCCTCCGATGGAGGGACAATTTAGTGGCCGATAGACCAAGTCTAAAAACTGGCCCAGCTCATCTAACGCCATTTTGATTCGTTTGATTGAGGCACACGCAGTCCGATTCTGAGCTCTGTGGATGCCAAATGTATTTCATTCATAAATATCAGCAGCCTCCTGAATTAATGGTCAATTTGTCAAAAAACGGAACCAAATACTGATTATAATATTTGTATGAATCATTTCATCTCAGGGTTACAACTGAATGATCTGAAAGGATGGAGCAATTTTAGCAAAGGTGGCCATCATCCCGAAGACAAAAAATCGATCAATTACGACTCGGGCCATTATTTTAAGAGGGTGACAATGTGTAAACAGGAGGCATCATTTACATTTTTTTTTAACCATCCAATGATCAGTGGTGGGTTCCAAGTGCCCACTTCAAATCCCAGATGTGCTTCCACCATGTTGCCACTCGTGTACGACACATTTGAGGGGAACGAAAGCAGCTGCTTTGATTGGCCATGAATGGAGTTGGCTATGAAGTCTTCCGCAGCGGCGCAACCCTCATTCTGACAGATCTGCCGGCCTGCGAAATTCCCAGCATCAGGTCTAAGCCACCCCTGCGCACTTATGCCATTCGCCGAGCCCGATTTACACCAGTCATGAAAATAAAGCCCGAAATGTGATGCCAAACATTTTCTATGAATCGTTGATGAAGGATCTTAACATCAAAATACCTTATTAATACATTTTGAAATGATTTGTGGTTGATCATTTAATGTAAACAACATTTGATGTTCTTTTCCCGATGAAAATATCCCGAGAAGATGTTTGCATGCCGAATGAGCATTTTGTCAGCTGGGAGCTTCTTGAGGCTCCCTCGATATCGCGAGCATGGAAGATAACGAGCCGCGATGAGCCGCTGTAAGTCAGCGGACCGGCACATCCGTAAGGTGAGCCGCGCACCATCGATTATGTGTCTCGAGCGGCGTCTGGGCGGCGTGTAAATCAAGCGCTCGCTTCCTGCCGCGCTCGCCTTTGTGCGTATTGAGCAAGACGATTACTCTGATTGGACACAGATCGCAGCCTGCGCTTCGCAATCCAAACAAAAGACACGAACGTTCCAGGAAGAGATTTTCTTGTCGTCGTCGTCGTCGTCGTGGCGTCTTGACAACAAACAGGAATTGCTCCGCTTTCAGCCAAGCATTAAGGTGAATTAAAGGGGAAATTCTGCATCTTTGCGTCTTTTCCTGCCTTGGAAATGGAACCTTCACTTGGAGCATGTGTGAAGTCTCCTGCCACCCCAATTTTGCCTCGAATGTCCCTGATTGGTCAGCCACCAGACTGGGCGTGGTCCCTGCCTCGCTTCGCCCTCTTCTGTGTCAAGTTTTCATTTCGTTTACCGTCGAAGATCAGCTGTTTTCGGCGCCACCAGCCGAACCATAACCCTCAGAAAAAGAAATCGAGCTTGTGACCACGCAATTTCGGGGCGACTGCGCTAACCGCGAGGTGGCGCACGTTTACTGGCAGAGGTGGCAAATCCAGGTCCAGAAAGGTACGAAACCTGCCACAGTTTGGCTTTAGCCTCTGGTGCCAGCTAGCTTGCTAGCTAGCTAGCTCCCTAGCAGCTAAACGAGCACCATGGGAGCTAGCGAGGGATCGAGCTAACTGGCACCTGTGGCTAAAGCCAAACAGTGGCAGGTTTCGTACCTTTCTGGACCTGGCTTTGCCACATATGGATATTTGTATTTCTCGCGGGATTCACGGACAATAAAGTTTTTTAAGCTAGTGGAAGCAAGTTTGAAGACGCCGCTCTTAATGAAAACTGAAAAGTTTGGGGGAATTTGTCGTCACCCATCTACCGAGTATACAGCGCCTCCATTTTGATATTGAATTCTAGTAAAGTTCTGGGCGAACCTTCACCTGGTCCAATATTATCCCAACAGTCACGAGCACAAGACTGCGTATTCTCAGACTGAAAGCTCTCGTACTGCTGTGGAGGCTTTCCGTGCCAGATCGTTTGTTGCGATACGACCCCTGGAATTGGTTCAGATCTCTGAAAAAGCAAAATGGCCCAAACTGTCACTGGGTCACCTCTGATCCATTTTTGTCCTGATCAACAGGCATGCCGGGTCGCAGTCCCGGGACGAGCCAACGTTTTCAAACAAAACCATCTCATCAAATCCTTCCAAATGTCATTCAGATGCAACCAACAATGACGTGTGTGTGTGTGTGTGTGTGTGCGTGTGTGTGTGTGTGTGTGTGTGTAGCTTGCAGGTGTAACAACCACGCCAACGTGTGCCACGTCAACACGGGCAAGTGCTTCTGTACCACCAAGGGCATCAAAGGAGAGCAGTGCCAGCTGTGAGTAGCCGACACCCAAACTTTTCCAAAATATTGAAGCCTTGAAAAGTCCAACATTTGGCAAATTTCTTTTTTCATTTCAAAACTTTTGGTCCGTCGTTCTTATGACTTATTGGCCAATCTCAAGTGTTGAAATGGGCTTGCTGTCTTTGATGATGTCATGTTAATGGTTGAACAAACATGTTGTTTTTGGGTCTTGTGAAAAGTGAGCATTTTGGGGGTACAAGGTTTTGACCCGACACCAGCGATATTTCAACATATTACAATGATCAGGATATAAAATTGTCTCCATATTGCACAACTCTCATGATTTATAGTCGAATCTAGTATTTTGCCTTAAAATGGCAACTGGGAATTTTCTATTGTATTTTTTTTTAATTGATTCACTCGTAAATTACATATTTTGTATAGAATACACAATCAAATGAATACAAATAAAATTAAAATAAAACACAAATATCCTTTGCCAAATAATTACCATTGAGAATATCTTGCTAGTAAATCAGAAGGTTGCATTCAAATTCGGGATTCTCATGTTTCTTAACAGCGGTACTCAAAAAGGACATTTGTACTTTTGTCTCCCTCCATTTGTTGCTTGAAAGAATGAATATCAAAATCAAAAGTGATTTAGTCAAACTTGCCTGCCATCTACGGCTCATTACTAAAAAAGTTAAAAAACGACAATAACAAAAAACCTACAAAACTGGAACGCCACATTCGGTGGGTTTGACAAATAAGTTAAAATGCCCAAAAACGCTTGGCAATGAAATGAATCATGCAAAATTCCGATTTTCGTGGCTTTCTCGATGGGATCATCGGTTGCGTAACGGATTGAAAAATCGTCCTGAAATAATCTTGCTCTCGGTTTTGAGGACTTTTATTATTACAGCAGCTCACCAGTGGGTGGCAGTGTATGGGAGGACGTACTTTACTTTACTTTACTCGACTGACTGATGCACATACAGAAGAAGAAGAAGAAAAAAAAAAATCTAAACAGCTTTTAAGTCAACATTTTCTACAAACTGCAGATGTTAGTGTTGGTAAGAAAAGTGTTTCTGTCAAAGCGTGTGTGCGTGTGCACGTTTTCCCTGACTGGGCCAGTTTGGAGTACTGCAGCACTATAATATTCTAAATGGCTTGGCAGACCTGTACAGCGTGTGAACGCACACACGCACACACACACCAAACTGCTGCATCATAAATCCAGCAGCAGAGGCCACCAGTTCACTGGTGTGTGTGTGTGTGTGTGTGTGTGTGCGCGCGTGTGCGTGCGTGTGTATTTGCATGGCCGTGCGCGTGCGTGTTGAGCCAATAGAAAGTAAAAATGTGATGAGGCAGCAGAGGTTGCGTAACTTTGCAGTTGTGCTGCCCATCATTCATTGGATGTGATCATCCGACACGGTTGGTGTGATGTTGTGTACTTTTTGTCTTAATTGCCTTCTGGCTTGTCCAATAGGGTGAAAGGTAGCGGAATGTTGTCAGTTGTCATGGTTACAGCGACACCCGGCTTTCGTTTTAATGGACGCAAACATGCAAATGGAAAAGGAAGACCTCTGGGTGAATGGATTTGTCGCGCTCCCGTCCAACTACGTAATCGTCAGCAACTGGAAGGTCAATCGGCAATCTCATCGATGTGAAGAATTTGCGCTGCATTTTGCTGACGAAACCGGCAGAGATTTTCTTTCCGCGCTTGCCCGCTAACAAACATACTTGACCAACACAAAGACCAGTACATCCCAGTTCTTCAAACTAACAAATACACACGCATACAAACTTCGACATCAATAATCACGCCCAAAGCTTTATTTACATCATCAAATGAACGTACAGCCGTCACTTTCTGTTGGCGTAAAAAGCAGGATTGAAGAGGATTTGACATTCAACAATCTTCAGCAAAAACAAGCTCAGCTGAAAATACTTCCTGTTTTCATTCTTAGTTCAAATTGACACTGTTAAACAAAAGTGTGCTGCCATCTAGTGGTCAGCAATTGAATTACACCAAAAGAAATGCAAGCCAGAACAAAATTGTTAAAAACTGTACCAAAAAAAAAGAAAGGCAAAATAGTGGCATTGCAAACCCATGATGAAGTGGGATTACTTTTATTTTTTATGATAAGCGTGTTTTTCTTGAATTTGACTATTTCTTCTCATTCCCACGCTCAAAAGTTCAAATAAAGATTTGTATGTTGATTGGTGGGCAAAGACAACAAAGAAAAAATAGAGAATAACATGTCCTCCATTTTGTTTACACTTTTCTCACGCGATGATGTCACGCTACCCTACACACACAAACAAACATGCGCGCGCACGCACACGCAGGATTTCCATTTGCTAACGTTCGAGGTGGGCCGGCCCAAAGTTTTCGTTTTGCTGTTGTTCATTTATTGAGTCAAGATGTCGTGCCATTTGTTATTCATTTTCTACTTAGCGCGGGGGTGCGTGTTGAGACCCCCGGCTGACTGCAGGTGTGTGCGTGCGCACAAAGTCATGTCGGGTGAGTCAGGCGGGGAAATAAAAACCCTCAAGTTGCTCCAAGTGACTTTTCCAAGGTTCCTCTTGAATGTCGTCCTCCTTTTCCGTCCCCGCCGTGTCATTTTGCACGCTTGCGCCCCCCCCGAGCGTGGCGGCGCTTCCGCTTATCTCCGCTAGCAGCACTCCCAGCACGCCGACCTCTGACCCCCGAGCCGCATTTCGAAGCGACGTCCCGATCGCTCGCCCTTTATCTGGCTCCCCATTAGGGCTGCGTAAGCCGCTTACGTTTATCCGCCGCCCAAATGTCCCCCTGAGAGGGACCGCCGCTCCGGCCCCCTTTCACGCGCGCCGTCTCACTCGTCATCTCACCCGCTGTCTTGCTGCCATTGCCGTTATGCTGCACGCACGCACGCACGCACGCACGCACGCACGCACGCACGCACGCACGCACGCACGCACGCACGCACGCACACACGCACGCACGTATGGAGACGCACCTCGAGAGTGGAATAGGACGAACCCGCAAAACCGATCGTTCGATTGCGGTGATATGTTCAATGTGGCCTTACTCGTGTAAACACAAGAATCTGTCTAATATTACGTACGTACGTAACTCATTTGCTCCCCAAAACATATACACATGTTCTATTTTCAACATTACCTTGCTCCCAAAGAAATAATTTTGTTGTTTAAAAGAACATTGTATTTTTTTCATGCTAGAGCAGGGGTGCTCAAGTTGGGTCCTCGCCAGCCACAATCCAGCCTGTTCCCTCCTGCAGCGCAGCTGAATCTCATGATCAGCTCATCAGCCAGCTTTGCAGAAGCCTGATAACACACCTGATCATGAATCAGGTGTGTTAGTGGAGGGGAAACAGGCTGGATAGAGGCGCTCGAGGACCCAACTTGAGCACCCCTGTGCTAGAGCATACAGAAAGCACGGGTGAAGCAATGGTAGTAATTAGAAAAATGGCCAGCAGGTGGCAGCAGAGTATAAGAGATCAACCATGTTGCAAAAAAAGCTCATTTACCCACAGTTCTAAACAGATTCATAAATAATGATGAAACTTAGCTATATTCGAATGCTAATTGCTGCAAAACGGAAACAGATACAAGTATCCTTTTTTTCCTGATGAAAGAAGATAATCTAATCTTTCTTTTGGTAGGTTCCTTTTTTTTTATAGCAATAGAACACAATATTCTGTGGGCCTTGCAAAATGCATAAAAATCCAGTAAAACAGCCGGGAGCGAAGGGGGTTGCTTCAGTGAAAATGGCTGGAAGGGAATGAGTCTAATCCATCCGGGGGGGGGGGCATTATGTCCTGTGCTGGCTTCTGCTGTCAACTGAAATCGCCGTCAACGTGCCTTCGGGCTCGCATTGTGAAACCCTGAAAACAGGTGAGCTGTCACCTTGACACTACGAATCCGAGAGCACAAATAATGTCCTGTTTTTCAATAAAGGGCTGTAAAGAAAATAATACATAACATTAAAATGTATTAACAATAAAATTTTAAACAAAAGGGCTAAGAAGTCCTGTGTAGCGAATTGTGTGTGAAAAGCGGAGGCCTGTAAATGTTCCCATATGGCGTGCAAGCGAGTGGAGGCGCTTTTGATCTCCTCAACGCGACTGTGACGACAATGCGGTCTTTGAGATGAAGACGCGCAGGAAGTCGGAAATTGCAGCCGGCGATGAACGAGAGGCTGCCGGTCGTTCATCGCAATCAGTCCACGGTACAAATTGGCTCAGTTGTGATTGCCACGCTGCTTTTTTTTTTGGGGGGGTCTTGAGAGGAACGTCGTCCTCCTCCGAGTGTCCTCCACATCCTCGACTGATCGTCTCCTTCTGCTAACATCAAGGACACGGCAGGCTTTCGTCAAGTAAACAACGTACAATAAGACCACATCGACTTTTTCAAAGTGCGGATCGAGTGTTACGACGGATTCTGTTGGCAATACATATTTCTTTCCTAACTTTGACTTTGTCATACCGCGATGGCGTTCCCTGTTACAACATTTATAAATGACTCCCAGGTCAGAAATGTATCCTTCAGGATTCCGAAAAGTTTGCTTTCTTTGAAACTTTGAATTGATACAAGAACGACATTCTTCTCATTCCGTCATTAAACAATATCCAATTTTTCTTTTTGAAATTGCGTCACAGTCCATTCATAGCAAGCCCACTTTTTAAACGTTTGCCAACTCGTAATGAACCACTCGGTTAGCTTACACGCTTTTACCCGCTTGTTAACGAACAATATAAACGGTTTGGGTTGAAGAACAGATCCTTGTGGTCCTCCGCATTTGATGCCACAGTTCTGATTGTGCATTATTTATCCCAACGAATGGCTTTTTCTGTGACAAGATTTTGGACGACATGGCGTTCTGTGTGTCTGCACTGTACAATTTTGTGTGTGCGTGTGTGCTCACACGCCGCCGGTCCAAGTGAGTGAGGTTGTCGAGGCGAATCTCGTCACAAGGAGCAGGAGAAGGCCAACCTGAAGCCGCGTCGTGCGCGCGCGCGCACGCACACACACACACCATATGTGGAATGCTAATAACCTTTGCACTGTTTTCTTGGTGACTCCAGATGTGACTCCGAGAACCGTTACCTTGGAAACCCTCTCCGAGGAACCTGCTATTGTAAGTAACGCCACCGCACACGCACACGCACGCTAAACGCATTAGCATACGTCTCGATTGGACCTGAAATCGCAACCTTGCCTTCCAAGTTGTCCTCATTCCAAAAGCAAATGTTCCCATTGCAAATAATTGAAAGTCAAACATGGGTTAAGGGGGTTGTAAAAAAAGAAAAAAGAAAGACAAAGAAAACGTGATGGCAGTGAGAAAGAGAACGTGGGAAGAGAAGGAGAAATGGCGTCAGGTTGCATCCCACACACAGCTGGAAAAAGGCACGCTTACAATTTAAATGCCGGCCTAATACATGAAATCGTGATTAATAACATCGTCGTTGTGCGACATCAAATGAAGACAAGGTTAGACGTCTGGCATGATTTGCACTTTGTAAAAACAAAAACAAAACAAAACAAAACAAAAACGTTACAATTTTCACCAATGACAAATGTAAACAATGTGTATACATTTAAAATAATAATAATAAGAAATGATTGTTCCTCGCACTATTAGAATATTCACAATGTAGTGAGCCTTTTTTTTTTTTGCCATAAAGATTTTCATTTGAATAAAATTCCAGCTTTCCAAAAAATCAGTAAATAGAGATAACATTTCATGTTGTGTTGAAATAATAATAATAATAAATAATAATAGCTCACGATTACGATATTAACAGCAAGGAACAACAGCATTTGATTGAGCAAAATGTATTCTTGTGACAAAACGAGCAGAAAGGTGAGATTGTGGAGCAGAAAGGTGTTGACATGTCGGATGATTTCCGAATCTCGAGGGATGTGACGGCAAACGCAGAAGATGAAGAAGATTTTTCTTCTTCTGTCAACTTTTCATTTCAGTTTTTTGCAAGTTGGGCCAGCGAGCGAAGTCCTTCTTGGAGCTTTTATTGCTTCTTTCAAATGTTTTATTTTTTTTTCCTCTCGCGGGAATTGTCGAGGTGGATGAAAGTTACACCTGGACGGAAAATTCATGTTTCGACTTTTTTTTTGGTAATAATGTTGGCGGCGTTGCCATGGCGACCAGCCTTGGCCGCACGCCACCTTGGTAAACAAAGTTGGCAGATGGCGGCGGCGGGCGAACGCGCGTCATGTTTGCAGCGCAATCTGACATGTTTCAAGTGCTCGTAATGTGTTCGCCGCTCACCTGGGCGCGTCTTGACCACCTGCGGTCTCCGTTAATGTCACATTATCTTGTTTGAGCAAAGACAAAAGCACACAAGCTCACCTGCAAACGAACGAACGCTCGCTCGCACGTTTGCGGCGAGATCAAGAAGACGAATGATGAACTCAACCATCAGGCCAGAAGTCTTTCTTTCTGTTTTGATTGACATCTGGTTAGTTCTTTGGTTAGTCAGACAGACAGACAGTTCATCGGTTATGGCAAAAAAAAAAAAAAATCATCTTGTCTACAAATCTATATCGTCCTGTGGTTTTTCTTTTTTAAGACAAAAAAAAGCTTGTGCTTTACCTTGACTAGTTTCGCTTTTGGCGGCAATGGTCGCCAAAACTAGTCAAGGTAAAGCACAAGCTTTTTTTGTCTTAAAAAAGAAAAACCACAGGACGAGTTAATCATTTAGTTTAGTTTAGTTTGTTTAAACATTTAGTTGATTCATTGTTTGGTTGATTAGTTAATCCATTAGTTGGTCAATTACATGGTTGGTTAAATAGGTACAATAGTCGGTTGGTTGGTTAGGTAGGTTTGTTCACTGGTCAGTCATCATTCAGTCAATTTATTATTTGGTTGCTGAGTTTAGTCAGATTAAGTGATTGTTTTGGTAGGTAGGTAGGTAAGTATGTACATGGATGGTTGTTTGGTTGGTTCAGTCAGTCAAATTGATCAATTAATTGGTTGGGTACTTGGTAGGTAAGTGAATGGTTTGTTGGTTGGTTGGTTAGTTTAGTCAGACAGACAATTAGTCAGATAGGTATTTGTTTGGGTAGGCAGGTAAGTCGATGGTTGACTGGTCATGTAGAGGGTTATATGGATCATTGGTTAGTGAAGAAGGTAGCTTGGTTGGTTGATTGGCAAATTCAGTCAGTCAGCCAATAAGTTAGTGGGTTGCTTAGTTAATTGATTGTCGCGTCAGTTGGTTAGTTGGGTAGGCAATGAGATGGGTTGGTTCATTTGTTAGTAAAGTTGGGGTTAGGGTTGGCCTGTAGGTAAAGTGACAGACGTAAAGAGATCAATCAACAGTCGGTTTATTGCTTGGATATTTCAATCAGTCTGTCGATTGTTGGAATAGTTGGCTAGTTAAAAAGGTACATAGCTGGATGGTTGTTTTGAAGTTCAGTCAGCTACGAAGTTCATAGCTTGGATCACTTTGCTTGATTTGATTTGATTCAAGTTTATTTTGAACGGGCAGTTTTAAAAACAAGAAGTGAAAAAAATCAATATCACAAAATGAAACAACATACTGCTTGTCTGAAAGGGAGTAGGGAGAAGTCTACCCATCTAGTTACTTGGTTATTTGGTTATTTAGGTAGTTAATTGTAAAAGTGTTAGGGAAGCAAGTTGGTGTTTTTTTTTTTTTTGCGGACTCAGTAAATCTTTTAGTTTGATGTTTCGTTTGGAAGCCAAGCAGGTGGACGGTTTGTTAGTTGAGTCAGTTGATCAGTTAGTTAGTCAGTCAGTTGCTGGGCTGCGGGTTTGTGTGCCTTTCAGTGCGCTGTTGCCAAAGGCAGCGTTAAGTGGAAGCAGACTTCCACTTTCTGACAGGTTGACAGTGCAGCTGAGTTCACACCTGCTTTGGATTTGTGTCCCCCGTCCAAACGTCGGGTTAGGGCGACTCGTCGGGTTTCTCCAGGTGCTCATGTCGCTATTATGCTAATGGCGTCACGCATCTGTGAACCCCGGCGAGTGGCGGGTGCGCGTCTGCTGGCTTTGCTTGATACCGTTAGTGACACCGCGCGTGACGCCGCCTCGTCGGGCGCGCGCGAGCGGATGCGTCGGTGGCGCGTCTCCGCGGGGAATTGCAATTAGCCGAGATGAACTTTTAAACTCAGCCGACGCGCTGGTTGCCAACAGCCGTGGAATGTGCGGCGACACGTGTTTTAGTTTTGGTGTGTTTGTCGTACACGCAGGTGGCAAACACACAAAGTTTGCCGCAAAATTTTCCGTTGACGAACCTTGCGGGATAAACAAGCCGGGCCCGACGGCGACCGCGCGCAGATATTGTCTTTGATGTTCTTCACTACTGGAGTGTACAACACGTCCGCGCCATGAGGCGGAAGACGTGTTTTCACGGTAATTCTAAAGACACGTCTTGTCTTTATTTATTTTTTTAGGGGGGGGGGGGGGGGGTTATCATAAGAAAAGACACACAAAAAAAAAGCAATTCAGCGGGCACAAGATGTTCAGGTTGCTGCCTAAACGGGTTGCAGAAAGCATAAAATAACATCTTGTGATGTGGCTCTAATGACATCAACGGTTTCATGTTAGGACAAATATTTCATCGTTAAAAAAAGTTTAAAATTCATAGGGTAGAATATATTCAGGTCACTGCCTAAACGGGTTGCAGAAGCTGCAGCAGAAAATGTCATAGCGGCATATATGTCCTTTGATTTTGCTACATTATAGAATTCAAGGAGAACAGGAGCTTCAAACCTGATTAGTTTGCTGCTTAAGTGGGTTGCCAAGGCCACCATGTTCGGAGGACTTGGTGCAATTTCAGAGATAGTCAGGCTGCTGCCTAAATGGGCTGCGGGAGGTGGCTCTGGCAACATATCTATCTTGTAAACATTTCATCGGAACGTGTTTATTTCAGGCAACATATCCCAATTGACATCGGTAACAAAAACGTAAAGAAAATACATGAAAGGAGTGGGAAGAAGAAAACGTGTTTAATCCCGCCCCCTTTTTACACATTCAATATAAAACAAAAAAGCATTTGCCACTCCTGTCACTCGTGTGCGAGTTTGTTTGCTTGTTTGTTTTTATCATGTTGAAATAAACGTTCGATGGTAAAGCGTGATGGAATTCAGAGGGTACGAGATTCCGGTTGCCGCCTAAACGGGTTGCTCTTTGTGCACGTGTTGTCCAGACAACCTGTTGATCGACTACCAGTTCACCTTCAGCTTGTTGCAGGAAGACGACCGACACTACACCGCCATCAACTTTATGGCCACGCCCGAACAGGTATGCACGCGCAAAGTGTCATATTGCGTGCGTGTACCTGTGTGTGTACGTGTGTACGTGTGTGTGTACCGGTGTACGTGTGTGTGTGTTCCGTAGGCCAACAAGAACTTGGACATGTCCATCAACGCTTCCAACAACTTCAACTTGAACATCACGTGGTCCTTAAGCTCCGCAGGTGCTCTACTGTCTCTTTCCTCACAATTTTATTGCATTCATAAAAAAAAAAAGAAGCTTTTTGTTTTAATGTCATTAGGTCAAGATTAGTTTTGATTATTTTGACAATATGTTTGTATTTTTTGTCGTCAAATCGATTTTATTTTGATTATTTTAATGATAGCTATTTACCATTTTTCTTATTTTCGCTTTTTATTCTAATTCATTTTTAATGCCTTTATTTTTATCATTATAATTTAGGTTTCCATTATTTCAATGTAATGTTTTAATCTAAAACAGTTTGCTTCTTTCATTTATTAAAACTGTTCATATTTTAATAACAATTTCAGTAATTGAAGCTTTATTTGACTTATTTCATTAATAAAATTTTAATAATTAAAATATTTTTGTTTTTATTTAAATTACTTGTATTTAAAAAAATATTTTATATAATTGTTATATATTTTTAATTACTTGCTATATATAAAATACTATACAGTATTATTATTTATTCTAAGAATATTGTGATTGTGATTATTTCCATTAGTACAATTAAAATGTCCATTATTTCAATTCCATTATTTCAATCTAAGTTCATTGTATTTGTTTTTTCTTCATAAAATTGCTCATATTTGACTAATTATGGTTTCACTCATTGAAAATGTTGTATTGATTCTTATTTCCATGATCTCTCTAATTTTAATCAACATAATTGTCATTTTTTATTATTCATTTGTCATAATGTCATTTTTAAAGCTTTCTTTATTTTACAAATAAATACTCTTATTCAATATATTGATGCTTATTTCAATTGATCATTTTAAATTATTTTATTGTGAAAAAATAATCATTTTTTGTCTGTCAGTTGCGTGCTGAACATTTGAGCTGAGGCGACCTGTCGGAATTGCGTCCTGTGCTGTCTCGATCCGTTCTTTGTGTCGCTTTGAATTCAAATAAGAGTCTGGACGCTCTTAAAAAAAATAATAATAAAAAAATAAGAGTCTGGACGCTCTCACGCTGCCCGAACGCTAGCGAGCCAGCGCGTCGACATTAGCCGCCCTTTAAGCGGCGGCAGGTGTGCGCGATATTTGATTTGTATTTGAGGATTTTATTGCTGGCGCCGGCGCCGTCGTCCATCACGCGGCAGGAAGCCGATGTGAAATCAGTCGACACTTTTACGACGTGGCGCGAAAACCGGCAGCGGTTGCCAGGGAAACGCTCGGCAACATTTGACGGGAAAGAACACTTTGCTCGCTGCGGACCACTTGACAGCTTGTTTGCATTATGATGTCATCGCTGATATCAAGACTCGCGCAGATGGCGAGTCGCGCAGACCTGCCCTGCATGCCAAAGGAAAACATCCGTTTATCCACCCTTTCTTTTTCTCTTTCCCCCCCTATAATGTATAACATAAAACATGTATCCATAAAAATGTATTTCAGGTGTTTTTGTCCATTTTGTTCCTCTCAAGTGTGAAGACAATTCAATTCTGTGCTTGTGTTTGTTAGCGGGGAGCATCTCGGGCGAGGAGATGTCCGTCACGGCCAGAAACAACGTTAAGGAGCACCGGGTCAGCTTCTCGTGCGACACCTTCCACTTCAAGGAGCGTCCCAACATCACCTTCTACATCTACCTGTCCAACTTCAGCTGGCCCGTCAAGATTCAGGTAAGACCACAACGCGGTCAACTTCAGCAGACCCAGCAGCAGAAATGTCAATGCCGGAACATGAAACATGACACAAAAGTAGATTTAAGCAAATCATTATTGGCATATTTTGATTGTAAATTATTTTTCATCATTTCATTTCATCATATTGTATTTGTCAATGTTTTTATTCACTCATTTATTTTATTCAATACTAATTCTAATTGTTAATTAATTGTGCTTTTAAGTTTATCAATTCACTTTCATTTGATTTATTTTTTCTATTTATATACTTACATTTTTATTTGACTGTGTTTTATTTTTTATTTTTTTACTTATAAAATATTTTACATACTACTATGTTTTATTTTAGTTCTAATATTTTTTATTTTAAGAAATTTTATTTTTTGACTCATTTTTTCATCACATTTTTTCACTTTTTGTTCTGTCATTTATTTTAATCCTTTTTTTAATTTTAATTGTTGCATGTTTATGCATGCGTGTTAATGTTTATTTGATAATTTTTTATTTTTTTTTACATTTGTATTTATTCATATTGTTTGTTTTATCATGTTTTATATTTCATTGAATCTGTTTTTATTTTTAAGAAAAAATATTTCCTCCATTCATTTGGTGTTGCTATTTGAATGCAGCAAATTGCCGTTGGTGTAAACGTTGCGGTTTGGCACGCAAGTTTCCACCCGAACGTCACCTCAAATGAGATGAAGATGTGCAGCCATGTTGATGACATGTTGATCACATGTCATCTTTCTCGCGAGCGTCTCCCAGCCAAAGTGGCGGTCACGTTTAACGACGTGTGAATTTTTCCTCTCCCGTCGTTCAATCCGAGAGGACTGCCGGCAGACACGTTCAAAGAAAATAGATTTTGGACAAAAGTATTGGGACACCCAGATTGTGGTTTGTCTCACGTGCAAATGTGAAAATATGACGACCAATGTGACCTGCATGCCGATCATCCGTTCAGCGCTTACAGAAACGTTAGCTCCTTGCAGCGCATCTGAAAAAAACGCATTAAGGTTCATTTGTTCTTTGGAAGTGCCCCCCCCCCCCCCCCCCCAACATCCCCCCCCCCCGCGCTTTTGCCATATTATTAGCTGTCGCATGAAAGGAGATCTGCTAATTAGTGTCATTGGCTTGATCTGGCGTAACACGAGAAGCTGGACGCGTCTCATTTCGTCTGACGACAGAGCAGCATGAAAAATTGTCCCGGGAATTGTTCGTGACATCAAGCCCTTATATGGGAAGAATTGTGATGATGATGATGATGATGATGATGAAGATGATGGTTTGTGGTGGGTCTGTTTCTGTGCATTCACGTTTCACAAAAACACTTTGCGTATTCTGCATTTGACTGACGTTGACTGAAAAGTGTGTTGAAGATGTCGGTCAGTTCGGTAGAACGAACGTCCTTGAGCTTTTCTTGAAATGCTTTTTTTCAGGTTCGCCGCGGATATTTGAGCCAACGCGAATGTTGAGCACGAAATGGCCTTTGATCGCTACCAAAATGGCAACTTTGGGTTTTGTTTCTTGCTGACCGAAAATGAGATTGGATCTTGATGGGGGAAAAAAAATGGAGCGAAAAGAGGTTGCATGTGTTGCTAATTTGCACGTTTCAGCAACTTCTCAAAGTCGTCCAGGCGTAAATGCTTTCACACGCAAACACTAACGTGACCTGTGAGTGTTTTGGCTGGCGGCGCGATGACATCATCATCGGGGCCCGGAGAGCGTCGGAGGTGTTGTTGCGGACGTTCGGACTCGCGGTGCCGGAAGGGATTTGCTGATGAGCGGTGTCATGGCGCCGACCTTGCGCCTTCGTTCGCGCTCGCACGACTGCACCGCCGAGTTCTGTTCGGCGACGTGACGCCGCCGTTACCTGAACACGCCGCCGGTGCCGTGTCAGGGAAAGTTATGGCAACAGCTTTGACGTTAATCCGCTAGCTTGTCGCTAGCGAGGCAACGTAGGAAAACAAATGGCTGCCTCGACTTCAACGTTTGTTGGTCAACTCTATTGATTTCAATGTTGCCAATTGAAGTGAATTGAAAGCAAAAGTCTGCCACATATTGATCACTTATGGGCAAACAAATCGTAATTGATCTGCAAGATGGACTTTGCGGAAATTGACTTCAGTTTCACACAAAAAATCTTTAAGGTTATAAAACATGTGACGTTTGTTTGGTTTTCTTTAAGGCCAATTTGTCTTTGATCTCAGGCAAAGCAAATTCCATTTGACATTTTTGCTTTGTTGAACACTAAGTTGCATTTGATCTTTGCAAAAACGCGTCCTTTCGGATCAGTGAAGGCTAAATTGTCAAGCCAATTTCTACAAAAACACAAAAGTGTGCTTTTCTTCCCCATTTGAGATGATCGGTTACAATATCACGAGTTTTTATACCGTATCGACAACCCTTTTTTTTAAGCGCTTTCTCGGGCAGTAAACCGACGTCGGCGTTTTCTGACGCGGAGGTTGTCGTTAGTTCACAAGCTGACGATTTCAATCATCGGCATTGGAGCGAGATCCCCGAGCACCGATCCCCGAGCACCGATCCCCGAGCACCGAGCGCGGCCGAGAGAACCAACAAAACATATTTGATTGAATTGCTGGACGAGGCGCTGCAAGACGGCAATTACAGCGTTTTAGCCGTGATATTTATTGAGGGATTATTTTGGCGCCGTCTTTGTTTACGCTCACCGACCACCGCGAGGAGGAATTCCACTTCAGTTCCTGGTCGGCATTAAAAGACAATTCTTCACAGTTTTTGTTGTTTTGTTTTTAACGTAAAAATGACTCGACTAAAATGTACGTATTGTAATGTTATATGATATGGTCACCTCGCGCCGTGGGGCAAAAAGGGGGGGGACAACTGATCGAGAGCATGATAGCATGCACGTGGTTTTTTTTTGGGGGGGGGGGTAATGTGCATCGAGACATAAATAAATCTTTCGATGAAATAATTCGGTGAATACAGTATTTTAAAGGACAAAAGGAAAAAAAAAATGCACATCTGCGACAAAATGTATTTTCAGATTTCTCAAGATTTGATAGGACATTGTGATTTTCTAGGAATGGTGTAAAAGGAATCATTTGAAAATGTAAATACTGGTCGAGATTTAGAAATAAAGCATTGCATATTGACATTTATGTTTCCTAATTATCCATTGAATTAATTTCACAAACGTGTATCAAACCGGCCGCCCTTCGCACAAGCAGCTCTCGCTTTCAAAAAGGTCGTTGACCCCTGCTGGTCATCGTCCGCCACGGTCGTGATCTGTGTTTTGATTTGCACTTTGAATTTTCTTTTGGACTTTTGGATTTTGTTTTTGAGATTCAAGTACCTTGTTGGCCTTTTTGTTTTTGTTAAATGACAATTTTGGCCGCAAACGTGCTTCACCTTTCTGCTTCCTGCGTTGAAAACCTGACAGCCAGGTTTGAGTTTTGACCTCATCATCATCATCATCATCATCATCATCATCATCATCGCATCCTGGCAGTCAGTGAGTCAGTTGTTCTCCTATTTATGTTTGCGCGCATGTCGGTGTGTGTGCTGATTAAAAGTCGTCTCGCCAGACACGCCCCCCCGCGTGATTGGTCACTTGATTTGATTTAGCGGCCTCCCTCCCTCCCGCCCGCCCGCGCGCTTATTTATCCTCCCCGCCTGCCGTCCTTTGATAGGAATCCTCGGCTAATCAGATATCTCACACACACACACGCACGCGCGCGCGCACGCTGGTGACAAAGTGTCCTTGATTGGATTAAAGCAAAAGCGGAAGCGATTAAATGGCGGGCGTGCTGATGCAGCTCATCCACCGGGAAAGCGATTTCAACGTTTTAACAGCAGGAAGTCGCCAGCAAACGTCCACATGACTTATTGCCGTTACATCGGCGCGTGTGCGTCAAGTATTTCCCATCCGCTGAGAAGTTGTGAGTAGCGGCCGCCGCCGCCGCCGCCATCGCCGCCGCCGCGTTGTCACGCTGACTTACGGCGCCGACATTAATCTCATGTTAGCGTTTATCTGCTACACAATCCTTTGACTAATGTTGACGGGATGGATTTACTCCGCAGGTCAAAAACAGCGTTTACAATTTATTACCTGCGAATGACTAAAAGTCACTTTTGAAAGTATTCCTTAGCGCCGCTTCTCACTTTCTCGCCGAAACGGGAGACTTTGAGGAGCAAAATAAAGACTCTCTTCACTGTGACAACGGCTAACATGCTAACAAAAAGGAGCTGTGACGTTTTGGCAGTTAAATCTCAGCAAGCAATAAAATAATTCAGCATTTTTATTTTTATTTTATTTTTATTCCATGTCGGGTAATTGAGAAAAGATTGTCAGTTGCAACGTTGACCAGGTTGCAGACAGCAGAGTTAAAAAAAAAAAAGAAGCCAAAATAAAAGTCAAACAAAAATACAGTAAATTCTCCCGGCAGTCTCCAGGAATTGTCATCAGGCCTCCAGCTGGTCTTCAGGCCGCTGACGTCGTCTTCCGAGACGGCGGCGTACGCCCAGAAGCGCTGCAGTGCGAGTGGAGGGAAGGAAGGAAGTGGGTGTGGCCTAAGCGGCATGATCGACGGCGCTCGTAAAGTCAAACGATGACGACGGCGCTTTTGGGAAGTTTTACTGTCCAAATGTTGTAAGCAACGTGTGAAAATGTTTCTTTTTTTTTCTAATAATGCATCCGATTGTCAGCGTGACGTAAAGCGCCGCATCGGACGCCAGCGGCCCCGCCAGCTTTTCTTTCTTTCTCTCTCTCTTTTTTTTCTTCCCCTCGCTGACGCTCGTATTAATGCTGCGTCCCCGCGGAGCAAAAAAAGCATCTTTCCTTCACCTGCGTCGAGACGTTTTGACCCGCTTGCCGCTAAACCTCTTAAGCGCGTTCTCATCCATTCCTCCCGCCTTTTTGTCTCTGGAGACAAAACTCTTATTCTGCAGCTATTAAGGCCATTTAGCGTCTCCCCGGGCTCAATTCACACCAAAGATATTCTCGCCGTTTTCAGCGTCATGCATCTTGTTCGCTTGCACAACGCCGAGCTTTCCAATCAGTCAATCCGAGAGCTTCGTCGGCGACTCGTTTCACTTTTGTGGGAAGTCATCAAATGTCGCAGATCGCATTTTCACATTGCGCTGTTGTTGTAACAATTTGCTTGTAGAAATCAAACCAAATCTTCAGAACAATTTTGTTCTGGAAATGGCCTTAACATGGCTGACTTCCTGTGTTCTTTCAGTCACGGCTTCAAGAGACATTTTTTACAGCGGATCATCAAATTTCCCTCAGGCATACCACAAAAATGCAGATTTTCACAATTTCGGGCCACCAGTTGCTGCAATCACATTTGTTTGTCTTTTTAGGCCGAAAATGACCATTTCGAACCAACATGGCTGACTTCCTGTGCATTTTCAGGCGTGGCTTCAAGAGACTTTTTTGTGGGTCTGCTCATGATAGACACGTCCACCAAATGTCTTGTTGGTCAGGGAAACTGGCTTCAGGGGCTACGGTTTCAAAGATTTGTGAGGAATTAACCAGGAAGACGACGCTTGCTGCTTTTTGCTTTTTTATTATTTGACATCTGTAAATTTGATTACGGTTTGCATTGATCTTATCTCAAAGCCAACATTTCTGTCCTTGTTTTCTACTAGATTGCTTTCTCTCAGCACAACAGCTTCATGGACCTGGTGCAGTTTTTCGTCACCTTCTTCAGGTACCCGCTTGTCTTGATTGTCATCATCCATAACGTCTTTTTTTACGATCATGATTTTTTTTCAACAGCAATACAAAGTTTTGACGTTCGGCCGGTAAATTGCATTTCAGATTTAAAAACGTACATTCAGTTGGTTCAAGACGAAAATATGTTTGACGTTTACGACCAATTGTTACCTTTGGTTTGTCAGACGTTTGAAATTGTTGCCTCTGATGTGTGCGAAGACGCAAGCGTGACGTTCAGAACTCAAACTTGTCTTTGCTTGTGAAAAGGATTTTTTGAAGACTCAAATTGTCGCTGAAAAAAAAAAAAATCTGTCAACTTGTATTCAGTAACACCGACAACTTGGATTTATTCAAAATGTTTCGCTTTTGGGGGTCAATTGTCTAAAAGTTTGTCAAAGACTCAAAAAGGTCTTTGCTATTTACAGAAATACACGTTTGGCTTGTCAAGAGTTTCAATTACATTTCGTATGCATGAAAACAATTTTGTCAGGAAATCGTCTTTGATTTTTGAGCAAATCTCATACATTTGCTTTGTGCGAGACTCCAAATTGAATCCGTCGCATTATTGGAAGCGGACGGACGGCTGACTAACGAGCGCCCGAGGACGTCTGCTGTCCTCGGGCGACATGTTGACACTCAACAGCGCCGTGCGTGCGTGCGTGCGTGCGTGCGTGCGTGCGTGCGTGCGTGCGTGCGTGCGTGCGTGCGTGCGTGCGTGCGTGCGTGCGCAGCAATGAGAGGCGGCTAACTGCTATGTGCCGAAGGCCCGCCGACAGACATCAGCGACCTTTAGGCAAGCTAAGCGTGATGATGTCATCAGTAGGGGACTGTGTTTGTGTGTGCGTGTGTGTCAGTTTACTGCCAATGAAGGCATCACATTGAACCGTGCTAATATGACAAAAGTCTTCCAATCTTTTAGACTTGGTGAAGCAGCATGTGGTTCACCGCCCGTTCTGAAATACTTGTCATCATTATTTATGTCAGGCTGTAAATAACGATTATATTAATGATCATTAATCATTAATGGATTTCGATGAGTTGGATTAAAAAAATCATTTTTTTACGTAGGACATGATTTCAAATTGGCGGTGCAGAAAAAGCACAAATTTACATTGATTGATTATTTACTCATTTGCTCCATAAAATCCATCTGAAAATCGGCAAAAATCATTGTTTGCCAAATTAAAACCAGATGTTTGCAAATGTCTAATTTTGGGAAACAAAAAGCGAATCCGTCTGTTTTCATCAAGGACAACCAAAATGCAAGCGTGTCGTTGAGCGGCTGCCATTTGAACAATTTGAAGCCGTAAAGGTCTGAAAACGATACAAATAGCGCTCGATTCATCGGATAATTCATTGTTGCATCTCAAATTGCTTTTATGTGACCGGCAGGCAGGAGAGCAAGCGTGTCAGTCGCTTTGCCGTTTGCCAGAAGCGCTTGTATGCTGCATTCCAGTGTTTGCTCTGTGCAACTTTCTGCCGCACATCCACTCGCTGGCCGCTTTTTCTTTTTTCCGTCTTCCTTTTTTTCCTTCTGCGGGTTTGATGAGGTCGAGCGGCCGGCGAAGAGGCCGAAGCTGCAGCCTCCTCGCCAAATGTCACGCTCATTACACCACTTGTAGCCTTTTCAACCTGCGCGCGTGCGTGCGCACACGCACACGCGCGCGGGGCGATGAAGAGGCGTATTGTTGGAGCGCCGCCGCCTCAGCAGTTTCTCAGCCGCTCCCTCGTCATCGTCAGATGTTCTTCTTGAGAGACCGGCTTTGTTTGCCAACTTGGCTTTGGCCCGCAGACGTTCGAATGTGCGTGCGCGACGGACTTGTTGATTGTTTTAGCGCACGGCCTTTTGGTGGCGTTCGTCTCCAGCTGCCGCGCCATCTTGTGGATTTCCTCCCGACGCCGCGAGAACACTTGGATTGATCTAAATTCATGGATCCATCTGCAAATTGATGGAGGTCAATTTGCTACAAAAGCGAAGCGCGGTGTTAGGGATGTCAGGCCATTAAATACTCATTCGCTCCCAAAAACGTGTAAATACGTACATATCGTCAGGGTCCCAAAAGACGTATTTATACGTTTTTTAAAATTGTATTTAAATTTTTATGCTAGAGCAAACAGAAGGCTTTGATTGTTTGATTGATTGATTGTGGTTGTCCCCTCAGCTGCTTCCTGTCTCTGCTGCTGGTCGCCGCCGTGGTTTGGAAAGTCAAGCAGACGTTTTGGGCCTCGCGGCGGAGAGAGGTACGACGCACGCTTAAGTTGAACTCACACATGAGAAAAGAAGACGCTTGCTTTCTAATGATTTTGGACTTTTGAAACAATGTACGACGACACGGTACTGAGAGAGCGTTTGGGTCGAATACTTTTCCAGATTCAAGTGTTGGTTATGATGTCACAATCAAGCGACGCAGCTCATGTCATTATGCTACGCACTTGTTATGCTAGTCCACAAAGACGCACATTTGAACAAACTGATGTCATAAAAAAACGAAGAAAAAACATTTTCAGTTCTTGACGAAATGAGAATTTTTGTTTATCATCGCACCCCTAATATATATATACATCCCCATCTTGATCATTTGATCGTATTCCTTATCTAATGTCACTTCAAATAATATCAACAAAAGGCAGAAAAAGATCCGTTTGTATGAATTATCAACGAGTGGAGCTGTGTCCTCCATGCCAAGTGTGCGTGCCAATCGGCGCACCCCCTTCCAAGGCGTGAAGGGTGAGCCGGTGACCGACCGGGGAAAAAATCCTTCACGAGCGTCACTGAGACGGTAAACAAGGCCGTTCCCCTTAATTAGCGCCCCTCATGAACCAATTAAGGCCCATCAAGTGATGCTAAATGGAGTGGAATGAAGTGGCGTGCACGCACGCACGCACGCACGCACGCACGCGCGCACGCGCGCACGCACGCACGCACGCTGGCAGTCAATTGGCTGAATGCGAATGCGTCACAGGCTGAAAGGTGATTCTTCTTGCGCAAAATCCTTCGCAATAAGGTCAAGAGCAAACTCAAATGTGCAGCGTCATATTCCCCCAAAAACATCGACGAGCTGTAAAAATCCTGTAAAAGAGTTTTGAGAACAAAAGTGCATGTTTGTTCCATGCAATGGAAAAAAAAAAAAAGTAACAATTTTCTTTGTGTTCGTGTGTTTATGGCTTCTGTACAAAATCCTAAGAAATACTTTTGAATATTAGATATTCATAAATATTAGATTCCTGCGGAAGAACAGCAAATTCAGGCTGAAATTGCGTAACAATCGTTCATTTCTTCGTACCACAGCTGCAAGTAACCTTTTTTCTTCCGAATATAAATGTGACTTCTTCTTTGCCATGAATCGATTTTGATTCATTGAAAAATGTTTGTTGAAAAATGTTGATCATTGTTTTCCCAAAATAAAAGCAGCAAAATGAGTTGAGAGGCTGAAATTCAGTCAAACAACGTCACGAAACCGACGATCGAAATGAACCAAAATCTGTTGCAACCAATAAATCGATGAATTGTAATCATTTTGAGGATTGGCAGAAAGTCGATTCGATTAACTTTGCGCTTGCGTTGGCTCTCATTTGAGATGAAATTTGTGTCGCGTTCCGATATCAATCATCCAATACGAGCGTCGGCTCGCCGGCGCATCCATCACGTTGACAACCTTGAGCAGAGGACGGCGGCGGCGGCGGCGGCGGCGGCGGCGGCACAAAGCACCAAGAGACGGAGGAAGAGGAAGATGAAGAAGAGGAAGATATATTAGCGCAGACGGGGCCGCCCGGGGCAAGAATTGTAAGCGGACGGGACGAGACGAGACGGGACGAGACGGGAACAACACAAAAGGGTATCGCGCCAGCGCGTGTCTGCAGGGAGATGTCCTTGCTTGCGCCGCATCGCTTTCCCGCCGCCTGTCCCGCTCGCTTAAAGTGGCCTGGTGGCGGCAGCGCTCGCCGGACTCGCCTCCAAAACAAACGTCAAGTTGATGCGCGGCCGGGACGGCGACGGCGCTCACCTGGCGGCGGCGAGGGAGTCCGAGCGGAACCACTGGTGACAAGTGAGCCGCGCGGCGTTCGCACAGAAAAACGAGCTTACGCTCGTCCCTCCGCCAAACATGCAGCTTTCCAAATCCAAATCCTCCCAATCGTCCGTACCCCCTTTCACACAGCCTTTCGAAGGCAGCTTTCACTGCCAGAAACAAAAGCAGAATTTTGTTCAGATTTCTGTTCCGTGTGAAAGGCATCGGTAAAGAAAGTCTACCACAAGTTAAAAGCCTTCAAAAGTACTTTCAGCGACCCCCTTTCACACAGAATTGTTCAAAAGGCACCGACCAACAAGGACTGTATGTCTGACCCTCCGAATTTCTGGATTTGAAATCCTGTCAAATGCCCCTTTCACAAGGCCTGTTAAAGTCGGCCCATAAATTCAGTGGTAGGTTCAGAGGCCCCTTTCACACGTCCAGAAAAATCTGACTTTACCTTAATTTTCTTGGATTGCTGTTTTGTGTGAAAGGCACCAGCAAGGAAAGTCATCCACAACTTTCCTGGCTTTGGGAGTGCTTTTAGAGTAGAGGCCCCTTTCACCCAGTCTAGAAAAACTAGCATTATCCTATGTCACTCTTTTGTGTGAGCGTGTGTGTGAAAGGCACCAGCAAGAAGTGCTTTCAGCAGCTCCTTTAAAATTGTTGAATGTTCTGGTACACAAATGTTGGTGAAACTGTATGAAAGGTGCTACAGCTTTGACTCAGATCGGACCGCAGCAGTGTGAAAGGGGTTAGTGGAAAGCCAGGACAGGGTTGTGAGGTTTAACACAGACCACTCACTGCCTCCTAGTTGTCTGCTTTGCTGAGTTGTGCGTGAAAGGCGCAGTGCTTTTCGTGGACTTGAAGGTTTTTGCTTATTCGTCATATATTTGTTTGCTTATCTTCCACCCCTGCGGTCCCTTCACACAAATATTTACACGCATCCTGCCGCCGGCTGACAAGGCCGCTCTCCACGTGGCAACTTTGAATACCATTGACGCTGAAAAATCCGACCTTGCACCCGTGTGACTTATTCATCCGCTCACCGACGATGAACATCCTGCTGGCTTCCCGCACGCAATTAACGGCAACATTGTCCCGTCTTCCCCTTCCACGCCGCCGTCCCCGGAGATCCGCGGCAAGGTAACGGATAACGCGCCGTTCCCGCCCAGCCTGTCGGAATTTATGGAACGACGAGCCAGCGCCGGCTTGGAAATCCCCTGACTGGTCCGACCTGGAGGGGGCGACGGCGGTCTCGGTCTTGTCCATCATTTCACGTCGTGAAATAAAAACAACAGCAGCAGAAAACACCCCCCAGCGAGGAAACGGCCAAGAAACATGGCTCCATAAAGGACGCATTAATGCTGCATGCTGCTGTGATATGCTGCTTATCAATAATGGAGCGCAGCGTGCGCACCCCTTAAACACACACAACGGCAGCGACACTCCAGTCTGGGCGCAAGCTGAGCTAAGCTAAGCTAAGCTAGCAGCTTCATTCTTGTCACGGCCCAGTCGGAGGCGACCGCTCCCGCCTGGGATCGGATCATCCTTTTATTGATGGAACGCGACCTTCCGTATAAAAACTTTATAGGCTGCGCTGGCGCAGTAAGAAAAAAAAAATGCTGACCGTGGCTTTTTGTATCGCCCCCAAGTGGCCTGGAGGCCAGATGCAGGTCATGAAATCAGCTTTGCAAATGGCGGAGAGCAGCGCTTCTCAAACGTGCACAAAAAGTGTGGCCATAACATTTTTCAAAAATTATGATTCAAATGTTTTGTAAAAAGAAAGTCAGGTCCTGTTAACTCTCATTGACTGGCAGACATTTTGACTGAAGCAACCCCCTTCGCTCCGGCTGTTTTACTGGATTTGGACTGATTTTGCGAGGCCCGTCCACAGAATATTGTGTTGTATGAATTATTATAAAAACATGCAATTAGCATTCGGAAATAGCTCAGTTTCATCATTATTTACAAATATGTTAAAAACGCTGGCAAAAAGAGCTTTTTTGCAACATGGCCGCCCTGGTTGATCTCGTATACTCTGCTGCCGCCGGCTGGCCGTTGTTTGTAATAAAATCCATTTCCATTACATTCTCTTCAGACGCGGCATGAAAGCCTTCTAAATGCTCCAGCGTTAAAAAAAACCCGAACAAAATATCAAGCATCCTTTTTGGAAATCAAACTCAAATGTTTTCTTCAAAGCAAAATGACAGACTTTTTCGGTATGACTTTTTCAGATCGTTTTTTTTGTGTGGCTCTATTGGCAAATTTCAAGTTGCAAATGCGAAGCGTCACCGAGACAACTTTTGCGGGTCGCGCCGGCAACTTTGACCAAATGCGAAAGATCGCAAAAAGTCTGCAAAAGTTGTTGACATTGATTTGTTTTTTTCTCACGACGACTTTTGATGCACGATTGCAGGAAATTTCTCACACAGGTCAGCACAAAATGTATCAAAACTGCCGCTTGCAGATCCGAGTCCAAAATCGTCCTTAAGCTTCGTGCGTGCGTGCGTGCGTGCGTGCGTGCGTGCGTGCGTGCCGTCCCTGTGAATTGTGTGAAATGTGCTGCTAAACATATCTTGAGCGTCGAACAATCGCTTGTCCTGCTGTAAGCTGCCGGACAATCCACAAGCTAATCCTGCTCCTCTAAGAGGCTTTGCTGCTTCATCTTCATCTTCATCTTCTTCATCAACACCAGCTCGAAAAAGCAACGCGCACACACATTTTACCTTTCAATGCCGCATGAAAGGGTTTGTTTTTCCCAACGGGCTTCTGTGATGCAAAAAAGCGCATCCTCACCAAACCAGTGCTGCCGATTCAATCGGATTCGCTTCAATCGGATTCGCTCCAAATTCTTACAATCGGTCGATCAATCAAATCGTAACTGGAGTCACTCCTAATTTTGATGTCGCTTGACTTACTTGAAATTGAAGCCGACCGTATTTGCGCGACTCGCATCGCAGCACTTTTGCAGTCCATCGTATTGCGTCGTAATTGGAGTGAATCGGATCAAACAAATTGATTATTCGTACCCCGTAAAAAGCAATCTCTTTGCGTTCCGAGTGAATATTCATGACGGCGCTCTCATCCGTGCGGTTATTAAAGTGCCGCTAAAAGTTTCAATAAGGTTGGTTTAAAAAAGAAAAAAAAGTGCGAGCGTTTTAATGAATCCGGCAAACACGTCATTAAGTTTGACGTAATTACAAAGAATGCGGCGCGTTTGATTACAAGCGCTGGCACGCGCCGACGTGGCGGAACTCCGACTCCATCGCCATCGCCGGCGCTTGTGCCGCCGCGGGGGGTTAATGTCGACTCGCTTTTGCTTGATTGTCGCCACTTTTACTACCCCCGCAGACTTTACACTCGTCTGCTCTTTTGGGACATTTTCATCTTGTGGTTGTGACTTTTTCTTTTTTTTTGTGGGGGGGGCGGGGGGGGGGCGACATACGTGATCTCAGGAGATGTATTTTAAAGACTCAAGAATAAAGAGTTTTTTCCAATGTCAAATTGGTGCCATGTTTAATTTTTCTCGTGTGAAAAATGGCCTACTATATAAAAATGATATATACATTATGAATCATGTTTTGCATAAAGTAGATCTTATTCAATAACGATTGCTGTTACGATCCAATTCAATCCAATTCCGATACAATACATTCACTCCGTTCACATTGATGAGATTTTGCCATTATTCACTCCAATGACGATATGATTGACTTTGATTATAGCGCGAGGCTTTCTCACCGATTGCAGAACAAAACGATTGCACTCCTGTTACAATATGATTCAATTGCCATCAATTACGATACATTCCGTTTCACCTTATGATTCATTCCGATTACAATGTCTAATGAAATGTTTATAATATGATTCAGTTTGTTTCCGATACGATTGACGGCGATTACGAAACGATATTGTACTCTGATTCCGATAATATTCGATTTAGTCCGATGACGACGTGATTCGGATCCAATTCAATCGATGAATGCGATAAAACTCATTTTGGGAGAATGCATCCTTCTCCTTTTTTGTTCCCCAAGCGAGGACGGAAAGAAGTCAAGCGGGCGTTGGCTGTCGTAATACGATGACCGTGTTGTGGTCATGTGACCTTTTGGACTTTGACGAAGTATCGCGGTTGCTAATAACGACGACAAACACGGACACAAAGCGTGCGCGGAGGCCATGTTTGTTTTCGCCGCAACGCAATCACGCCATCCATCATCCCGCACAAAAGCCGGCAAATATCCACGCGGGTTGCGCCACATGTGACCCGCCTTTCATAAAACCTCGCCCCAATTAAATGCAGCGATTCATCACTCTGCTTGCTCTCAAAGCGTTGTTGTCGTAGGCACGCATCTCATTTTTCATAGTGAGCCTTGTTTTTGTGAAGTCGTCGAGACCAGCGTGTTCAAATCTGCATCTCAAAGGCGTCTGTTATTAAGGGGCAGGCCTTTATTTGGACCATTGGGTCGCCATCACATCAGGTTCACAGGCTCGCCATTTCATGGATTTTTTTTATGTGCAGCGTTTAACTCGATTTTGTTGCACCTCCCACTTATTTTGGCTGTAATTCCGCTGTCGGCCAATAGATGGCAGCACACTCAGTTGACCACGTTTGTGTCAATGTGACAGACTTAAAACAGGAAGTAATTCGGCCCAGCCTCGTTAGACTTTTGAACATCCTGCTTTTAATCCTGCTTTTTACGCCTACAGAATGTGAGGCTGGAAGTTGATTTGACATCTTCGGCCTTGATTCTCGAAGTGTACGGCGAGAGGTTCAATTCTGCTCTGTTGAGTGATGCGAAAAGTCAACGAATGACCACATACTGTCGGCCGGTTATTTCCTTGCTTCCGCTGTTAGCCATTGTGGCTAACGGTGAGCGTTTCAAAAAAAATAATTCGGGGGCGGGATTACACTGCCGGAGCAGATTATTTTAAATACGTTTACGTTTAGGTACGAGGTTGCTCACAGAACAAATTCAGCTCGTAAGTCAAAAATGGCATCAAATGGCTGTTAGGAAAGTAGTAATTGATACTTTTAGGGTTTGCGAAGTGGTGCCATTTCTGCCAGGGTCCTCGTACATCTGCCGCATTTTCTTGAAATCAGTCATTTCATTTGCAGCCATAAGTTTTGATGAGCGCGGGTGACGTTGATTATTTACAATTTTGCAAACTGTGGAGCGGCGGTCAGTGGGCGCGATGACGCACAAGCAGATGCGGAGGATTTTGCTCCGGCGCGGGTCGTCCTTTTGGGGGCGCTTGGTCGCCATCTGTTGTTGCTGTTGAGAGGAAGCGCGAAGACGTCCAGCGTGGGCGGAGCGCAATCACGCAAGCGTCTGTTTATTGTTTACACGCAGAGATTCGGTTTGAGAATTTGAGACGGAAAGATGCGACGGGTCGTTAGCATTTAACCACAACGGATGATTAGCATTTCCATGCTTCATTTGCATAATCTCGACAGTGCTTACTTGTTTTATTAGCACGTATGCGGGCAGTTTGTTCAACTGTTATTGTAAATGCTTGTATTTAATGATTTATTAGCACGCCAGCTAGCATGGCGCATTTGACGCTTATTAGCATTGTTTAGCATTAGCATTAGTTTGTTTGGCTTCTGCTTCACTTCATCTTCTTGATCGAGTTCCGTTTCCGTATGTTTTTTAAATTCACTTTTATTTCCGTGCGTGTTCTTGAGTCCGAATGAGTTCCCATCATTTGAAGTCGTCACTTGTTTTGCTGTTTCTGTAACTTGTAAATGTTGAACTTTTGGCAGCGAGTCTCATCGTTGTCGTTTGTTTCCACGCGTCTTTGTCAGAGCGAGTCGGGGACGCCGGCCTCTCGATGATCGTCTCCCCCGCCGTCGATTCTTCGTGTGTAATTTCCTCACTTGACTAAGTTGCTAATTATAAGTCTGCGGCGCCATTATTAGCGCTCTGAAAACAAACAGCGAGAGCCCCGCGGCTGGCAACTCGGCCTTGACGGCCCAAAACACTTCCGCTGCCTTTATTAGCCGGCTTATTAGCATCGGCGCGCAGACAATGAAGACATTTAATATCCAAAAGATGATTCTAACGTTGCCGTGCTTATTATTACGTTATGAGTTGAACGAGAAGACGCTGCTGACAAAATGAGATATGAAGCGTTCAAAAGTTTGATACTCGCTCAAAGTCGTTTCCTCCTCAAAGGCGCCCAAAGTATTCAAACATGTTTACATTTTTTTAAGATGACCTAACAGGAAGTTAGCATTTATTTATTGGCTAGCATCTTTTTTTTATATGCATGGTTAGCATGCTTGCTAGCAATGCTAACATAAAAATATGTTTTCATCAGTTGATTCTCACAATGAAAGTCAAGTCTTTATGGTTATTGATAAATAAATAATATTACAAATGATCCATGCCGCTAGTGTTAATGTTACATTTGCCAATATGGCTAAGGTTAGCATTTTTTTTTTAGCTCCTTCCATTTTTGGGGCTATCAAATCCCCAGGATAGCAAGTTTAGTTTATTAGCATTAGCATCACTGGACTGTCGAACTGGATTTACGTTCACAGCGAATCCATTTCTTGACTTTGTGCAAGGAGGCGAGACCGAAGAGGCGTGACCCGCTCTTGCTTATCGGTCCTGTAGGGGGCGGCAGCGGGCGCTGAGCTGTGACCAACGCCGCTTATCTCTTTAGCCCGCATTGGGGCAAAGCTGGAAGTTGTTTTCTCTCTCTCTCTTTTTTTTTCCTGGTGCGTCGATGAGGTCGTGTGACTTGAAGTGCGCCAAACTTGAAATGTGATTGCGGCGTGGAGAGTCTCAAGCCGCTCTTGTCACAACAAATGCCACAGCGAAAAGCGTCCAATCACGCGCAAGGACAAAAGCTTCTTATCGGTCAGGTGGCCAATCACAAAGGATGCTCGTCTTCTTTTTTTTTCTTTTTTGTAGAATAATCAAAAAATCAGCGCTTGTGTTTTTGATGATCTTCTTTCACCGTTTTATGAATTTTATTGTGGATCAGGAAAGGAAGTGAACTGCTGCCAAAATGAAGCCAAATGCTTCCTCGGTCGGCGCTCTTAAAAGTCACAAGTTGCGTTTTTGCCGTTTGCCGCAGACTCGCTTTGTGATATAAATTGGAGACGAAGAAAAAAGTAAAAAGTCTTCAGGCTTTGCTTTTTTCTCGCCGGCGTTGGCCGTTCATTGTTGTTGGAGGCGGCGCGGCCAATCAATGACGGCAGAATTGGAACGGTCCCCGGGGAGACGCCATGGAGATCTGCTCCGATAACAATAAGCTGCCTCGCGCGCGCACGCGCGCACGCACACACTTTGACCATTAAAAGATTAAACGAGGACACCAGATGTGCGCTGATCTCATCTGGGGCAAAACACGAAAGGCGTTGAATCAAACTTGACGACATGACGTCACATCTGCGTCCGGGTGGCAAAAAAGTCCAAACGTTCCCGCCGATGTTACTTGTCGAAGGCAGCGCAAACGGAGAAAGCGAGCAAAATGGCTCCATGAGGATTTTGTCCGTCGTCGTCACCTGATTTCAGTTGCTTGGACAGGTGATTTCAACAGTTGATTGAGGGGGAACCATTTTAACTTCCAGGAGCTTCTTTTTACTATTTTTCAATTGATCCTCCTCCGCCATATTGATTCTGCCCCCTCCATTTTGTTTTTTGCGGTCAATCATTTCCTACCATTTGGAAGAAGCAGTTGACAAACATGATGAAATGCTCTGTTGCGATGGTTAGGCAGACTAAAGATGGCCGCCGTTTCACGGAAACAAAACTGGATCCGGAGCGAGTGGAAACAAATCGGAATCTGTAACTCGCTGAAGATTAAGTATGGGAACACAAGTCGGGAAATCAAATTGGATCCAAATTGTCTTCAGAAACAAAACTGGATTAAGACGACATTTGAAAACGTGTTCTCGACCCTGTTTGCTTTCTGTCATTTATCTTGATCCAGTTTTTGTTTTCATAGCTGCTGTTGTAAATAAACAGTCTTCGAAGACATGAAGGACTGCGACGCACGTGCACGTCCACGTGCACGTCCACGTGCACGTCACTCGACCTGTGAATTGTTGACTCAGGTTTGGTGCAGTGGCGATGGATTGTCAAAACGACGCGATGTTGCCTCGTGCGTTGTTGATGTGCAAATTTTGCTGCGCTGGCGCTCCGCTTGCCACTTTGCTTCTTTTCGTCTCGCTCACATTCTCTCTCTCTCTCTCTCTCGCTCGCTCGCTCGCTCGCTCGCTCGCTCGCTCTCATTTTGAACATTGGTCCATCCGGGCCGCTATTGACGTCCCCTCGCTGCCAGCTTCCCGTCTCAGGCGCTGATAGCTGACCTGAAGACGCCGCTTCATCCTCACCGTTGGCACATGCTGCGCTATGACACACACACACGCGCACGCACACACACACGCGCGCACACGCACACACCTTAATGGCTCCACATGGTTATCGACTGGAGATTGATTAGGCCGCTCCTTGTTCGAAAGTTCTGGAGACGAGACCCGCAAAAACATGCTGAGTCGTCCTCGCATCCAGGCACGCGCGCACGCACAAAACCGGATCAAGAACACGTATAGAACCAACTGGATCAGAATCATATATGAAAGCAAAACTTGGATCAAGAACACAAATGGAATTTAAATAACAAGCGATAAGTTGATCAAGAAACAAAATCTGCGTGCATCGTCCAAGTCATGTCTTGGCATTTCATTTCTGTCTCCTATGAAGACACCAGGAAATGTCACGCATCCGTTTTAAATAAGAGGGTAAAGAAAGAAGTGTAAAAGTGATTGGCGTGTTTCATTAAAAAGGTGACGCGTCGTGAGTCACGCAACGCCGCGCCTCACGCGAGCGGACGACATCACGTGTGGCAGCCCCTCAAGAGACACGTCCTCATTAGCACCTCCTCGACATCTCCCAACTTGAACCTAATCACACCTCCTCCACCACCTCCACCTCCTCCTGGGGTCACGCCAGCCTGGATGGAAAAAAAAAGTGGGGGGGGGGGGGGGGGAACACACACTGAAACAAAATTGGCTGAAAAACAAAACTGCCTTCAAAACATGCACTAAACAAAACTGGATCGACACGCGTACGGAAACCAACCTCGATGAAGAACCCAAACTGAAACAAAACTCGATCAAAACCACAAAACTGGATTAAGAACACATCCAGAAACGTAACACATATGGAAATGTATCTGGATTAGGAGCATGTGTGGGAACAAACCAGGACTGGGAACTCATACAGAAACAATTGGATTGAGGACCCGTACTGAAAAAAAAAATGGCATCAAGAAAACATCAAAACAATTCAAGAACTCGTTTGGATCTAAAACTGGATCAAGAACCTAAAGTGAAACAAAACTGGATCAAGTACATCATTTCAAAACTGGACCAGGACCACATTTGGAAACAAAACTGGATTGAGTGAGAACATGCGCAGAAACATAAATCGATGAACAGCAAGTACAAAAGAAGACCTGGATCGGCGCCGCAAACGGAAACTGAATGCAAATGAAAGCAAGAGGTTCAAGTCCAGGAACCAAATGAAAACACTTACGGAAACAAAAGCGGATTAAGAAAAAACAAAAGCTTTAGTAAGATCACTTGATCAAGAACCCAAACTGCATCCAGAACCCAAAAGGGAATTTGTTGAGTCGCGTCGTCGCAAGAAGGGACGAGATCACATGTGACAGTCCAATAACGGCGCCGTGACGAGACGTCTCCTCGTTAACGGCCCGTCAGCGTCTCCCGGCCCGAAGCCGCCGGCCCGTGCCGCCGCCTGGCGCCGTCAGTCACGTGACAGGAAGTGCAGCTTGCGTCAGGTGAGACCTGAAGGGAGCTGATGTTTGATGGCTTTGCGGTGGACGTCGGAACAACTAAAAAGGCCTCCGGTGGCAGGAGCCAGATGGGCGCGTGATGCTAATGCCACACGCGGCCAAATGGAGAGAATAAACTGCGTTGCCAAGGAAACCGTGTGTGTGCGCGCGCGCGTGTGCTTGTGTGTGGAGGATTTCTGATCCAGTTTCCTTTTCATATGCATTCTGGATCCAACTATGTTTACATACATCATGTTTGTGATCCAGTTTTGTTTCTGGATCTCATATTGGTCCACTTTTCGAGCCATCGGTGTTCTTGATCCACTTTTGTGCTTTCTGCATCCAAATATGCGTTCATGATCGGGTTTATTTCTGGAATCCATTTTTAGCTGTTCTTGATCCACTTTTGCTTCCTGATGCGATTTTGATCCACTTTTCTTTCCATACCTGTTCCTGATCCACTTTAGTTTCTCTTTCATGTTCTTCCACGAAGACAAAGTCAAGTCTCCAAACCGCGCCTGCGTATGCGCATGCGATGGCGTGTGCGCGGAACCCGTTGCCAATCTCGATGAGAGAGAGAACAAGAACCTTCCAAGACCCTTTTAAGCGGTTCTGGTCGAGACGTCCTCAATGATTTCCATCTGTGGGCTTTTTTTTTTCTTGATCACGTACGGACGCTTGCAAGTATTCCAAAGTGTTGCAAACTGTCCGTCAAGTCGTAAACGTGTTCGCACGCGCAGCATCGAGGGGATGTTTATGGCTCCATGGACGCCATCCAGGAAGTCACGCACCAATCGTTGAATTTAGGAAAACTGCTTGAAAGAATCCAAATGAAAACCCTCAACCTTCGTTTGGCGTGCAGTTAACGTTTCCAGCAAATCCATTTACAAAAGAAGTATAAGCAGACTTGAACCAGTTTATGCTTGCGTTGGAAACCAAAAAGCGAGCTCAGAAAATGGTTCTACGATTTCGTCATTTGTCGCATTCAGCCGAACCCGCGTCAGGCGCATTCGTGTCGCGACCTTCGCTTTTGTTTCAGCGTGAAGAAACGGTGGCAAACGTTCGCCTTCAGGGCCTCGGCTGGACTGTCGCTTTTATTAGCAGGCACGTTAGCATCAGTGTTAGCGTGTGCTCAGGTGCGCCAGATGTTCTCCAGCTGTTGCTTGTTGCGGCGAAGAAAGCGTGCGTAACGTTTGGCCGACACGCTCGCGGGCCGCGCCTGTGATCCTCGCCGCCGCCCCTGCGTGGGAACGCCGCTGATGGACGGCGTCTGTCGGAGGAGGACGATGATGTCATGGCGTCAAATGGAGTTCCCGCGTGCCCGCCTTTGACCCGGCCGGGCCCGGTCAGCCGTCACCGCCAGAAACGTCTCATCAGGCTGGAAACGCTTCACTGAGCTCTGACTCTCTTTCTTCTTTTTTTTTTCTTTCTTTGAGACTTTCAGCTTTGCTAAATGATGTCGAGCGAAAGCTTTCATGGAATATTAATAGTCACGTTTGCATACATTTAATGCTTCGTGACAATTAATACACAACCTTTGTGAACGCGTACGTTGCGGAAATATTTGCTGCTCAAATCGACTTGGTTGCAATTGTTGTGTTTTTGTTGTTTCGGTTGATTGTTGATTTGCCTTTTTGGGGCCGTCAACATGCATGAAAACTCACCAACGTATGCAAGTTGGTGCATTCTGTGTTGGGAATGACTGGACGCGCCCCAACACGAACTTCCAAATCTCATTTGGTAGGACACCTTAAAAGTTTGAACCAAAAATGAGGTTCATTTGTGTCAAATGGAACAAGAAATGAACCAATTTGGTCGAAAGCAGCCATTTTGGGCCAAGTCGTCAAAATGGCGGCTTCAAACAAAAATGGCAGACTTTGTGTATCTTTATCGACTCATTATAGACACGCCTCCCAAATGTCTTGATGCCGAGTTGAACTGGACTCTTCAGGAGCTGAATTTTCAAAATATTCGCGAGATGAGCTACAAGAGTTTGTTTTATGGCAAATCGGAAAACTTTGATGTTGCGCAAGACCCACAAATACTTCACTCATTCATATTTCATACCTGTCGACGATGAGTTTCAAGTTTGGTAGTTTAAGGATTTGCGTAATTTGCTTTGAGGGCTGAATTTTCAAAAAGTTCCCGTTTTGTGCTAGTTTAGCCAGTTTTTCAACTTTGGCGGACCAACACCCCCCCCCCCCCCCCCAATGGCCACAAAGGTTTTCTGTATCTTTTGGGCCGTGGCTTCTTTTGTGGCTCTCCTTGCGTTCGATGTGTTTACCAAATTCCATATTGCCATTTTCAGTTTTATTTTTTATTTTTTTTTAAATATATATATACATACATACATATATATATATAAATATATATATATACATATATATATATACATTTATTTTATTTTTTTTGTATGTGGGTGTGTATGTGCGTGCGTGTGTGCGTGCGTGCCATTTTCAGTTTTTAGTTCCATTTGGGTTCTGCTGATCCAAGTTTTCTCTTTAAAGGTCTCCTGAAGACCTGCGTCTAAAATGGCTGCCTCCCTCGAGCCAAAATGGCAGACTCCGTGTATCTCTTCAGGCATGGCTTCTTGAGCCTTTTTTTTTTTTGTAGGTCTACTGACTCGCTGCCCAAATTCCACGTTGAAGTCCAACTGGCTGAATTTGTGAAGATTGCTCGTTGAGCCAACGTGATTGTTTTTTTTTCCCCCGTTTGTAAATGTGAAGCGAACGCAGCGTTGAGTGTTTTGTTGCTGTCAGTCGGACGACTTTAAGTGTGTTTGCTTGCGTTCTGTCAAAAGTTTTGCAGTCGCGGCTTCACAGTAATTGCCGTCCGCTCGGTCGGCACGCTCGACACAACAAGGCGGCGTGTCCACTCCGACAATTCTTGTCTCGCTTTGTCTGGCAGCGCCGGCTAATTAGTCCTCCATACAAATCTGCCTCCGCAACGTGAGAGGTCCGCGGCGCCAAAAGAAACAAACTTGGGGAACCAGACCGCACTGCAAAAAACGTCAATCCAAACACGATTCAATACGGCAACATTTCCCGTTTTGCAGTGTAGGACGCGATGTCGCAATGTGAGAAGCCCTTCAAGCCAAATTTGCAGCCGAAAGTCGTGCCGCCGCCGCCGCCGCCGCCGCCGCCGCTTGACATGCGTCTCAAGAGCGAGGTCCTCGGAGACGGCCGCTTATCCGCCCAGGAAATCTTTTTCCTCGTTTACGCCGCTCGGATGGCCCTCGCCAATCCGAGCGGGAGACAAAATGCTTGTCTGGAAGGCTGACAAACATGGCGGAAATGAGATTTGTTATCGGCCCGCCGCCGCACCAATCGTCGCATTCGCACACGCACGCGCATTGTCTGACCGCAGCCAATAATTGTGTCCGATATTTTCCGAGCGTTTGCGTGATGGAAATCCAAAGAGCGCGCTGAAGTGCGTCCTTTTGTCAAGCAGCCGCTTTCAAGCTCATAATGGAGCCAGCGGTGTGCATCAGGTGTGTGCGTGCGCGCGCGCGCACGCGCGCGTGTGCGTGACTTTCAATAGCATCCGTCATGATTATTCATGCTTCAAAAGTCACAAAATGAGCAATTCATTGATATTTTTATCAGTTGCTATCAGCGGGCTGTGTGTTTTTCGTGAATTTACCACAGGATACTGTGTGTGTGCGTGTGTGCGTGTGCGTGTGTGTGTGTGCGTGCGCGTGTTTACTTTAACAGTGTGCCAATGTCTGTTAGCGCGGCTACGTCAAAGCTAGTGTCAAGCGATAATGCAAGATTTGCTACCGATCTAATACAAAGTAAATATTGTGCAGTGCCAGTGTTGACAAAATGTCGCTGATAATAATACCAATTGATTATTTTTTTTAATAATGATTTCTTTATACCGAATCGCATTCAAGAGCCGAAGAATATTTTTCCGTCTGAACCTACAAAGGAAAGTGCAACGTGGATGTAGAAGAAACAAATACGTTTGCCTTGCATTTTTCATGTTGAAGTCGTGAAAACCAAAAATGGCAACTTTCCGTTGAGACGTCAGCAATGCAAATTGTAACGAGCAGAAACGTTCGCAAGAACAGCAATTGTGGCGCTAAAAATGAGCAGATTCCGATTCTCGCTCTCGCGCTCGCTTTTGCAGCCTTCAAATGAAAGCTCAACGTTTGCATTTTGTTTGTTTCCTTTCAAATCCTTTGTGGTGGTCTTAAGTGGCAAAAATGGCGTTCATGTCTTGCTTTTTACGGACCCGACCGCACGCCTCCAAAGTGATTTGCGCTCGGCCGCTCACTTTGGTCAAGAAACACGGACGCCGTTGACTTCGCTATTAGCATCGAAATGAGTTTGTGTGCTGGCGCTCGTTAAGAGTCGGCGAGTTTGTCAGCCAATCCTTGTCGTGCTTAACGTCTCATTAAAGCATGAATGAGAAGCGGCGGTCTCGCCATTGATTGGAGCGCCTCGCCGGCTGCTTTATGGATGCCGACCTTCGCTTTCAACGCCGCTTTGTGGTTTGGCCGCTTTCTTCCGACCGTCCCGCACTCTCGCCGCGTTGCGTTCCATTTATCCGGTTCGCTAAAACCAGGCTGAGGTTTTGTTTTGCGCTACAGTTGCGGCGCGTCAATAACGTGACGAGAAAGCCGACAGCAACAATGAAGGATGCGGCTGACGTTTTTTTTTTTTTTTTTGCATGAATTTGTTTTGCTTTCAAATATTGCACTTGAAATGCTGACATTTCAAGACGGCGATGACATGTTTCATCATGTGCTAGTTTTAAAAGCTGTGTAGCAGTGGCGGAATGTAATGAAGTAAAAGTACTTTGTCAAAGTACTCAAGTAAATGTTTTTATTACTTGAGTACATTTATGGAGGTTTACTTTATTTATCAGCGAGTATCTGTACTTTTTATTGTGTTTATGTTCCATGCTACTTTTTTTGCTCCCGTGATTCCAAATATTTTGTCATGGCCGCCGCACCAAATCAATGGAGAGATTGACCAGCACGAAGCAGGCAAAGAATTGATGATCAACGGCGACATGCGTCACCTGAGCAAAAGCGGGCACCCGACGGCGAAACGGGCGACGCGACATTTGACGTTGAAAATTGGTATTGAAAATCCAGAAGGAGTCATCGAGGACACGATGCTAATGAACTTGCTGTCACTGGAGGCTTCACACACAAACCTGATACTTTTATTCACCACACAAACCCCTGGAAGGCACTCGCGCACACACACGCACGCACGCACGCACGCGCGCGCAGTGGCTGTGTGATGTTAAGGAGCTGTCAGGTGCCCGCAGTGTCGGCCTGGATGAGTGTTGCACCTGCAGCTGACGCTACTCGCCGCGGCCCCTCCGGCGGTGCGATGCCTTCGCCTGCCGGGTGTTAGCGCTCCGATGCTAAGGCGGCTCGCGTGCACGTGCACGTGCGCGCGCAGCAAATGATCACGTTTGCAGCGCGAATGAACGTTCAACGACACTCGAGGTTGTCTTTGCTAAAAGGGAAAATGTTTATTCGTGCTTCACACAAAATTCGGAAGAAAAACAAACTTGCTACATTGAACGAGAGAAATGTTTTGGGCTCTCACGAACAAATCTTTTTTCAAATTGATTATCCTATTGATTATTCTATTCCTCCCCCCATACATTATTATTTATTTTCAATCAATTCGTCAAACTTTATTTATGTAGCACCTTTTATACCTAAAAACAATTAAAAGCTTTATAACACAATAAAAATAAAGAAAACCACCCATTCTTGTCCCTGTCCACTGCGTGCGTCAGCAAAACGGGTCCGTGTAGAAACATGGACGGCGGCGGCGCTTCGGGCAGACATTTTCAGTCGAGCTCATTTTTATGTCGACTTATCCGACTTTTCCCGCCGCAACTTTCTTAATGCGTGAAAATTGTCACGCGGTGAAAGTCATTAGCATTTTTTTTTTCCCATCGTCAGGTGATGAATGTTGCGATGACGAAGCGTTCTCCGCGTGGCGATAACGCGATGGCGCTCGTGACAAATGTGCGTGCGTGCGCGCGCTCCAGCCGGAACGAGCGCCGCCGACGTGTCTGCCGCCGCAATCTCCTCGCAAACATTCCGAATGATTAATTCCCGCGCGAGCGCCGTCGATGGTTGCGTCTCAGCACTTTTGCAAGTCGTCTGGTTGTCGGCGTTGGCGTGCGGACGTTTGTTCCATCGCGTCCCCGACGACACGACGAGTCGAGGCGCCGTAAATCAGAACTTCAACTGCTCGCTTTGCATTCTAACTTTGGGAAGGACGCAACGTTGTTGGCGATGTTGCGCGTTCAATCGACCTGCTTTGAAATTTTCAAGTCACATTTTCCCGCTAGCTATATTTTGTTTCCATTTTTCGTGTATGTTGACCCCGGGTTCTAAAAGAGGGTCAGCAATGTCTCATGTCTGTGATGAACGCAATATTTAATATTTCTTTTTTTTTTTAGCATCTGATGTGGGAGCGTCAGCAGATGGCCAGTCGTCCCTTCGCGTCGGTGGCGGTGGCGCTGGAGGTGTGCCGCGACCGCCAGCCTTGGCTGCAGGTGACGGAATTTGACTACTTTCAGCCGGGATGAAATTTCATTTGATTTGTTAACGCACTAAAAGCAAAATCCATCAAGCAGTAATATTTTGTCTTGATATTTAATACTGCTTCGTTCAGGGGTCAGCTCATAAAACCAATAAATGCCAAGTTCTACCAGTTTGATACGCACTTCATGGGTAACAAATTTGCTGAAATTATTTGAGGGGAAATCATCTTTGATTGTGGTTTTTGCCCGCTAGCTTTTCTCCACCCAAACTATTATGTGGGCATGCGTTGCAATGCAGACTTTTGACTTCTTTTTTCTTTTTCTTTTTTTATAATATCGTTAATCGACCGAATGCGCACCATTGCAAGTGTTATTTTAAAAAAGCAAAAACGATTTGATACAGTTTACTGGTCAGTGGATCTTTTTGAGCCATGTTGGTGACACTTGCTCTACTTATTTTTGCAACAATGAAAATATGGAATTTTAAAAAAAATAGAGCAAATTTGGAAAATGATTTTTAAAATACCCCCAAAAAACGTTGAAACTTTCTTGGCAGCGAAATGTGTGTTGACCGGAGTTATCGATCCATTTCCATCCATCTCAGGGCTCACGTTGCGCAATGCCAGCCCGAAGGCATTTTGTCGTCACTTTCAGTCAACAGCAGGGGGCGGTGTTGCATGCAATATCAGCCCCCTGAGATGGATGAAAATGGGCGACTCCTCAAACTCGGTTCTTATGCCACCAACACAATATTAACAATGCGAATGTAACTGCAGATCCCGCCGTTTGTTTGTTTGTCATGAAGTTGTGATAGGAAGCCGAGGTACTGCATGAGACCAATCATTATTTTCCCGCAAGGCAACAGAAGACGATGCGAACCTCACAGATGGGATGTCGGTGGCATTAACGCGTTGTGGCGTCACAGCGCGACATAAAAGTTGATGTACGGCGCAATGAGTGTAAACGCGCACGCAGTCAAATTTGTACGACGTGCGATACGACAACAGGTGCCGCCTCGACGGACGCGCGGCGCCGAATGGGCGGACGACCGCGACGTGGCGTCACATAAAAAAGACGGAGCGCCGCGTAAACGTGCTTTAGTGCGCAATTATCACGCCCTCGCACGCGAGCAGATGTCGGCTCGTTAGGCACGCCGTCAAGATGGACGCTCACCTTCAACGGGAAAACTCACAAAGACATCAGGGACAATTACAAAGACGACGATCGCAATTTGTCATGTACAAAAAACGCAAACAAAAACGATTTTTTTTTTCCAGCTCTGAGAAGCTTCCCGTTTGACTCGGAAGTTATTCTCACGCCGCCAAAAGTGCTCGAAAGTGAAAAGGAAATGGATTCTTATTTTTTTGCAACAACTGTCCTGGAACAAACTCATCTTCCTCATGCGCTTCCTTTGCAGTCCAATTCTTCCTTTTCCAAAATGTCGCTGGCACGGCTGCACTGGCATAACAATATCGGCGCTGGCATTTTGACTTATGCGCCCCCGGCCCAGCCCGACCCGACTCCCGACCATACCTGTTGAACACATTGTTCTGCCACTGATATTGACTGATGTTGGCTCAGTTTGTTGTCTGTGTTCCAAATTGTGGGCCAGTCTCTTGTGGTAAAATGGAGAAAAAATAATAGCTTAGCTCTTTTCCTGCCAAGAACGTTAATTAACGTCAACGGAAAACCCAACGAGTACCGCCAATAACGTTAATTGAAGTCAACGACGTTTTTTGTTTTTGTTTTCAATGGGCACCGCAACATCTTGGGCAGCTCTGGTTTCATGAAGGAATTGAAAAATTTCAATAAATAAGAAAAACTGCCACTAACGATCCCGTGGATCAAATTATATGAAAACATGGCTGTTCTTAGGAAACGCGTTTTCAAAGATGTCGTGAAAAATCAAATCTAATTGTCACTAAATGGTGATTACTAAAGAACGTATTAAAGTAGAATCATACTTTTTTTTCTAATGAAAGAATGGAATTCAACCCTTCATATGGCATCCGCCATGTTTCTAAGGGTTATCTTTTTGGATAACGTTTGACAGTAAAAGAGTTTAAAAAAAACCAACTTTTCTTCGGCCCCAAAAGACGGTCATTCAAGAAGAAGCCAACAAAAAAAAGTCCCGTGAGCCAGACTTTTTTTTTTTTTTAGCTGCTGGCTTCAACCTCGACTTAATGCTCGCGCGTCTTCTTTCAAATGTTTTCATGAAACCGCTTTGACGAGCCAGACGTGGCGTAAACGCCGCCATAAAAGCGCACTCCGTCACGTTACGTCTTCATGTTGACGGGACGAGGAGGCGGCCCTCCATCACGCGGCGCCGGTCGCGGCGCCATTACGGGACTCGGGCCCAGCCGTCGCCATAAATCCTCCGCCGGCGTCCGCAAACGCAGACCGGAGATCCCCGCCGGGGGCCCCCGTTCGCACCTCCGCGGCTGATTCACGGCGCTCTGCCGTTTTCATAAGGCGGCTTCGAGCAAGCAATCAATCCATTTGCGATGCGCTCTTTTAATGCGGCGTATTTGCTTTGCCATTGCGGGCTTTCGTGTCGATCAGCGGGCAGGGGGGGGCGCGCGCAGAGGAGGAAGGCGGAGATGAACAATATTTATGACGCGTGGGAGTCTGAATCTTTGCGGCAAGGTGCGCGAGCAAACACGCACACACAAACACGCGCATTGCAGGTGAGTCGTGACTCATTTGTCAGACAAACAAGAAAAGAAAACGCGTCCATGTTGCAAATTGCACTAATCCTCATATTGTCTTTAAAAACAATGACATTATTTGATTGATTGATTGATTGTCCTCCGAAGTCAATTAGTCAGCAAGACGTGTGGCGGCTAACGAGTCAGGCCGACTTTTCTGTCTTTGCGCCGCTCGAAGGTGTCACCTGCGCAAACGCCGCCGCTCGGCCATCTTCTCTTTGTGAAACTTGATCAACAATAAAAGCGCTTTTGTAACGAAGGAGCTTTTTGGAATCTCCGTTTCGCGAGTTGAGGCAGGCGACGAAACAGCAAGTCACCGAATGCTTGATGAAATGTTTTGCTTAAGGGCGCTCGTGACGTTCTGAGATCGACGATGAGCGTTCACTTCAAGTCGTATGCGGTTCACACTCCAGCATTCAGGTCACGTTTCCTCCAAAAGTATTGGAACGGCCGATCAATTCATTTGGTTTTTGGTTTTTGGTTTTATATTGAAAACTTTTGCCTTTCAGATCAAAAGATGAATACGAGACACAAGTTGAGAATTGCACCTTTTGATTTCCATGTTCAGCAAGGCAGGACATGGCAGCCACTTCTCAAGTGAGCAAAAGTTTTGGAACGCACCTTCTTAAATGGACGTCATTGAAAAAAAATGTAATGCAATTGTTGTTCATGAATTATTTTGCATACAACGTTTTACAAAGAAGTCACTATAATACAATTTAGCAATAATAAATGTGATTAAAAACATGTGTTTATGTATTTGAGGACGAGTGACTCGTCACGGAGTCGCTTCATGTTCCCAATGCTAATTGTTCTGAATTTGAAAAGAAAAATTGACTTTCTGTCACCAATGTCCAACATGAAACACCAATGCCACCTCGTGGCAGTAAATAACCTCAACACAAATCGGACTCGACGTTTCAACATTATGAACTTCTTATGTTATAATTAGCAGATATAGCCACATTTATATTTTGGTAGCCATATTTGTTCACATTTATGATCATTCACAAGATTATGAAAAACGTATGATACATTTAGTGCAACTCATTTACTATGCAAATGTGATTCATTACGATTAAAAGTTGTAATCAACTTGACAGCCTTAATGTAGCAACAGTGTAGCAATATACGCAATATGTTTTCACGATTGTTAGCGTAGCGCTACTCGTAGTTTGTTGCAAACTCTTGGAATCGCGACTATAGTGCGAAAAGAAGAGCTTCTAAAGGTACACGGAGTCCGTCAAGGAAACTGCGTGATGTCCAGTCGTGAGAACGGAGAATGTGGCGTGCGCGTGCGCGTGCGCGTGCGCCGTGATGCGGTCGCTCGTCTTTTGCGCTCATTAGAGGATTTAGTTCACCTTTTCTTGGTCTTCACCAGCGGATCGATGGTCATCCTCATCCTCATCCATCAATATTGAACCGGCGGCAGGAAAAATTGCCTCCTCGCCATCCGTCATCTTGTGTGTGCGTGAAAATGGGAGCAGGTAAACACATTCATCTCCGTCACGCTAACCACGGACAGGCAAGAAAGCGAAAGACACGTGAGAGCGAGGGAAAAGATGAGGAAGCGGTGCGGGGGGGGGGGGGTGTTCGTTTGCAAGTATGCGGGGACGAGGGTCGGACCCGTCCGTCGTCTCGCGCCCGCCGTGAAGTCAACCTGGACCAGCAATTTCCATTGGCAGGATTCGTCGGCCAATTACAAAATAAATCCATGAATTGTGAGCTGAGCTTTGGCTTTGCTGGCGATTGAAGTTGAGGAAGCAAAAGAGGCCATTTTAACTTGCGATTTGTTGTTCTTCCATTTTGTATTTGGGCAAGAATAGCGAAGAACCGTGAATAATAAATACGTTAAAATTTAATACCAAAAAAATTTTGTTTTTATATTCATATCTTCATATTCATATTTTCTTGTTACTAATTAACTTGTTAGTAACGACTTCGTTATCAATGCACGTACAGTACGTTTCTATTTATTGATATATTTGTTATTTGTTTGTTTTGAACAACGTGTATTGTTTGTGTATGAAGAAAACGACGAGGTTTGAATTTTGTGTTTATCTGCCGCAGCATCTCCTCGAGTGCGCGGATAAAGCTGCCATTTTGCGCCGTAACGCCATCGGAGCCTTCAAGGGATTTTGTTTTCTTATTCTTTTTCTCCCAGAAGAGAAAAACAACAAATATCAAATGATGTGGACACGCCCCCCCCCCCCCCCCCCCCCCTTTCACAACTCCCCTCGCGTTGCCATCCTCAGGCTACAAAATGAATCTTTATGCTCAAACTACACATTTTCACTCCTTTTATTTGGGACGCGCGCACGCACGCGCACGCGCACGCACACGCACACACATCGGCCTCCCCGTGGAGGGTCTCCACAGATCCAGACAGAGAGGATCGGAAATTGAAGGGTTTGGGGCTTTTTTTGGACATTGAGAAGATTGGACATGAGCATTTTGTGCACGGTAGGGAACAACACGGATGGACGCCCTGATGGGCTAAAAGGGGCGGGCAGGGGGGGGGGGGAGTGGAGGAGGGGGGGGGGGGTCGAGGGGGGTGTGCTCCGTGCTTGTTTTTTCAACACGGTCGGGTTCTCACAGCTTGGGAGGGTTTGGTGAACGATGAACGTCTGCTGAGTCATTCTGACCAACAAGTCCGGGTTCGGGTTGCAAATTTGGCTTTTAATGTTGGGTTAGGGTTCGAAGCTTGGGTCTGGGTTACAAAATCAGATTTCATATTCCGTTTCAAACCTGGGTCGGGTTTTCAATCATGGGTTACAGTTTGAGGCCACGATTTCAAATTTGGGTAACTTGGCTCAGCATTTCAAACAGCGAGTTAAGGGTTCCAATGAATGAAACGGGTTCCATACTTGATCTAGTCCAGTACGACAACACCGCGTCGCGCCCGAGCATGACGAGCAGGCGTTCGGCAGCTGCGAGCAAAACGTCTGCACAAAACCTTTTGACTCGACGGCACGTTTGGCGTGCGTTGCGGTAACGCCGGTTGCCGATGACGACGTGCTTAGCGTTCATCCGCAGTTCAGGAAATGTCAACGTTGGATTCACGTTTCCAACCACAAGTCGCAAACGCTTTAAAAAAATAAGTTTTTACTTTTCACACATCTCGTCTTGTAATCTTTCTGCCGACGACGCTGGATGAAAATCTGCTTTGTTCAAAAATGGACCCCTGCACACAATCATTTTTCCAGACGCAAATCTGGCACGCAAGATGGACATCGGGGCCATGAGTGGCGTAACCCGACCCGACCCGACCCGACCCGCTAGTAACATCTGCCAAGACGAACGAAATATGAACAAAATACATCACAGACGACGCCACCCCTCCCCCCACTTTCAAACATAACATTTGGTAGTTCTGTTTATCATGAGCAGACCCACAAAAAAAGTCTCAGGAAGACATATCTGAAAAAACACGAGTCGTCGGCCATTTTGGTTCAAAGCAGCCATCTTAGCCTGATTTTGGCCATTTGCGAGGTTTTCTTCCAAATCAAGTGAAAATTCAGCCCCTAAAAGTCAGCGTCAGTCATCAACATGAAATTTGCTAGACCCCAAAATAAGGCTCAGGAAGTCGTACCCAAAAAGACAAACGTCGTCGGCCATTTTATGTCCGTCGCACCCCTCATGAATAGAAAACGTGTATGTTTGTGTAAGACGTATTCGGGTGGTTAATTATCAGGTCTTTGCATGTGACCTTTGTGGCGTAGCCGAGCAGAAAGGTCGAAGGTGATCGATAGCCAGGACACATTAGCCGCAGCGTCGGATGTCGTAACGTGATCCACAACATCGAGTCCCGCTGGTGCGCCTGTAAGGACCTCGGACTGTCTAATTAATGTGTGTGTGTGTGCGTGTGTGTGCGTGCGTGCGTGCGTGTAGGCGGTGCCTAAGGCCATCGCCGTGGAACCTTGTTGGGGCAGCAGAGCCGCCGTTCTCACCGTGCTGATGTTTTTACCCAGAATGCCGTCTGGAATTCCGCCGCCAGGACAATCTGGTACGCACGCCAACTTCTGTTTTCATATTTTGGCAAAAAGAAAAAATGGGTTCGGACCTCAGCACAAAATGGTGTCAAGGCGCCATTTTGTCTGTTTGTGGGGGTCCTTCAAAGATGAAATAGTCGGCGGGATTTTGTGCGACATTCAATTGAGACACGTTTGAGCTGACAAAAAGAAACCAAATCGCTAAAAGAACTTGTCGCCTTCCGACCACATTTCAAGCACATGAAAATGTATTGCGGAATGTTTTCGTCTTTGTGTTTAAAATTGTGCTTTCAAGCCAAATTTAGGTTTCGAGTTGTGGTTTCGAGTCTTGGTCGCAGTTTGCTTTCATCTGAAGGTTTCAAAGTAGACTTAAGGTTTCAGACTTGAGTTAGAGTCTTAAACCAGGGGGTTTGGAGGGCGGGGCCAAGAGGGTGAGCATCCAGCGCACCCTGGTAAAAAAAAGAAAAAAGAAGTCATCATCATTTTTCGAGCGGCCGTCTTGAGGTCGGCTTGTTAGCAGACAGGAAGCGTCTCCCGCTTTTCGTTACCAAAAAGAAAAAACCTGTTAAACCACCAGGGAGCGCGAAAGTGGAGATAAAAGCGAAGGCTCCCCCCCTCTTACCTCCCCCAGGGAGACTCTCAGCGGAGGGTCAGGCCCGCCGTCTTCCATTGATGTTGGCCCGCCGCCAGCCGCAAACTCCTTCAGGACGGCACATTTTCACGCGCTTTTTGCTTTGACTTCACTCACATTTTCGACATCAAGCACAAAGTCAACGTCGACAAACGGAAAAATGACAGCGATGATAATTCATGGAAGGCATTTTGAAGATTGTGCTGAAGTCTTTTGAACTTTTGCGCAGGCTTGACCATGGCCAGCGCGCTGGCGGACGCCGCATGCCAGCAGCGAGCGGCGGACTCGCGCCAGCGAGCTCCGGGCCTCAAGCAACGCACGCACGTGCTGCACCACCAGGGGACTTGCGTTTGAGCCCTGCGGTACGCCGGGACCTCAGGTCAGCTGGAAATTTCACCCGATGGGAACATTTTGGGAAATGTTTCATTTGTTGTGGAGCTCAACAAGGAAGTCGTTGAAAAGGAAGCTAAGCCAACAAGTCTTGACGTTTGCTCTGGAACGTTTCAGTTTTTTTTTTTTTTTTTTTACTCATTAGGACTCGTTAGTGAGCGACGGGAGGAATGTCGCTACCCTCCATATTGTTAACTTTTACAGGACATACATTATGATGTCAAATGTATTTTTTTTTGTTTCTGTCTTTTGAAATTTGTACTATTTTTATGTTAATATGTTTCATCTTTTTGCGTCTTTATCGAATGCGTATCGTCGACAACTAATGAAGTCGACAAAAAAAAGTTTGCTACTGACTGACTTGTCTGTTGATTCTTAGCATCCCAAGACTTTTAAAAAGAAAAATTTAAAAATAAATGTATCAATGTTTTTTATTTAGTAAGGACCAATAAACAACCGTTTTTATTACAGTCGAATATTTTACCCCCAAAACTCATAATCCTGTCAACATTCAATCCTATTTTCCTCTGAATTAATATAAAATATATAACGTTATCCTCATAAGATTTTGACTTTTGACTTATCTGGCTTTGACTTGACTTTGTGGCTAGCACAAAACATTCTGGGAATTTTTATTTTTTTTTGCATTTAGCCTGCATTGTACCAATATGTTCGAACAACTTTATCAACATGTTCAAAGGTCAAAATTGTTTACTCCAAATTACCCTCACCCTTGACAATGAACCTTTTTGTCATGATAAACTTTTCTTACAAGGTGCATTTAGCAGCGTTTTGATTGGACTTTAAGCTATGAAAGAAAAGAAAAAACCTGATATAATTTGGTGTCTCTGTGGCGAGTAAAGACAATATTGGTCCTGCCCGTTGATGGAGGTTGGTTTATAGACAAAAAAAAAAAAAACGGCTGACCAAGTTTATCTGACATTTTTGTTTGAAGATGTTTTAAAAGGCGCGCGGCCATTAGCGTGGAGGTAAGTGCTTCTTTTGTGTACATGAAAGACGAGCGATTTTAGCTGTAAGTGGACGCCTGGCAGCGATGCCGATTCACGCGTCAGCAAGAAAAACAACCGTGCGCACCCCATCCCCCTCATCTCTCCTTAATGCTCCCTTTATTGACCCCCCCCCCCACCCCACCCCCCTCTCGCATCTCCCAGTCGTGTGATGTCGGAAGTTCAATATGTGAGCGGCTCCCAACTCTGAAATAGTCGGCGATAATACAAGTAAGGTTACAAAATAATGTCCAAATAAAGAAATATGAATCTTACCGCTCTTTTAATATTAAAACGTCAGAATGATGACCAAAAACATATTACAATATATTCAAAATGAAAAAGGAATATTTTTGCTATTTTAATATTTTGTTATTTTATTTTATTTTTATTTTAAATAATTAAAACAATTCACATTTTATTAATGTATTGATTTTTCATATTTAAAAGTAGATGTTCGTTTAATTTAAAAAGGCATTAAACAACTATAAGGTTTTCATTGTTAATGTTTATTTTTAATTAAGTTATGGTTATTGAATGGAAGAAATTATTTTTTTATCGAAACAAAGTTTTCATTCTTTGTGAAAAAAGTACCTTTGTAAAAAAAAAAAAAAAACTTTTCCTTTGGGAAATGATTTCTATTTGTTGTATAAAAAATGTATTTTTTTCTTTTTCTTTTTTGGGTGTATTTTTGTTTGTGTTCATGTTGTTCAATTTTTGTTGTGACGAGCATGGAAAGCATGATGGGCTTTGAAAAGCTTCTTTCCGGAATCCCAGAGGAGCTTTTTGGAGCTTTATTGCCGGAGTTTTTCTTTTCTGGCTGTCGGCTGTCGAACTGCGTTGGTTGTCCCCAAACGGCGTCGCAATTCCAACGAGACGTTTTCGTATTCGCCGTCAATTCGTCACCCAGACGCCAATTAGCCTACAGGGTCTCGTGGCCAGACCCTGGAGAAAGCGCACCGCCCCCTTGTTCGGCCGCCCGCCCGCCCGCCTTCGTCATTTATAGGAGCATTTTTTTACGGCGTCCTCTCAGCAAGCTTCCGCTAACATGCTCAGGTGAAAAAACGGCAACTGTTAAGATGGTGAGGTTTGCAAATGCTAATAATCAAAACTCATCCATGTAAATTTTTTGTGCAACATTGTTACATTTTCACGCAAGAAGTTGTATTTATATTAAAAATTCATATTTGTTAGTCAAAAACAAATATTTTCAAGAATTTCTTTCATCTAAGTTTAAAATTTTCATCCAAAAATTGAGCTGTTTTGCAAAAAAGGCTGTTTTTGTCAGCATTAAAAATAAAAAAATAAAATTTTAAATCTAGTGGGGAAAGTTTTAATTTTGCATTCAGAAATATATTTTATTCACAAAAAAAATATGGAAAAATTATTTTTGACCAGAATAAAATATATTTTTTAATAAGACTTACATTTTTCATTTAAAAACTGCAATTTTGCACAAAACATTTTTTTGCAACACAATGTGTGTTCTGACTACATAAAGTTGAACTATTGCATGTTTTTTTCCCTTAAAAATGTCATGTTTAAAAAAAAAAAAAGATATCTAACGTGAATTAATTTTTACTTTCCATGAAAAAATGTCTTACATTTTCAAAATGAAATGTTTTTTTTTATTATGATAAAACAGCTATGTAAAATGTGAGGTGTATTGTGATGGTTCATTTTGGGGTGGAAAATAATCACCATTAAACAAAAAATTTGGTTTCTCCCCATGTAAAAAAAAAAGAAAAAAAGTCAACAGTATTTTTTATTTTAAAGGAGTCGTGTCCTCAACATATTTTTTTACCAAAGCTAAGCTAACTGCATAGGCTAGTAACGTGACAAAAGGGTGACCGACCATTTTGTTGGCAAAAGAGCACAAGTGAGTCAAGTTGGGTGATTGAACATTTTTAATGTTTGGTTATTTGTACAACAGATTTGACATTTTTCACAAGCGAAGACGATGGCGGGAAGCCGAAGAAGAAGTAGAAGAAGACTCGCCATCTGTTGTCTTGTGAGTCGAAAACATGGGTGACGCCATCTTGAAACCCTCAACCACCATGCGTCTCATCATGAATATAATAATAATATCGCTATTATTAAAAACAAGCTTAGGCCTTCATTCATTTTCAAAGCGCCAAAGAAAAGCAAATCAAACAATCAAAATGTAGAAAAATAATTCACATTTTTGTCCCAAAAATGAAAATAAACATCGACATATTTAGCAACATCGTAAACAAATTTGCTTATATTGAAGTTACGACAGGAGTTACACGGATATTCTCTTTTTTGGTTGTGTTTACAAATGCGAATGGAATTTTTTCTACATCGCATACAGAGCAGGAGAAAATAGACGTATACGTAAAAAACGAGAATCTTTCAAGTCAAAATCGTTGACCAAAGAATAAGAAAACTACGTTTTGTGAGTCCCAAACCCGATCCCCCCTCCACTCGGCTGATATACACGTTAGCGTTAGCATTAGCATTAGCATTAGCAAACTCCTTTCGAAGCCAACTTTTTCCTCGTTTGGCGTTCATCCGAGTAAAATGCTTTGGATTTCTCAGTACGTTGTGATTACGCTGTACAGATGATAGCGAGAAGCTAACGCTTGCATGGCTAGCCTGCTTGTTTTCCTGCATGTCATTGTGAATCTTTGCTAAATAAAAAAATAAAAAATAAAAAAACAATGCATTGGCATGATTCCCACAAGACGCACCTCTTGTCGCCGTTTTGACGATAACAATAGCGAGGCTAATAATCTCTACTACAAAACGAGATTCTCACTTTGTTGCTCTTTAGTTTAGCTTAGCTTAGCGGCAGGTCCAGTCGTAGTTTGAATGGCCAAGGGACCAGAGACATTCAGTGGGCGGATAACTTTCAAGGCTAACAACATTAGCAAAGATGTTTTATTATTATGTTTAAATGTCCGCTGCATTACAGCAAATTAAATTTTTTATTTCATGTCTAATTGTCCAATCATTCATCTGGCTATTAGAGGTGCGCCAAATAGGGTCACAATGGGACTTCTGTAAAAACGCTAAAATGGCCGTTTCCTGGTGTCTTTTCAACAATTGCTTCATGAGACTTTTTGTGGATTTATCAAACGATACGTGGAAATGTTCCTAAAATGGCAACTTCAACACAAAATGGCAGAAGTTTCTGCATGTGTTGAATCTTTGTCAAACTGAAAAAAAGTAGTGAGCTAGCTCATTAGCATCAATGTGCTAACTGATGAAACTTTTTGTTTGTCATAAATTGCGTCCACACGTTAGTAGCGTCCACTTCCCGCATTCTTGACCAACGCAAAGAAAAACGCACATCAAAAAGTCAATCACAGCCCAAAGTGAAAAAAAAGATTTAAAAAACTGAAGAATCAAACACAATCCGGAGGGAATTCGTACAGTGAGGAAGGAGAAGGAAAGAAACAATTGTACGCGTAATTTTTTTCCCCTTATAAATTCATTTTGTCAGTCCGGTGAGGCTACAAGTCGTCCGGCGAGGACGCAAGATGGCGTCCGCAGTAGCACAACCACAGCAGCGGGGGCAGCAGAGCCGTCAGCCAGGAAGTCCGTCGGCGGACGGACGAGTTTCTCACGATGGCGTTGGATGTGCTGGGACCGTCCATCTGAGGGTCCTGCAACAAAACACGGCAAACTGGATGACGCGCAATCATTTCAACAAATGTTCCTGTTCGTTCAGCGCAGTTGAAAATTCGCAATTCTGCGACGCCACAAGAATAAACCAAATGACAACAATCCAAACACAAAATCTGAGACTATTTTGCATATGAAAAAACAATTGAAAAACTCAAAACTAAACCACATATAGTACATATAGAGACACAAATTGAAAACCAAAATTATAATGTAAAAATATATTATTTTTAAATGAGAAAAAAACGACTATTCATTACCATTAACAAACTGAAATAAAATTGTTATGAAAAGTTGAAAACATACGTCATAAATACATTTACGACGGGAGCCTTACTCAACGCTGACCGCGCTTGAATAAATTCATCTGCTTGGACATCAAAAGGTTGTTTTTATTACCGCTAAATGCCACCGCAGAAAGCGCGCCGTCTCTTCCTGCGTGCGCGTGTGTGTGCTAGCGTAAGCTAATAAAGCTGCAAGCTAACAGGCGGGGTCATCTCTCGCTAGGCGCCAGCAAATGTCACTGATTGTGCACACTGACATTTGCCGTGAACTTTGCAAGGACCGGTCGCCTTCGCCACCTCCAAGGAAGTCCGCGAGGAGGCCGCGGCCTTCGCAGGTCAGGTGACACCTCGACCTCCACTTTGAGCACACTCTGTTTAGCTCAGGCTAACCGAGATGCTAGGCGGCTAAGCTAACGTGGCATGTGGTCAAATAATGGCCAAGTTGAATGACGACAACGACTTACCACGCAGAAGATGCTGTCAGCGCTCGAGTTGGACTTCAACTTCTGGGCCTGTTCAAGAAAAAAAAGTCAGCGGTTGCAACACTTCCTGTGTATCCTTACACTTCCTGTTTTGTTGAACTCTTCTCATATCTTCCTGTTTTATGTTGCACATCTTGTGTGTTGTTACACTTCCTGTTTGTCACTCGATTTCCATTTCACAGCTTCCTGTTCAGTTGTTGATTTGCGTTCCACTTCCTGTGTGTGATTCTCTGCTTGTCAGCCGCAGTTGCGAAGCGGATGAAATCATTTGTAAAAAAATAAGTCAATAAATAAAATATTCCCGGAATTAAAAGTCGGCCGTGATGTTTGCTGTTGATTGCAAGCGTGGCGAGTAATCAGCATCTCGCCATCCGCGTTTGATTGCGTGACGGCAAGAAAGCTCTGCGGGCACCAAAAATGGAAGAAATTACTTGGAAGAAATGCAAGGTAAGAAGCAGCCAACGAGAAGCGTGCGTGCGCGCGCGCGCTGACCCTTCAAACCAAAAGTGAAGTTCAAATTTAGAAAATGTCAATTGTAAAAACAATATTCACGTACGTGGCTCATTTCCAATTCAAAGAGGTAAACAAAAAGAGAAGGAAATGTTTTCACGTCGGCTCCGTCGACAACCTGGACGCTTGCAAAAGTCACATTAGCATGCGGCGCATTTCCATACGCAGCGCGACGCTAACCCCGCAGGCTACGTGCGCGCGCGGTTGTGCGCATGTCAACGCGCGGCCTTTTCCGTCACTTTGGGTTGTGCGCAGCTCGTTTAAAACACGGCATGAAAACAGACGGCAAATGTTTAGCTCGCAAGCAAAACACAGACAAATGCAACTTTTTTCTTTTCATGAAGTTAAAACAAACAAAAATCTCGCTCCGTTTGTTTGTTGGACACACAAAGTCAACTGTCGGAAGCGAGCAGCGTGTGTTTGCATGAAATGTGATTAGCAAAATTGTTGTTAGCAATGAAATCAACATTATTTTTCTATTTTATTCGATTCAATTAAGATTATTGATCATTATAGTGAGATGCATTGCTTACACTAACAACATGAATGAAGCTAGTTTACAATTTACAGCAACTTTTCTGCTGCAACAACGAATCGATTCATTGGCTACTAAGAGATTAGCAGACCTTGGTCACTTGAAATTGTTCACATCCTCAGAATTTGAACCTCTCAACAGTAAATATTGTGCGATGGATTTAGTCCTCCATCAAAGTAGCCTGATGATCAAAATAAGATATTTGTAAATATCTGCTTTTACTTTGAAAAATGATCATCAATATTTTTTGGACCGATTTGACAGATCAAACTAGCAACTGAATCCGAGTTAATTTGCGAATCTTTTAGTAATACTTGCTGGGAAAAAAAATTCACTTGTTGGTCATCATGAGAAGTACAACGAATCTCAGGAGAGGGAAAAAACAAACAAAAAGACAAAACTTTTTGGGAATGATCTCATTATTATCATTAGCATTTTCTGTGTCAAAAAAAAGATCAAATGTTGAATGTGGTCTCGTATTTGAATTGCGCTTCTGTGCTAACGACATGAACGTCGCTGACGGACTTCCTGCCCGCAGGCGCCATTGCCGCGAGCCGCGGCTCCGTTTCATCAGCTGCGCTCGCTCAATTCCCGCCGGTGTGAACGCCGCGACTCGGCAAGCTACGCGCGCGCACGCACACGCACACACGCACGCACCTGCAAACTCCCGCAGAAGTGGTATATTGACGAGTCGGTGTTGATGTGGTTGTCCAGGTTGTTGTTGCGGTTGCGTTGCTGCGGCGACGTGACGGCGGCGGTGGTCTGGGCGGGAGAGACGGGCTGCCACACGCCCATGTCCGTCCCGTTCCCGAAGGCCTGGATGGCGTTGCCTGCGCATGGACACAGGTTCGAGTTAACGTGGCGGAAGATGACCTTGCACGCGTTCCCGGAGGATTTCTGATTCGTTTGGTTAACGTTAGTTTTTGAATTATTTGAAGTTTCTGAAGATTATAATTCCATTTTTGGATATACTGTCTGATTTTTCTCCTCTTCCTTCAAATGGATTTTAGTGTCTTAAGAGTTGTTGTTGTTTTTTGGCACCAACAGAAATCGCAACTCAAAAATAGCAAAAAGTTCAAGTAAGTTCAAAAAAAGAAGCTCTTTTTTTTCCCCATCGCAGCAGTTTTCCATATGATTGCAAACATGATATTGTTCCGTAAGTGCGCAGCGTGAATCGCAACATTTATCTGCGCGTCAATCTTGAGCTCGTTTGGGCGGTCCCAGGTCGGAAATAAAAGTTGATGGGTGCAAGCTGAGGGCTTCAATTAAAAATGCGAGAGAGCCGGCGGCTACTTAGCCACCGCTTCCGTTAGCGGTTTTTGCTCACAGCTGCTGACGTCCGCTGATGATTGGACGGCTGCTGTCAAAAGCTCGCAACTGCGACCGTCATGCTAATACGCTCACATTTGGAACGCGACTCTGCCGGGTCACTTTTCAGGAAAAGCAAAAACCGCCATGTTTGTTGAGCCCTTAACATTGCATCGTGAAAGAGAGGAAAGCATTTCCACACTTTTGATTGGACCATTTGTAAAAATAAGATGACTGATAGCATCGTGGGAAAAAAGTGGACCAAATTTGGATATTGTTGGTTTCTGTGTTTTTAAAGCATAATTATGCAGATTTCCAAAACGTGCCTCTAACTAATTGCAGATCGTCTCACTCTCATAGGACAGGACGGACAAATTGCCTGGCCTTGTTTGTGTTTATGTGTACAGATTTATGCAAACATCTGGTGCAGATGTGGACTGTCAGTCAAGTGCTGTCAATTTTGTTGTCTTTTTCTTGACGGTGTTCTTTTGGCTCCATTAAAATAACCGTGTCCATTTAAACTGAATTCAAACCCTTTGCTGGCGAGACGTTGGCCTCCCGCAGAGCCGAAGGCATTGTGGGACAAAAATGCGTCCGATTATCCAAAAGGAATCGTCAGGCACGTTGCATTAAGTGGGGATGTTTGTTTGATTGTTTGGACTCACGCAGGCACGTGTTGTCCGCGAAGAAGGTGGCCAGCTTGTCGCACTCGTCCTTGTTGCTGCCGCTGTTGCTGCAGTCGCAGTACGGGGAGACGCTGATCTTGGGGGAGCGAAGGTAGTTGGGGGTCATCACCGTGCCTGCCCACACACGACACACAAAAACGTTTACGGCCTCACAAGCACGTTGCATTCACAAGTGGAAATCAATCAAGTGATAACTATGTCTTTAAAAAAAAAAAAAAAAAAGGGATACTTGACCCATTGAGCCATTTTCAGCGGTAAAAAAAAAATATATATATATTTTGTCCAGATTGAATTTGATAACTTCCCTATTTTTCATTTACAATTAATAACTTTAAAACTTTCTTTTTTTCATTTGCAGTCGACTGACCTGTTTTCTGGGTTTGGTCAGTAAACTGAGCCATGATTGGTTGTTATCTACTTCCTCAGCACAGGTGATGTCATCTTAAGTCGACAGCAAGGAGAAGCATTCGTTTTTAAAAGTATGAATTGTACATGAAAAATAATGAAGTTACTACATTAAATATTAACTTTTGACTGCTGAATCAAGTATCCCTTTAAATAAATTTACGATTAAAAAATGCTATTTTACTTACATTAGAAATATGTTTTTTGGTGGTGCTGGAACCGATGAAAGGCATTTCCATTCATTTCAATGGAGAAATAGGATTTGTTTTGAGTTACGAGCGTGATAATACAACAAAAGAGACGTTGTATCTAAAGTCACCACTATCTGGTGTTTCAATGGCAACGTGTTTGATTTGATCGACAATCAAAAACGGTGTCAGTGTCCCAATACTTATGGAGCCGAGTGAGGCTGGGAACACATCAAATAAATCAGTCCAAGATGGCTTGAAAAGAAAGACCAACATCGAACATGAAGGATGCTGGCAAGCGCTTGTTCATGCTGGATAAACTTTGAGATTGAAGACTTTTTCCGCAAGTCTCGGGATGCTTGCTTGCTTGGACAGCTCGTGTGTGTGTGTGTGTGTGTGTGTGTGTGTGTGTGTGTGTGTGTGTGTGTGTGTGTGTGTGTGTGTGTGTGTGTGTGTGTGTGTGTGTGTGTGTGTGTGTCGGTGATGAATAACAGCAGTGTTAGTGCATTGACACTGTCAGATCGTCGTTTGTGTGTGTGTGTGCGCGCAAACAGGAAGTGGAGGGCAGAGGGGGAGAGAAGAAGCGAGAGCGAGTAAATTGCTTCAGTCAGTGATTTTTCACTCCCCCAAAAGGCGCTGGCCTCGCTCCAGAACCTTTAGCCTTTTGTTTTTAGGGAATGGGAGGGGCTACATGGGGACATTGTGAGAGTGTGCACTTGTTTTAGCACGGGGGATGCGCGCGCGCGCGCGTGTGTGTGTGTGCGTGTGTGCGCTCGCATATCAAAATCAATGAAAAGAACTCAAATGGCATCAATCTGTTCCAGACGCCCCCAAAAACGCAATTATTCATTCATTCACGTTAATGGCTGCACAACCAATGACAAAACAACACAAAAACACGTGCTAACAATCAAGTACCATTTTCATAAAATTACAACATTAAATATATCCGACTGCATTTCATTTTGAAAAACAATTGGCTGACTTTTTATCATTCAAAAAGGAACAAATGTTCTGTGATATCGTTCACACTTTCGATGTCCTTTCCCGTTCTAAGGCCCAAATGCCATTTTGTGATTCGTAATATTTTTTCTGAAGATGGTGATGGCAAATTGAGGAGATTTCGGATTATTGCTTCATATTCCGTTTCCATGAAATGTAACGCGGTTGCATCGTAAGCCGGCTGCGGGGACGAACGTTTGCACGTTTACGAAGCTACCAAATGTTGACTCGTCAACTCATCAAGGCCCATTCGAGGACACAACATAAATGTTGGCCAACGTTTGATGAAAGTTGACCAATTATTCTGTTTCATTTACATTCCTGTAAGTAATATGTATGTGCGCCTTTAAGGGGTGTGGCCTTGTGAGTTAACGTCCGTGTGACCATCTCGCATGAGTTGTTGCTCACAGCATCTCTTTTCAAGTGTTCGTCTATTGTATTTGTGGTCTTGGCAGTCGCATCAGCAGCCGCGGCTCTCCTTGCCCGCATGCCAGGGCATTACAGTACATCGACTTTTACATTATTTGTTCATTTCAGCTCATGACTCCAACTTTGAGTCTCCCGGCTTGGACTTGGAAACGGATCCGCAGGTCAGACAAAATGGCCGACCAAGCCTCAACTCACCGATGAGGCCCGAGTAGGCAAGCAAACAGTCGGCGTAGTTTTCCTTCAGGCAGCCTGACAGCGAGCGCGCTTCCGACTGGCAGTTGGCGAAGAAGTCGGCCAGACGTGACCTGCAAAGATATCAGCAAGTCATTTCACTTGCAGGTGGAACCCACAAAATTCACGACACACGTACAACTCTGCTCTTCTTCTTCTTCTTACGCTGCATGTCTCCCAGTAGTGCTCAGTGCTGCCCGGCATATGGTGGCGCAATGTGGTACTACACTGAATTGACGCAACTCGAAATTCGTAAGGTAAACTGTAAAAAAACAAACATATAAACAAACCTCGCTATAGCGGGCGAACGCTTCTGACGCGTTGTCAGCAGCGATCCGTCAGATGGTCGCAGTCAGTCAGCAGAGAATCTTACAAATGGCCGACATATGGCGAGGGAGGCGGAGGCAAAACGCCAGACTTCCATTCATCTCGCCGCCACCTGACAAATGGACCGCCAAGTGTGTGATGGCACCGGAGCAAGACGGGACGCTAACGCGAGTTCACAATTTACTGCGCAGGCAGTATGTGTGTGCGTGTGCGTGTGCGCGCGCGTGTGCGTGTGTGTGTGAGGCAATGCCTTGGTCCAAATGGAGCTCATTTATGATGCTTCAATTTAATTCTGGTGAGCCACAAGCTCTGGAGACTGTGCAACACACACACACACACACACACACACACACACACACACGGAGGAATGCTGGTGATGATGTCATGTGCCCATCATCGTTAGCATTAGCGTGTTTACGTCGGCTGTCTGAGGTCAGAGAGGTCGTCAACAGTAATGTGAGGACACGCACACACACTAACACACTGATTGCGAAGTACATTTCGAGATATCAAAAACACGGACATTTTTTGCATTCAATTTGTTTCAAATAATTTGATGGATTTTCATACAATCATACATGAATTAGGCAATTTTACATACATGTAATTGTTTATCTAATTAAATATAGTTGATCATAATACAAGTTGAGCATATTTTAAAACAATTATTGTATTGAAAATATTTGACATATTTTATTCTACATTTGGGGGGGATAAAAATCAAATGTTCTCAAAAGTTTTCACAATATTTATACTTAAATGTATCGAATAAAACGTATTTTTATGTCAAATGACTTATTTGACTATTATTGCTACTTTTTTGTTTTACACTAAATCAATGGACACATTTTTACTGAGATGAATTGATTTGAAAAAGAAACTTTTTAATGAAGCAATTTTCCAAAGTCAAACATAAGAATAGCGCAGCTAACGTCGAGGAGGCTAACGTGTCGTTCTGCGGCGTCACCTGCAGATGTAGTTGGTCTTGCACGAGGCCTGCAGCTCCAGACAGTTGGGCTTGTGCTTCTCCTCGTAGGAGCAGACGGGCACGATGGTCTGCCGCCGGCGTTCCGAGCAGGCCGTCTGGTCGCTGAGCGGGCACGAGCAGAACAGCATCCCGTAGCTGTGCTTGGCGGGAACCTAACACACCCAAATGGAGAACAGCAATTAAGAGAAGTCTTCCGTTCTTTTACAGATACGGAGTCATTTTGGATTTGACTCGGTTTTGGATCTGGTGTGATCTGAGACCCAAAGAAACAGTACATGAGGCCCGCCAAGGTATTTAAGTCGGCAGCAGCTCATTCTGTATTTCATGATTGGCAGCTGTGTTCATGCCCACAACGGATACGCAGGTTCGTGCTCATCTGCAAAATGACCAATGCCCAGTCTAACCCGCCTCTCAAATATGGCTGGGTATCGATTCAGATTTCCAAAATCGATTCGATTCACATTGATTTTCAATTCACTTAAGGATTTCATGCAGTACCAATTTTGACATTTTCAGAAGTAGCAATGTTGCAAATAGTAGAAACTTCTTTCTCTTACTTGCTGCATTAGTAAACATATTGACATTTATAATTGAATTCAATGCAGTTACATTAATCATGTATATTTTATTGAACATGACCTGATCAAAACAATACATAATAATTGAAATCAATTACAACTGCAGCACTATGTAAATGGTTAATAAATAAATAAAGACAAATTGACAGTCATAGTGTATAATTATCCACATCCACATTTTGTGTTTTTATGTCCAATTTCTTACCTGACATCTTTTGTGTTCAGTCTTTCGCTTTTTCTTTCATGCAAAGTACAGTTTAATTACTGCCACATGCATGCACTCCGTTTAATAAGATGGCGGTAATGCACCAAAAGCATCTGCCAACCGCGATAAGAAAGAAGAAGAAGTCACGCATTACTGCCAGTGGCCTTCTTCATAGCCTTAGGTATCCATGCTAAAGAAGGGGGCGCTAATGAGCCGAAAGTATTTGACAACCATCAAATGGAAGTAGAAGAAGAAGTTCGTAGTCTTGTGTAAGTTATAGTGTCGTATGACTTATTTACTATTTAGAGCAGCAAAATGCGCAGTAAACGATCAGGATTCTATTTTTGGCTCCAATGTGACGCAGAATTTCAGTTAAGGTAAGCCATTTAAATCTACTGCAAAAAAGAAAAGCTTTTCCAATTGTGCATCTGTCTAAACAAACAGTGTGTTTGCATGTGTGTATTTTTCGAGCGGGAGACCCGCGATGCGATCCGCTTGCATTCAAACGCAGCCCATTTTTTAAGTTCTTTAACAATCAGCAGCTCGTGCTTGAGCTGTTTCCTTTCTTTGTAAGCGCTGGGCTGCTTCTGGGCTACTCTGAATAACAGAAGGGCACATTTGAACAACGCTCACACGAGTAAGTGCTACCCTTGGGCAATGTTTGCTTCACGTCGGGTATGAAGACGGCACAAAGCTAACCTTGGTCAGCTTAACTCGAACCCGCTCAACTTAACCCTAAATTGACAACCCGAAACATAAGGCGTGACGTAACCGGTGGAGGGAGCCTTGCAGAATGATGTGTCTTCAAGACTGAGAGTCGCAACGAGGAAGGAAGAAGTCCTCATAAGAAGTCAAACGAGTTCGTTTTGATACATTTGAGGGCCTGTTTTGTCAAAAAACAACAACGGACATGAAGCTGATTAATTTAGTCTGCTATGGTTTTTTTCTTTCTTTTTTGTATTGCGTCGCTTGTGTACGATGGTGGGGACAATATTCGGAGAGAAAAAACGGGAATTAATCCATCTCCATTCATTTTATAAACAGTGTCCAATTAACTACCAACGAATATATACTCTAGCTAAGCTACGTGTATTTCTCAGAAGTTTCTGGAGTTTTTTTCTCTCTCGCAAATCTGCCGCTTTATAGAATCGCAAATTTGCCATTTTATAAAGTCACAAAAATGTGCAAGTTGTTTTCTCTGAATATTGCCTCCGCTCTCAAAAAAATGAAATACAAAATGATACGTGGCCCTAATACGCCGTCATATTTATGCTTTTAGGCGTTTGAAATAACAACAATCGTTAGCTTTGATTGACTTTTGAAGATTTTCTCTAATGATTTTGATGAGCACGGCTGGTGGAAACTGCACGTCGTAGCTTTTTAATCAATGTCAGAATAATGAAATTAGATTAGCAAATGAACGTGATATTGAGGTGTTGTGTTGACGGTGGCGGCCAACAATATATGACGGCAATACAGAACACTGACTTTAAGCATGCACAGTTTGACGCATTTGTTTTCATTTGCTGACAAGTGGAGATTGTGGCCAGTCGGCAACGATTATAAAATTGTCGCATGAAAGTCAGCGTGGGCTGCAGATGACTCAATGAAAAAAGTTATTTTTAAGATTCAAGCTGACATTAAAAAAATGGGCAATAAGAGCCAAAACATTGAACCGCAAACGCTTAAAGCGCTGAAATGTTGACGGAGTCGAGCCGCCGCCGACGACGGCGTAGGCGTCAAACCAGACAATAAAAGCATGCGGCGGTTTCCTTCTGCTCTTCTGTTTATTCGTCTTGTCTTATTTACGACAACTGTTCCCACTGAAGTCGTTCCGCATGGACGCGCTAGGAACGAGCCTTCGGATCGCAAAACATCTTTTGTGCTTTGACGACTAAATCCACGTTGAAAATTGGAAGCGCGCTCATTTTCTGAGTCATTCCTTCAAGTTCCTGCTCTGGCACTTTGGATATTTTGTTTATTCTTTATGCAATTTCCCTAAAGCACGGAAAAGTCCAAGAAAATAAAATGTTGTGAATAAAGCAGAACATTTAAACGCTACGTCGGACATGAACAATCTCAAAAGCAAACATCACACCTGCCGGATGAAAATTTACAGTTGAGTGTTGAAGACGAAGGCAGCAAAAATCTCATTAGCCAAATCAAAGAAATCTTTCAATTGCAAATATTTATCTGACGACGTTAAGCGAAATGGTCTTTTTGAATTGAAGTTGACGGCTGAGTGTGAAAAAGCCCCTTTCAAGTCAAGTGAGCGACCCCCCCCCCCGTGCGTGCGTACCTTGTCGAAGAACTGCCTGAGGGCCTTGTGGCACTTCCTCTTGTTGCAGACTTCGGCGGTGGAGACGCGGCTGGTGCACGGGCTGATGTAGGCCGAGCGGTACTTCTTGCACGTGTCGTTCAGGTTGCAGGCCTTGGCTGCGTTCAGGCAGTTGTTCTCCCGGGCCACCGCCGGCTCGCCTGTTCGCAGACGAAAGCAGACCAAACGGGTCAGGACTGAGTGGACATTTGACATCAATGCTGTCACTGGTGATAAAAGCGACACTCGGGAAACTCTTGCCAATCCTCGTTTTCTCCGTCAACCCTGACCCCAACCTCATCAATCTTCAGATCGTTTGGCCCGAGTCTTCAATGCAATCTACCAACCGTAATATAAGTTCCGTAGCGAAACCTATGCTCACAACATTCTGGTCTTTTGTTGACTCGGAAGCTCCAAAAAAGTCTGCAGGTTCGAGCCAGTGCTCTACGGCGCTCTAGCCAATGACTCTGTAGAATGTTTACATCTTGACTTATTTTTCCACTCTTGCCTCTTGCTCTGCCTTCGTCCCCGTCATCTGGATTTTGGTCTGTTTTATTGCCGATTCCCTCTCTTATGCCCCCCCCCCCCCCCCTCTCGCGTTTAGAGACGTGACGATGGAATCAAATGCTTTTGCAAAGAAACGACTCCAAACCACAATCGTAACAACATTTCTCTTTGTAATACTGCGGTGACGCGAGATCATCCGTTTGATGTTTTCCTCGACTTTCTGTTCCGTGGCAAGGTGGCATTTTTCAGCAAATCAAATGAATCGTAAGTGCTTTAAAAAATGGCCATGTCGCTATAGATTGCAGAATGTTTTGGTTCTGAATGTGGAGGTGCATTTTAGCACCTTTGACAGATGTGCAACTTTTTCAAAGAGACTGCAATATATCAACAAATGACTATTGCTTGATTGATTAATTTGAATGAGTTGGAGAATTTTCAAGTTTTGAGGCCTCGTAGGGCAACTTTTGCGGATTCACAACGCGCGTTTGATCAAATTCCAGGGTTCAGTGAGTCAGTCTCAGGGGTTCAGCGGAGGTCAAGACCGCCCGTCTGTGCCATTGCGTTCGCCCCACTCGCACGATTCAGAACAACTCGAAAAGTCTGTTGGCGCAGCACAAACGTAGAAAGCCTTTGAGAGACTCGACATCTTTATGAGCAATCCTTTTTGAGCACGCGAGACATAAATATGAAGAAAGACTTTGCGGTGAAAATGATGAGCGTGCCACTTGCCAAGTTGAAGCTGAGCATTCCTCAACTTCTCTTTGGAAAGCAAAAGTATATAAATATCTATTGTGTTGCATTTTTGGTTTTACAGAGAAATTCATGATTTGTTGCATTTGTTCTTTGAACACCGTGATTTGATGTGCAGCTGAGGATATCAAATTCATCTGCAGCAGCGGTCAGCAAACTTTTTGAAGCTGAGACTTGCGTCTCATTGGCTGCTCATTATTGCGAAGGCTACCGGTTTCATACACACTTCTCAAATAACACATTTGCTCAGATTACCTTTAATCATAATAATAATTGCTGCTATTGTTGCTATAATTGTTATTATTAATAGGATCATCAATTCTAAAAAGATTTGTGGGTAATGACGTTCATTTCTGTGAAGACGCTGATCATGTTTGGGAAACGCGTCAATACCACTATGCAACACTTTTATTACTGTTCCGTTCATCCCTACCATTGTTTGTATTTTGAAATGATCACTTATGCAACTTTGCTAGAGAATCACATGCTTGTTTGAAACACCTTTGGTCAAAAGTATGTTTTGAAAGTGAAATGTGGGGAAAAAATATCCCAATTACAAAAAAGTATTCAGTAAATGCACGTATGAAACTTGCGTGTTCAGTACCCCCAACATGGTTAAGAACCACTGACTGGAAACCCAATTCCCGTTAATCGACTTTAAGGTAACTACTTGTACCCTTTCATGAACAGTAGAATGTGTTGCGAAATGCAAAGTGTCCAAAATATAACAGAAGCTTTGATGGGTAAGAAAAGTACCCGAAACATGCATGACATGATCATGACGACTGTCCATTGGCGGACAACATGTGGCGAGCGTGTTTGTTTCCGACGCGTCGTGCCGGCGCGCATGTCAGCGCGCGCTAATTCCCAGTGATGGGCCTCTAACGACCGTTTGCACGACCGTTTGCACGGCCGTGTTGCTGCGTCGCTGAAAATGGAGCAAAAAGAGTCTTTTCTGTCTAATTAAGCAGCGCCAATTAATCCGGGGGGGGGGGGGGGGGGGCAGCGTGACAAACATCTGGGAGCAGGCGGTCCGTGAACTCGATTAGAAAGTGTGCTAATGAGACGCAATACTTCAAACGGAGGGGGATGGAGATCGCAAGTAGTCCAACTGGGAGGTGGTGCAAGGGGGGGGGGGGCGAGGTTGATGACGGGGGTAACGTTGTATTCGTTAACAACAGCTTGTCGAACAGGAGAAAAGGCGCAATGAAAAGAGGTCAACGAGGCTGGCAGGATAACATTAAAGCAGCTGCAGGAATTGTTGGCAAGTTGTGGTATATGTGTACTACACGTGAAAATCTCAAAAAATACACGGGATAACAATCTCCCCTACTGTGAGGAAAAGAAACGGGGGTCAAAAGAGGCTGTCAGGAGAGCTGCAAGGTTGTTGTTGTTTTTTTAGCAAAAACTGACTGCGTCCTACATGTGACAACAATCTCCTGTATTTTAATGTAAGGATGAGGAGGAAAAGTGTTCTTGGAGGTGGCGAGGAGAAAATGAAAGCAGCTTCAGGAATTTCTTGCATGTTCTGGCTGTGTGCTAATGTGTAAAAGACGAGACAACAATCTCGAGGAGAAAAGTGGTTTAGTAAGCGAATATTAAAGGACCTGTCGAGGTTTCTGGCAAGTACTGGAATTGACAACAATCTCCCATACAAAGATGACAATATCAGATGAAAAAAGGTCAGGGAACATTCTGGAAAATAGGAGATGAGACGAGGAGGAAGGCCGGCTCGTCCTCGTCTTCATCGCCGTCTGCGGACGCCACCTCGGCGACGCGGCGAGACACAATTTGCCATCGATCGTTCGGCGGGGGGGAGCTGGCTGTTTTGAGGCGGGAGCAGGAAACGGCGGGCACGCTGCGGCTTGTTTGGGAAGAAACGATCAATAGCCAATCTGCGCTTTTTCAACCCCCCGCAGAATCGGACCCCCGCCAAGGCCACGCCACTCAAGTGATAAACAAAGAGTTTTGCTTCACGCATTGCTGATTCTTCTTCATAAACAAGCCCCAAAGGCGACACGCACCACTCGCTGATTCATCAATTTGATTGGTTCGTTTGAATTTGTCCGTTTTTTTGTGTGTGTGTGGCTTCCTGGGTTCAAATCGTGCGCCGCGCCCACTAACAACATGGCCGACAACACACAGGCGGCACTTTAAAAAAAGCACAGTCAGCTATACTATATTTTGCAAAAACAATTTTTTTAAAGACGACCTTATAATTAACACACACTATTAACGGAAGTCTTTTCACATGCATTAATTGCTAGTTTATTGCAGGATTACACAACCCCCCAAAAATTCAAGAAACGCGTACCAGCCAGGGTGTTTGACTTGAAAGGTTCCACTGGAACAGTATCATTGTTAACGGCGCCCCCTTGGGTCAGTAAATATGTGATGAACTCCAGGCAGATGGCAGTACACACAGACACACACAAAGGGTCGGGGCCATCTGGATGCCTGGTCGGGGGAGCGAGGACCCCCCGGTGGCTCACGTTTCCGATGCTGCCGCAAATTGATTATCACGTCTCCTGTTTCCTCCAGTCCCGATGATCCCAAACCCCCAACCTCCCCCAAGCCCCACGCCCCTTCCACTTCCAAACTGCCCTCACTTCGACGCATTGCTCACTCCCCCCTAATTACAAAAATCCCGGGACTGTACACTAACATCCACAATGACAACATTCCCATGAAAATTCTTCCTGCATCCTGCAGCGACGCTTTCTGATTAGCTACTGTTCACTAGTGTGCAGTGTTAAAATACGACACCATCTCGTGTTGTACTTACACTAACACTTAAAATGAGTTGTTTTCATTAACACTAGAAATGTTAATATGAACTAAATATTTAACAGGTAATTTTTTTTAATATTGGTCTACACTAAATAGTTAGAAACACTTCTGAAAGTGTTATTTTTTTTTACACTGAGATGAAGTTAAAACTCTGACGTTAGTTGAAAATAAACACTAGTCAACACTTGTCAGTGTTGATTTTTCACTACACTAGTGTACCGTGTTAAAATATTACACCGTCTAGTGTTGTACTTTTTAACACTTAAAATTTGTTGTTTTCATTAACACGAGCTAAATGCGTATTTAACTCTAGTAGAGACTTTAAAAAATACAACAGAGTCAATTTCAACTCCCAATTCATTCCCACACGCTGAACAATATTAATACGTCCTATAAAAAAGTCCGAATATTTGCAGTTAAAGTGAAAAATGTATTTGTTGCATTCAAAGCCCCAAAATTCTGTGCGTAAACGAGGATGAAGGCTGGCTGGCCTTTTGTTTCCTTGGAAAAGAACAAAAGGCGTCTCCAGTGGCGCTCAGGGGTCCCGACTTTGTGTGTCGTTAATAACGAGCGTCCCAGTGCAATAAAGCGGCGGCGGCGGCAAATAGCCCAAGTCCCATTTGCTGTAATTGATCCCCGCAGTGTTAACAGTCCACACAAGTTGCTCGTCTTCTCCTCGCACTTTATTGAGCTTCGCCGCCTCGCCACAATAAAAGACAAAATCACACCGAGGATTCGCTGACGCCTTTCCACCGGCGCGACTCGCTCGCTTCCCCGCTGGAAACAAAAAACAGCCTGCCTTGAAATTTCCAGCCTTCTTTCAAACCCTAATCCCACTTTCGAACATTAACCCGACTTTGAATGCCTCGTCTTGAGACTCACATTTAAAATGCTAATGCTGGCTTGAAACCCTCATTTGAAGGCCCTAAACCTGTTTTGAAAAACTCATCTCAAACCCTATGTCTTAAAACTAGTGATAGTGATATGTTTTTTTCAGGGCATATACCGATGACAATTATTAGTAGTCAAGGAGGCCGATAACCGACATTTCAAGCCAATATTCATTTGCAGCAAAAGAGAAAATATTATCGTAAAAAAAACAAAAACATATATATATATATATATATATATATATATATATATATATTTTTTTTCCGTATATATATATATTTTTGCCACCTGTTGCATCCCTTTGCTAATAATAAACATATAAAGAATAAACAGCTTTGTTTACAAATTATAGCAAAAATTGCAGGAACTTCATCGTCATCAGCATGTGTTGAGAACATTGAAAACTAAGCAAGTAAATAGCTTACTAAAGTAAATAATTTCTTAATTTTATAACGTTTTTTTTTCTTTAGGTGTCGGGAGTTCCCAGTGTCAGTATCGTCTTTTAAAAAGTAAAGTGGAAATCTAAATAAATCCATTATGAAAAGTCTGCTGTATCTCGCATGCATGTGAAGATTGCAGATCATTTGGGTTTTTCGTCAAGGTTAAAAAAAAAGTTTCAAAAGATCTACGCAAACAGTGAACAATTGCGTGAACATATTCAAAATGTCTTTGCGATAAGTAAAAACTGTGAACTTCTTACAAATCCTGCTGAAAACCCCAAATTTGCTACGCTCGCAACCGTTCGCTGCTTAAAGCTGGCTTGAAACTGGAATTTGGACTTGAAAGCTTAATGTTCATCCTGGCTTGAAACTCTCTAAACCTTTGTTGAAACCTTATTTTGAAAGCCTAACCATAGTTTGAAACCTTAACCCAGTCTTGAAAGTCTCATTTAAAAGACTAATTCCATTTTGAAACCTCCAGCAAGTCCATTTCTGCTTCGGCACAAACGACTCCACTCCGTGTGCACAGTTCGACGGCACTTCGCACTAAACGTGCGGCAGACACGAAGTTAGGGACCTTCATGTCCAACAGGACGACTACTGTTGAGGGAAAGATGCTCACGGGCCACTTCTGGTTAACTAACCAACAACCCACCAAACCCTTTTACCCCCCCCCCCCTCCCCTCCCACCAGCATCTCTGCGGTGGCGCTCGTTGTGGAAAGTGTCAACGTGGCCCGTTTGTAAACATGCCGTCCACATTTGTCTTCTCACCAGACTGCTTCATGTCCACTGAGAGATCACACCAGAGTGCTTGTGTGTGTGAGAGGGAAGGGGGCGGGGGCGCGGGGGGGGGGGTGTATATCGGCGAATGTTGAGTCAAAGTGACAGGCGGGATTTATAATAGACAAGAGAATGATTGTCCTTATATGAAGACACGTCGGGTGCAACGTTGAAAATGGTCTCTTCCATTGAAATGAATGCAAACGGCATTCTTGCGTTGCTGCTCTCCGACTCCCACCAATAAAAACTTCACCTGGGGACCATCGAGCCACAGTTGATGTCGTACGCATCCAATTCTCCTCACGCATGCTCGACTCGGTACACACAAGTACTAAAACGCGACCGAGTACTGCTCAGACCAGGGGTGAGCACACTCGGTCCTGGAGGGCCGGAGTCCTGAAGTTTTGGATGTCTCCCTTCTCCAACACAGCTGATATATGATCAGCTCATCAGCAAGCTCTGCATAAGCCTGATAACGATCCCATTGATTGAAATCAGCTTGTGTTGAAACCTCCAAAACCTGCAGGACCCCGGCCCTGGAGGGCCAAGTGTGCCCACCCCTGGCTCGGACCCTCAAACCCAGGTCCTGATCCAACCCTCTTCATAAGCCAAAGATGCGATTGGTGGACGGACACATGTCGGTGTCTGGCGGGCGTCTGGCGACTTGCGGACGGAAGCCCGATGAGGTCATGGCGATGAGACCACTTAATGAGGACTTAACGAGCACGCAGGCAACCCGGGGCCTCTTTGCTGATGGCTTCCCTCCCTTCGGAACAAAAGCGTCAGTGTGCTCGCGTGTGTGCTAATCACATGAGGACGGGATGTGGTACGCTTGCACCGACGTGCACGCCAACCTTTTCGTTGTAGGTCTTATCTTGCTGAAATTAGCCGGTTTTGAGGGGGCGGGCTTGTCTAATGCAAATGATTGACAGTTCACCATGACAACCGGGGATAAAGCTAGGGTGTTGCGACTGGGCAAGCGGGCTTCGCCTTGTGGGTGTAAAAGAACGCAAACGCATTTTCACTGGTGAAGGCAGCACTTCATTCTCTCCACTCAACAATTGTCCTAATCTAATCTATGTGGCAGATGCAAATCGGCCTCCATCACTGCCACATTGGCAACTTCCTTGTTTCTTACAATGTATGCAAAACGAAAGTGGCTCTGGATCTTCAGCTGGCCTAGTCGTCAAGTCATAGGTGGTGAAACTCGCTATGGAGTCGGTTATCATGCAAATTGCCAAATTGTGACACCACCATCGGTTGAAATGGAGAATTTGAAACATTTTGGGAACCAGTGACAAAAGATTGCCATAAACTTCACACTTGTTGGTACGCGACCATTTGGATACAGAGGACAGGCATTGTAACGATTTTGAATGTTACACTAGCCGCACTCTGTTTGTCTGACCTTTACGACTATGAGCTCTTAAATGAAAATATCTGATGTTTTTGTGGAAGATAAAAAAAAGTGCAAACGGAGCTCAAGCGTGCAATTAACACCACGATAGCATCGACGTTGCCGTTTGTAAAGAAAAACTAACCGCGTCAAAGCCGAAGCACAAAAATGATCTTTAATGAGGCACACATATCAAATCCGACGAGTGCGCTCATTGATCGACTTGACCATAAAATAATCAATAGCTGCATCCCGAGTTCCAATTAGTGCGCTTTGATGGATTGACGTCCACGAGCGTCGAAATACATTTCAAATATATCAATAAATACACAAAGTGCAACTTATGAAGTCGCCCGATTAGAATCTTTAGCTTCATCTTTTTAATGTACATCGTAGGGCTGCAATTAACAATTAAAAATAAATCTTTATTTGCATCCTTTATTCAAAAACAAAGTATCGTTTCAAATTGACAGTGAAGGTAATGCACAAACATAAATTAATGTTGACGGAGTGACTGGTTTGTTCCACAACATTCGTGGGAAAATTTGCAAAAATACTGACCTTTGTTTCCCAAAGTTAATGTTGATGTTTGCAAATATTATTGATTAAAAACAATGATAATCAGTCTGCCTTATAGATATCGTTGGGAGGCTGAAAGGATTTTGGCAATTTTAAGTTTAAGAAGGTCCCTAAATGATTAATCGATTATCAAAATAGTTCTCAAATTATTAATTGATTGGTTGTCAATTCATGGAGTAATTGTTGCACATAAATTCATCAAACAACAAAGAGAATTACACGGTGTGTATTTGAAACAACCACAGAACTTAAGTCACACATAATGGCAAACTACGTAGACACACTACCAAATATTTGGTGATACCATGACACAGTTACAATAAAGACAATATTACATAGTGCTTTGTTTTCCTTACAAAAAAACATGTTGTTTTTGGGTGTGACTAGAACACATTAATGGCATTTCCATTCAATTCAATGTGGAATGTTGATTTGAGTTACAAACATGGCCAGAGAATCAATTCAACTCCTATCTCAAAGCCCACTCTACTTCTTTTTGTTCCTCTACAATGCTTCCGTAACACTTGAAGATAAGCTAAGCTAAAACTTGAGCAGTGTTATTGCAACCCCCTCGTCTATTTTTCCTCCGTGTTGACTTTTAAAGTCCGTTCTGGTGGTGTGTGTGCAACCTTGCCTTCTAATCAGCACAAATAGAAAGCACTCAAGCAAGCAAGCGCGGCCGCGTCCTCCTTCCATTTGGCGCTAGCGCAGCGCTGGCCACGCGGCCAGACGACCACATCATCGGCACTCAGCGGCTTTTACTTTGCGGTCGCATACGGCGCGAGAGCCCGATTAACAAAGAAGACGCGAGCTGGCGTCTGGATGCGTTTTGATGGACTTCAATCAAACGGCCGCAAGACAAAACAAGCTTGCTTTCATCTTGTTTACTTTCGTCAGACGACGCCTTGACCGCTAAAAGTTCTGCCAGGCAACTTTTCATGGCTAAGCTGCAGCTAAACGGTAATGGCTGCAGGACGTCGACCACTCTCAAGACTTATTTTCATTTGGTTCAATCAGACGATACCTTGACCACTAACAAAAGTCAACTTTTCATCATTAAGCTACACCGCTAAATGCTAAATGGCTGCAGTGGAGCGCACCGTGACCTCAAAAAGTTGAATTTGGTCAACTTTTGACTGCTGAGCTACACCTAGATGCTAAAAGGCGAACGTGCTGAATGGCAGCAAGATGTTTAGAAATCTTAACACATACGCTTCATTTCATCTCATTTACCTCATCAACCGTACCTGGTTAAAGATGAGTCAACTTTTGAAGCTAAGCTACAGCTAAACGCTAAATGGCTGCAGAACGTCAACAAGTCTTGAAACTCAGATCAGATGACACGGCTTGCCTGCAAAGAGTTCAAAGATGAATTTGCAACCGCTAAGCTACCGTCAAATGCTAAATGGCTAAATGCTAAAACGCTAAATGGCTGTAGAACGTCAACAAGTCTTGAAACTCACATTAATCAGATGACACCTTGAAGTTCAGCAACAACTTTTCACCAGCAAGCTAAAAGGCTAATAACTTCATGACTTTCTGACTTAATTTGAACCACACAAACAAACAACTTTAAAGGCTATCTTCCCCTCGTCGCCATGGCAACCACTAAGCACGACCTGACCTATTGGTTGCTCCGTGCGTGTGCGCGCATGTTGTGTTTGTGTGTGTAAGTGGGTGTGGTATGCTGTATGTTATGTGTGTGCGGGCGTCCCGTCCATGCCTGGCTGTGGTTTATGGATATTCATTACAGAACCATTACAGCTGAGGTTACACGGGATGTTTTATCTGGGAACGCATCAAACACACACACACACACACACACACACACACACACATACACGTCCGTATCCGTTGACATAGGTGAAATGAAAGCATCCATCATCCCGTGTGGCAGGGATTGACCCGATGATGAAAATATTATTTATTTATTTTGACTTTACGTATGTTGTTAAAGTGTTGTAATAACAATGTTAAGGTTATTTGATATTTTTCCTTCAAACGCTGATTCAAGTCAATTTGTGTGGTAACGACGTCTTGGCATTCTGCTGTACATCCTAGCAGCAGTTTCAAAGTAGCCTGGATGTCATCAAGCGTCGGCAGCGACTTCAACAGAGCGCACGGCATGTAAACATTAAACACGTTTAACACCTGAGGGCTCCTCGCTGGCATTTACACACAAACATAGGCTTTTTTTGGGGGGGGGGGGGTGGAGTGACGACAGATGTGCGTCCTCATCTAATTGCTCCATTTCGACCCATTAGAAGCTTCATGAATCCTGCAGGCTGACAGCACTTCTGTCCTGCAGACAGCGTCCAGATGTCCCGCTGGACCGGCCCCGATCTCCCCCGGCTCGTAAAGACGATGGCAAAGGTAAACAACGCGGAAGGGGTGTTTAATACAAGCCGACCCTTGCCCAACCTGCGTCTCTCTTGAGCGACCATTCGTGAGCGTCGTTGAGCTTGTGGAAGTCAGCAAATGGAACTTTTACTGGCTTCATTTTCCTGACTGGGAAACATTCCTCAGATGTTACTCAATCAAGCAAAACCTCAAACTGTCAGTGTCATAAAAAAAAAAAAAAGTGTGAATGGGCCACACAATTAAACTGGAATAACTCCCCATTGAATTAGATTTGTTCCCATATGTTAATTTATGAATAGTTTTCATGTTTTCAAGACAATGAATTTCAGTGAAAGCACACCATGAATGGCAACGTCGGCCATCAATTGAGCCAGTTTTGTGACGATCGTAACGTTATCGACGTTCTCTTCCGTCGGCCACGCGAGAAACTCACGCCGAGGATTCACGAAGTCGGTTACAGGAGACGAGGCGGGACAGGACGCCGGAGAACAAAAAGAAATTCTCTTTCAAGCGATGCCAGTGGGCCGCCACAATGCGCTGTGGCCGACTTCCATCCACACTCAACACCCCAGTGCCTTCATTAAAACGTACGCTTCGTTTGGACGGCAAACGGAAAGAAAAGCCGTCGCTTCCTCTCGGTCCTCTTTGGCAATTCTTTTCACACGGGAGCTTTTCTTCCTTTCTATATCTCTACCCATCCATCTATCTTTCTTATTTATCTATCATCTTTTTTCCAATCCTGGATAAGAAATTCCTGTATAAAACAAATACTAAATCTATTACTAAAACTAATAAAAACTAAAAATTATACTAAAACAAATTAAACAAAAATACCCCAGAATAACAACAGAATTTGAAAAAAATAAATTCGGACTATACTCTTAAATTTCACAAAGTGCCCAAATTAAATCATAGAAAATGTTTTACCCATTTCTCAACCAATTCCAGATTCAACTTTCATATTTTACATTTAAACATTTCAATTCATTGCTTGTAATGATCATTTATTATCCTTATTACTATTAAGCGATAAAGTGATATTTTTTTTCTCTTGCCAAAAATTCCAATTTGAAAATGTCTGCAGGCTTGAAATGTTAACCACATATCGAGCGTCCCGTCCCATCTGACAGACGAGCTTTGTCCTTCAAAAGTGCACATTTGGGTCAAACACAAGCACACGCATGCACATGCACACGCACTCACATTAACATACATGCGATTAATAGCCCCGCCCCCCACAAGTTTCCATCTGGTGAATATCACGCCGTCCGACTCATCTTTCATGTGTTTTTGTCAAACACAACAAAAGGGACCATTTGAGGACAAACACCAGTCTCAAATCTATCGTTGCAAATGTTCTTGTAGATAACAAGAATAAGACATTTTTATTTTTGAACTTATCGTGCATAACAACACTTTTTAGTGGAATTTCAAGCGTGTTCTCCAAATGTTGCATGTATGCTAATAAACTGAAGTCAGTTGGGAAATGGAGCAGCACTCCGTGGGCTCGTTCCTGGAATGACGACAAAATATTAAAAGGTGTTGAAGGTCGTAAAAGTAAAATCAGCTTTTGGAGGGGAAGAAGTGTTTTAATCCGTCCACCCTCGCAAAGTGTGATTAGCCTCCCAAGTGTTTTTTCTCATTTTGGGATCGAGAGACAAAATCCACCTGCTAACGTGTGAAAGGATTTCCTTCCTCGGAGTTCGAACCTCCAAGCAAAGCAAGCTAAGCCGAACGTACCTTGAAAACGGGTAGCCGAGTGAAACCGAATGCTCACGTTGCGGTAGTTGAGACGATACACTGCTCATTTCCAGTCGGATCGCGAATACTCCCGGAGGTGCTCCATACTCGCCACAACGACAACAACAGTGGCAGCAAAGAAAAAAGAAAAACGTACAGTGCTTCGAACCACTGTGGATTTCGGAAGGAGATTATCGCGCCGTTGCAACTACCGTGAATACTTCTGTCAATACTGGCACGAGGACCCCCCTTATTTGTTCAACGTGACTATTGTGATCCGTTGCACCACTTTAAATACCGATACCAGATATCCACTCGGGTCGAAAACTCGGGTCTTTTCAAGGTATCGGGAGCTCGTGAAGGCTGCAAATTCTAACCACAAGCAAAAAAAATATGTATCGAAAATCTCTAATTTTTTGCATTATTTTAATTGTATTTATTGATATTTTTTGACAGCATACAATATTATAGCGTGCTTATTTCCTTATTATACACAGTGTGTGTTTTTGTTGGAACAGATTAATGGCATTTCCATTCATTTCAATGGAGAAAGATGATTTGAGATGCAAGTGTTTTGAGTTACAAACAGTATAAAAAACACACAAAGAAGTCTGTTTATGATGAATTACATGACAACAAACATGCTTCACCAGAACACAGTTTATCATCTGATTAGTTTTTTTTCTCTGCTAAACAAGCCACTCCACTGTAATTAAAGCGCTCAACTAATTGCACGAAAGCATCGTAACGGGGCAGGAGTGCAGATTTTTTGGCAGCCGTCCACTGGAAGGCACACGAGCATGTTGGGGTGGTACAATGTTTGCCTTAGTGAAGCAGCAAGTGGCGACGCTCACGAGGGACGATGAAGCGAACGTCAATTTGAAAATGCGTCAAGTAGTGTCAGACAAAACAAAAACAAAAAAATCTTCAAAATCTGCTTTTCCAAGTCTGAAAATGTGAGCGAGGAAAAATGGTTGTTTTGGCTGCTCTTATCGTGGGGGGTGTACTGACATCAATCCTATATATGTTTTATTTATTTTTTCCCCGGCTGGCAAGAACACTCCCGCTGGAAAGACGGAGGTGATTTTTGTTTGACTAAGAACATGAGCTAACATTTAGCGGTGATGTATCCGCGGCTTGGACAATAAATGTCATCATGTCTGGCAGCTGGCGACTTTTCGGGAGCGCGTATGGCTTTTCACGCCGTCACACAATGTTGCCGTCGCGCTTCTGTGCCAGCCACAATATTAAGCACGGCCATCTCATAAAATTGGAGCATATTGTTATGATTATGTTGATGATGTTATGTGTTTCATCAGGATTGAGGAAGTCATATTTGAGACAATATCACAAACCAATCGGAATAAAAAGCAACCCTGTGGTACGCGACCGTGCCACGTTTGTCACCCGGAGCAGTAATATATTGATCTATTAATATACATTTTGGAGTTTTGAACATGATTATGAAAAGTATTCATGTGTGCAGATGGCTACAAGTGTGTTTTGCTAGTTGAATAGTTTTGCTCTGACCAACCAATCACAGGATGGGAAAATGATGACATTTGACATTTGATTGGTTAAAGAAAGTTATATGGATTGCATTCATTTTAGGGCTGCAGATACTTTGATTATCGATGAATCACTTACAGATGTTGAATTTAAAATTGAATTTCTGAATTTCAGCTTCTCTCTGATTTCTGAAAGAAAACTGATTCACTTTAACTAAAATAATCAGATGTTATCACTTTGTTACGGATGAAACAAAAAAATCCAATGAATTGATTCATTGAGAAAAGTTGGATTATTATTAAATGATTGTTATAAAGTTGCAGCCCTAATTTTGTTTTAGTTATTTATTGTGATTAATTTATCTCATTAAATAATTTATTGGTAGATTTTTGGTTAATTATTCAATAAAACACATCTTGTTAATTTATAATTAATTAATTACAATAATTAAATACTAGCATTATCACCTTTTTTTCTTTTTTTTATCTGATCTGCAAATGAGGCATCAACACAAATCCAAACATCTCTCAGATCTCTTTTGTGATTTGGGATGCGCCTTCCCCAAATGTTTACAGTTCCGATTTCATCAAATGAGTCCAAGTTGGATGTGCGAAAGTTTGGATTTGCGGCTTGCCGGCTGGCTGTCGGGCTTGCCGGCTGGCTGTCGGGCTGGCCGACTCGCTGCTTGGCCTGCATCTTGTCCAAGTGAGTAGACGCGGGAGTTCATTTTCCATGACACACTCCATTTGCTGCTACTTGATATGCCACACGAGCTGCTGTGTAGACACTAACATTAGTTGCATTTAGTGTCGGGTCGGCACGCACACACATGCACACACACACCCCCCACACACACACACACACATCTGGTCCTCAAGCCTGATTTACGATTAAAAAAAAAACACACATTTTTTTCCCCCGACACATAAAGCCCGTGAAGCACATCTCATATTTTATGCGGCCTACTAAAGCAAATAAAGTGCGTCGACTTCAAGTTTCTTGCTCAGTGGATTTTCATTCAGGCAGAAAATCTGCACCAAAATAAAGTATCCTTGATACTGTAATGGGGAGTTTCGAGATTTACAGTGAGCACTTTTGTTTAATTGTTTTACTCCTCCAAGACTCAACACTTCGAGGAAACTGAAAAGAAATCGTTCTTCATCCTCGAGACAACACACTTCGAAAGCCAACCACCAATGACTACGTTCATAAAGTTTGTCTCCTTGGAGTATCCGTAGCACAAAGATGTCAGCCTCCTGTGAGGTGAGGCGTAACCCATGTAACATAGTTAGCAATTACTAAACCTGCAACCATATACAAAAAATACATTGATGTGATTGAACATTTATATATATTTGCATTTATTGAACTTAAAAGTGGGTTAAAATTAATAAACATTAAAAAAATAAAAATTCTACTCACTGTCCCTTTAAAAATGTCTTTGTGACAAGTAAAAATAGTCTGGGTGGGAATATATTTGCAACCCCAATGAAAACGTTTTAGTACCAAGGAGAACATGAGTTATGCCATGAGTCAAAAAAAAGTCATTTTCAAGCTGTAATTTGAATAGGGTGCTGTTTTGCTCAAATCATTTATCGTAGTGTCAGAATGTAATATCGGCCCATGCCAAGATTGCTTGTCTGTATGTGGCCTTCCATTGTCTGGCGACCAATCCCGGCCGGGTCTTCTTTCCAGCACATTCGACACCCAAAGCAGCTCCAGAAAATGTAAATGTCTATCTGTCAATTGTAATTATCATTGCTAGCGTATTCAGAGTCTGAGCCGCACTGTAGTTGTTTACAGTAGAATGTGTACTTGTTGCCTTGCAGGAGGTTTCCATCACGTTTCATTTATGACTCTTGCCGGCAATCGAAAATGCCTTCATTTACCCGAGTGGACCGTTCGCCATTCGGGAACGAAGAGTTTGGTGGCGACTCGTGACTTTGACTTTGCACTTGGAAAGGAAATTGCTTTTTTTTTCTTTTTTTTCCCTCCCTCGCTCATACTCACTCTTTAAGCGCATTTGCCGCCGCCACCGCAAGTACATTTCAACCTTCACTTCCCCGAGTTAAGATGCACCCGCGCCCACTGCTTTGCATGGAAATCTCTTGAGTTGAAGCGCGGCGCCGACGCTGGCCCCTTCACGCACGTCGCGCGCACACACACTTATTATTTTTTTTACACATTTTAAAAACACGCACACGCAGTGGTAGACTTTGGGATGATTCCCTCCCGGTGCGAGTGTGTAAGCTGAAGTGCCACCTGCTGACCTTTCTTTTGTTACGCCGGCAGTTTGACAACCTCGGACGGCTCGGCGCATCACCTCCATTAATTCTCCCGCTCGTATTTGTGTTCCGCGGTGCGATAAAAGATAATCCCCTCACAGGGGTCAAATTATTCAGCGAGACTTAAGGGTGAGGGTCGCCAAAGGAAAATTGAAGAAGGAGGCCGGCCAAAAGCTTCTTTGCGTTTGGAAAAGTCCGATTTTCATGACAGAAATTCTTGTGGTTCCCACTTGACAAATTAGCTTTTCTTTGGAACCTTACTCTGTTATTTGCTGTAAAATTGAGCCAAACGGCATTTTTGACTGGCACATACATTTGAACGTATGTTCGAATATGCTTACTTGGAGGCTAAATGCTAAAAATGTAGCCCCTCCCCCAAATGCCATGCATGCACAGGTTAAAAAACAAAAAAGAGAGATTTTGTTATAGGACATGATGACAATATGTTTGAAAATAAAGTAAGTATATGTTTGTTTGCATGATGATAATGCATGATTCCCATTTGTCATTTTTCCCATAATGCCACAGTGTTATTGTATGCACAAGTCATACCAGCATAAATTCTTTCTTTTTTTTTTTAAATCCTTTCTTTAATTTATATTTTCCAATTGGAAAAAAAAAGCATATTTCAAGAGGAATTATTATTATTATTATTATTTTAAGTATATAGCCATTGGAAAACCAGACTTGTTGATTTTGGGACATCCCAATAGACTAACTGGCTTGTTTCAATTCACACTTGATGGTTGGACACACACAAATTTTGTGTCCCCCCCCCGGCATTTGTCCACTTGAGTGAATTCCTGCAAGCGCTGCAATTTTTCCAAAAAGTCCAGTAAATCGTCTTGCCTACTCAAATAAATGTTGTGTTTCTTCCTTCTGTAGCCGAACATGCGTCCTGTGGCACAACGCCGGCGATAGAAATATGAGGCGATATTAAATATTGGAGCGAAGGTGTCTTGAGGGCGTAAAGCCAGGCAAGAAGTGACAATCACGCGACGCTACGTGAAAAGCGAAAGCGGCGAATCCATTTCATTTATTGCAAATCCTCTTTGGGGCGTGCGCAAATCGTCAATTATTGCCGGGATGGCTTTTAGATGACAATTTGGGGGCACAGGCAGCGTTTACAGTTAAGCCCTGGGCTGCTTCCTCATTCCTGTCGCCCAACGCAGGGATTCCTTTTTAATTAATCTGGATGCCGGAGGAGACGCAGTGCCAACAGTCGGCCGTGACGGGCGGCGAGAGGCACTTATCGCGTCAATCACAACACGTGCGCTCAAAGTGCTTCAGCGGCGGACTGCAGATGGAGAAATGAAATGAAAATCTCACTTTGTTTTTCCAGGAAATTCAGTCTTCTGACTTTCATCAGTTTCTTCTGATTGCTTGGAGAAAAGAAACATTTTCTAATACAATGTTGTCGATACAACATGCATTGTACGTCACTATCCGAAGTGACTTTGATGTTGAACTCATTCACTCGCAGCCATTTTGACTGAAGCAACCCCCTTCGCTCCCGGCTGTTATACTGGATTTTGACAGTTTTTTCTTCAGTTCGGAGGCTGCATCAAAGCCTTCCCGTATGCTCAAGCATAAAAAAAACAACAACATAAAAAGATGCATTAAAAAGTTTTGGGGAGCAAATGAGTTTATTAAAGCTACCATCCATTTTCGTGAGCGCTTATTCCCCACAAGGGGCGCTGGAGCCTATCCCAGCCGGCTTTGGTGCAGTAGGCGCGGGATACACCCCGAACGGGTTGCCAGCCAATCGCAGGGCACACAGAGACGAACGAGCGTCCACACTTAATTAAAGCCACCGCATGTTTGATTTGTTGGAACCATTTTGAGCCCGTTTGTTAGCGTAAGCAATTCACATCAGCGATGAACTGAATTGAATCGTCAGCCATCCATAACCGGAGCTGGAACTGATTTTCACCGTGTTCAGAAGAAGATAAGATCTTCATCAGGGCTGCGGTTGGACTGCGAGAGCTTAAAATGTCCCGGCAGCCGTCGTGCCGCCCGCCTGCCCTCTAAAATGGAAATGGCGCGATGACACAGCGGGACCATCAGAAATTGGACATGTCCTTTCTTTCCTCCCCCCGTCAGTCCATCCATCTTGTCTCCGGGGCTTTGCCGCAGGGAGCGCATCTGCTGCGGGGACTCCTCGAAGGACACGTCCAGCGAACCCCCGCCGCCGCTCAACCGCCGAGCCACTTCCTCCGTGGGCCGACGAGGTCCCAAACTATGACTACCGGACCGCAATGACGATGGGGATCATTTGTAATTCATTTGGGCCAAAAGGAAAACCCCGCTTTTCTTTTGAAGAGGTCCAGAAACTTAAGGAGGACCAGTATTCGTTTGGACCGCAAGAACTAATGTTAAGTTTTGTTACAGGCTAATTTGAAAACAAGGTCTGACTAAGTAGGTCGTATTTTAAGAGGTCTAGTAACCTTTGGGTCAGGGTCAACTTCGCTGAGCATGATCGGAAGCGACGTTAAAGCCCGTATCCCACCGAGGGGTAAACGTTTGCGATTGTTTGCGAAGGTAGCAAATGTTTTTTAATGTCGGGGTTTCGTCAAGGTTACAAACGTTGGCCAACAGTTTGAATGTTTTTCTTGTCACATGTTCAACATTTCTGTGCAACATGAAAAACTGTTGGCTGTTGGCAACCATTAGAACTGTTGGCAAACGTCTGGCGAACATCTTGGCAACCTTGAATGAACGAACCTTGACGAAAAATTAATATTCGCTATCCTCGCATACGCTTGCAAAAGTTAGTCTTGTTGATTTCTCGACTCAGGGTTCGTTCAAGGTCACAAATGTTCACCAGACATTCAAAATCATTTTGAACATGTTGAAAATGTTCTTGTGAGAACAAAAACTGCTAAAACAGTTTGAGAACATCTGGCGATCATCTTTGCGACTGTTTGGGACCTTGAACTCACCCTGACGAGAAAGCAACATTCGCAAACGTTTGCCCCTCGGTGGGATACGGGTTTTAGTTCCAAGAACCTCTTCATGTGGAAATGCAAACACACACACACACAATCTTGTTACCCAGTATGGCCCAGTTGGGATGGGCCCTCCTGTTTCTACTGGGGTCCTGCAGGTCCGTTGAGGAGGGGCCCCCCCGGGCCCGGCCGCCTCCCCTCACCGGAGACGACGTGGCCGAGCTGCTCCAGGGTTGGGCCCCCTCTGCAAGAAATGCGCTCGGTTCAGGACCCCCGGCCCAGCGCCATCGCACAACTCGTTGGGGGTGAGCAGAGGGGGGGGGGGGGGGGGGGGGTTGGGTATGACGGACGGGAAAAGTCAAACAAGGACTGGGAAGCTGACTCACATTTTGGCAGGAAGCTTGAGGGGGAGGGGGGTTGCTGAGTTTCATGAGCTTTTTGCACACACCAGCCCGTTTCACGCTGACCACTGAAGCAGACTTTTTCCGCAGCTTTGTCCCTCAAATGCTGCGTGGAAGGCAGACTAGATTGTAGGAATATTTGCAAGCTGCTTTGACGTTATTTCCTCAGACATTCTCGCCACTTTCCCGCCTGTAAATGTAGTCTAATGTCAACCCCCCCACTCGTTCACACAAAACAACTTGACTGGCAGCGTGAAAGGGGCCACAGGAGAAGAAGCGGCTTCGTTGTGTACGTCTTCGCTTTCATGTTTGCTCTTTGTAAACAATCTAAACGATCTGCCGCCCACTCGCCGGCGCCACAAAGACGAGAGAAATTTCCACTCAAGTGGAACACAAAGGGTCCGCGAGCGGGAGGGATGTTTTCCTGGATTACGCGCTGAAAAGACGACAGTTGTTTGCGAGGCCAGCGGATCGATGAGGACGAGCGGACCGAGCTCGGAGCTCGGAATAGAAGTTTCCGCCGGCTGCCTGGCAAATTGGGGCCGCGCGCACATGGATTTTTTGGTTAAGGGGGCGCTCGCAGATGAACCCAATGTAAATGTTTGCGCCGATGGCCTCATTTAACGTGAGCGGAGAGCAAACAGACACAAAATGAGCTGCTGAGGATGTTTGCTTACGGAAGATTGCAGCTTTTTGTCAACAAAATGAGGCGTCTATATTAAGGTTGCCCAACCTTTAAGGAGCCAAGCCACATTTTTCCCAAGAGAAAAATCTCACAAGCATGTAAAAGAAATAAATCATTTAAAATAGCACTGCATTGTATGAAAGTGAATGTAAAGACACAAAGTAGTTTTAAAAAGTGTGATCATTGTAAATATGAAATGAAAGAGAACCAGCAGTCGCTTCCGATTATGGATTACAATTCCTTCAAACTAGCGACGGTAAGCTACATTCAGTTAGCTAACAATGTGTACTTTTCATCCACAGGTGCGCAGTTGAGCCATACTTGACTGTACTGTACAATCAAACATATGTTCCAAGTATTGAACCTGCAACAAGTGCAAACTAGCGAATCTAGGGGAGGACAACCGTATTTATAAAAAATGCCAGGAAATCCCTCGGCCCCGCTTGTTGTTTTGGGAACGCGACGAGCGAGCGTGTTTAATCAAAGAGTCGCCGCGCAGTGTCCACTCTTGAGGAAATTCCATTAAGACCGAAGCCTCCCAAGGCTGACACTTTAATCCCGCCGGCCGACTGTGCGGCTGACAGCTCGGAAAGCTCGGCCGGCACCGACTTGACACACCTGCCTGAGGATACTCAGCACCCTGGCCGGCACCATTATTACGACGCATCGCTTAACACGCCGCCAATTATGCAAATGCGGACTTCCGGACGCTGCCTGTAAAAGACGACATTTGACATATTTTTGGGTGGCGGAATTATTAACCCTGACATTTTATAACAAAAGTGCAAGGCAGGGACAAAAGACAAAATCCGGCAACACCAGAGATCGAGCGGCATGCACTCACGTCGGGTAGTTATCTGAATGCGATAAGCCGCAGCAGCTATGTGAACATTTGCTTGGCTGGGGTCTGTGTCGAAGGCCATGGCGTGTACATTTAACCTTAAAAGAGTGTCTTTTCATTTCAAGCAACACCTCTTCGTTGCTGTGCACACGTGCGATGTGCTCTCGAATTTCCCCGCACTGCCGTCAGCATGTGCGAGCAAGTTAATTGCGCGTATTTGCATGCGCGGCAAAGCGACGGCGGGTGGCGGAGCCGCCGGATCTGGCGCCGGGCCACCTCCTGCTGATTGGAGCTGTCAGCCGCATTTATTAATGATGACAAATCGCCCCGCAGCCCGCCATCCAATAAAAGGTCTCTCGGAGGGGCTCAAACCTGTTCGCCTTTGACTAAATGATTTTCTTGGCCCGCCGCGAGCCAGCCGGCGGTCCGGCCGGCGACCCGTCGAAACGCCCAACAGCCGGATGCCACCGTCGTGACGTCGGAACGAGATCAATTAGGAGGCCAGCTGACGGGGGGCACCGTGGGAGGGATTAAGAAAAAAACCCAGTTTGACCTTTGCAAGGATTTGAATGAAACGCAATTTGACAACTAATACCTCATAAATATCTTCATTTCATATGCTAACAAGTACTAAATGAGCAGTTATAAATTTGGGCCGAATAAACACGAACGGACTCGATGCAAATAAACAGAATATGCGATTTAACTTTGCCCATCTGTCTTGTTTATGTTGTTCACATTTGGTAGCAAGAAGAACAAATCTCACATTGAAATGAAAGACCCTAAAATGGACTTTTTAAATCAATGTGCCGCTTCTTGAGACTTTTTGGTAGGTTTACTCAGGATAGACATGTCCACAAAATTGCATGTTGCCAAGTCAAACTTAAGGAAACTTATAACATTACTCGGGATAAAACAAGCAAACAAACAATTGCTTTTTTTCTCAGTATTTGTGTGTGTGTGTAAATATATTTTTTTTCAGTTTTTGGGAATAATGCTATTTTCGTGATTTTTGAAATAATAGTTTTTTTTGTCATTATTAAAAAAATATATTTTACAAAAAAGAGATAAATATTCAAAACAACAATAAAAAACGGAAAAAAATATTCTGAAAAATAATAAACAAATTATTCCAAAAAGCTGCAAAAAAAGAAAAACAAAAAATTACATATTTCAGAAAACAGAAAAACATATTCCATGAAACTGAAGGGGGAAAATAACATTGAGGAAAAACAGAAGAACAAAAATTCTAAAAAAAAAAAAAATCAGAAGCTTAAATAATAATAATCATAAAAACACCCCCCAAAAATACTCAGAAAAGGTGAAGTGAATGCTTGGTTAAAAAAAAAAAAAAGCCTGCGTACTGTGTTGGCTGATTTAAAGTTGTTTGTGGGTCTACTCATCGTCTGCCCAATTTTATGTTGCAAAGACGAACTGGCTTCTTTTCAACAAATTCCAGAGGGCGGTGTCAAGGGTCAACAAACTCGGCTGCAGCTTTCCGCCCACACGCAATAACGAAAACTCAATCTTTTGCTAAGTTGTCCATTTCAAATTTGGTATAGGAATCGGACAACATTTCTCAGACAACTTTGTTTCTGAGGGACTCCTACAAATGGGCAAAATGAAATGAAGAGACATTTTTACCAGGACGAAAACGCCTGCCAAGAGTTTTTGCATCCGGGAAAGGACAGAAAATGGAGACAAATTTGGCCCGAGAGCAACAACAACAACATAGAAAGAAAAAAAGCATTCCAAGGGGGCTCTAAATCTCCAGAGAGGGAATAACGGCTCCGGCTCGGGCAGCAAAACTATTTCAGGAGTAAAAAAAGAAGTCGTTTCCAAACTAATTCCATCCGGCGACACTTTCACGAGCTTTTCCTTAAACGAGAGCCTGATGGGCTCAAGCATTCCAACTGGATAATCGCGTTTTTAATACCTGCTGCTAATAATTTGCGGACATGGCGCATTGCTTCCCTTTCCTGACTGCGGCGGTAAACATCTCCATGGCAACAGGGCCGGACCAATCCCGGATGACGGACAGCTTCATGAGAAAAGTGTGAAGTAGACCGCAGAGACTTGTTCCGCAAAGCACAAAATGTAAAAAGCTGCCGCTGATCATTTGGATTGCCAACACGTTGCGGGCGGCTAACAAACGCTCGGCTGGTCGCGCGCTCTCCCACGAAACTCACGAAACTTCAACGCCTTCACTCAGTCATCATCATTTTCAGAATGTCGTGAACGCACTTTGATGGGCCATTTTCATGTCATTTGGTCAATAGTGGGGAAGACATCATTCTTTGAATTTTATTTTGGAAAGCAATTCATTTGACTGATTTGCGTATTTGAACTGTTACACTTTTGTGTCCCAAATGAAATATCATGATTTGCAACATGTTTTCAGACGATGCGATACCATTTTTGGCTCGTATGTGAGTTTTCTCACACGAATGCATCCTAGCGTTTTAAGATTATTATTATTTTTTTTTTTGTGCTTCTTTTGCAAATGGTCCTGTCGTTAAGGCCACTGGAGGGAGCCTCAAGATGCTCCGAGGTGGCAAATCCCGGTAGAAAGTAAAAAGCCTGCCACAGTTTGGCTTTAGCCCCTTGTGCTAGCTAGCTAGCTAGCTAGCTAGCTCTCCAGCAGGTAACCCAACACCCGGGGCTAAAGCCAAACTGTGGCAGGCTTTTTACTTTCTGGATCTGGATTTGCCACCCCTGATTGAGGTTGCTGCAATGCACCAGAGAGATCTCTCATCGGAAGAGCGAAAATGTGGCAGCCATTTTGCATTCACACAAGAGCAGACAGCAAAACGGATAGCGTGATTTCTGAGCTACGTACGAATTTGTATAAAGACAAAAGTGCAACGGCTTCAATGAGTAGTTCGGATTATTTATGAACTTGTAACTGCAGAGCTTGAAGGTAAATTGCGCAACTCGCGCGCTTGCTTTGAAGCTTTTTGCGTCTTCACCGTTATGCAACGTTTGCCATGTTTGCTCTGTCAGTGGGTCTTAACAACAAAGATCAAATCGAGATGCTGTCTTTCTTGGGGTCAAATACTTTTGCGCTAAAAACAGATGGGTCAAAAATAAGCTAACATAGGTCAATAAGGGATCGAGCTGCTACTTGTGGTCAATTTCAGACAACCATTTTTTTTAAAGGTTATTTTGTACGAAAAAATCCATTTTGGGGTTTTTGCACAAAAGGACACATTTTTAGGGGTTGTGTTGTGCAAAATAATCCAGGAAGTCCTGTCAAAAACTCTAGTGGACCGGTCCATTTTTGACCGAAAATAGATTTCCCTTGTAGTTCTGCTGAAGCCATTTTAAAAGGTGAGCGTTACAAAGCACGGTTAATATTGATTGACACGTGCCGGGTCAGTCAGGAGTGCTTCGCAAAAGCACGCTTTTGGCAATCACGTCATCGCATTACGCAAAATCGCAATTTCGATCAGAAAACCATCGATTGAAAATCGGCCCCACCGGTTGCCGATCACTGAGTTACATCCTCCGTAACAGCGACCGCAGCCATTTGCAAATCTGCTGACGCCTCCTCTCCCGCATCAGCGCCGCATGGCTGCTTGTATGTCCGAAAAAAAACAAAAAACAAAGAGAGGAATGGCGGAGAGACAAGGTCGGCGAAAGCCAATCCCAACGGGGTCGCTTCTTCCTCCGCCGGCCAGACAACGGCAGGCCGCGCACGTCCGTCACGGGCCCGAGCGACTAAAGAATAGAAATTGCCTTGGAAGCTTTCGTGGGGGCGGAAAAAAAGAAAGGGAGAAAAATCAATGGATGGTTGTCGGCACAACCTCAAGTTTCCAATCTAACACGACGCGCTATTGATTGAGCCGGGACCGGAGCAGACCGACTCGGACGAGGCGCCACATGCGCTACGGGGACACCAGAGTGACAAAGACGTCACATCGGATGGTCCACAAAACGGTTCAACATATGCAAAATACTTCCGAAAAATAACATTAAAAAAAACACAAAAAACATCGACTGACAACGAAGTCAGTTCATGTTCAAGCATACAAATGCAACACCAAGAACTCGAGAGCATTTTTGTTTTCCTTCCTTCAAATAAATGTTCGAAATGAATTTAGGATTAGTGGTTTGACATTAAGAAATCTTAAACATTTTTTTATTTTACAAAAATCAGATTTTTGATTTTAATCGAATTTTTCCATTGTTCTTGGATAAAGCTAATAACAATCAAAAAGGTTTTTCTTCTCCAAATCAATTTGTTTGTTTTTTATACAAACTGATTCTGTAGATTGATTTAGTATTAGTGATATATGTGTTATATATATATATATACACACAACAACTTTTTAATAATCTGTTTGCTGATTGTAATCATTTTTTTCTCAAATCAACAAAACCACAAAAACAAATAATTAATAAATGTTTTTTTTAATACATTTGATTGATGGATTTATAATTCAAGATTAGCCTTAAAAAATCTTTTTTCTCACAAAAATGCAATTAAAGCTGAAGTCTAGGCCGTTTTTGTGGTGACCCCAAAGATCAACAATTTCAGCACCCTTAATGACTTTCTGTGAAATCAAATCAAGCATTGCATTGCAAATCTTGTGTCGCAACGCGACATCCAGAAAGCTCGACCGGCGAGTCCAAATCACACTCGGGAGGCGAAATTAGTCATCGACGTTTGCTGAGACGATCACAAAGACAAAGAAAACAAAAGCAAATCTTTTCAACGTTCCTCAGACCCAAGCTGTCCAATCGCCAATTATTTGTAGCAAAGATCGACGGTTCGAGCCGACTCTGCGATATTCAACCCCGCGTTGAAAACCGCACATTTGGCCCATTAGCAGCGCAACCCGAGCCGACCGGCGGGCGGCAAATAAATGCGCCTGCACGCGCTAATCGCTACTGCAACGTGCAACGTGTCACATCTGTCATTTTCTTCCTTCTCTACTTTCAGTTAATTTACTCTCGCTCGGAGAGCAGTCGTAAGTAGCAGGATTGCAAAATTAGAGCATCCGCCCCCGCCGGACCCCTCGCCCCCCCCCCCCATCCCCCCCTCACAATACTGTAAAACTGCTCATTTGATTAAGGTCAGCCAGTGGAACAGTGACCAGACAAGACCTTTTGGACAGAAAGGACAGAGAATGTGAAAGCTCAACTTGTAAACAAAGTCGCAAGGTGCAAGGTGCAACTCCCATCAAAGACTCAAAATGTTGTCAGTCAGCCAAGTGTGAATTTCGGAGGGAAAAAAAGTGCGGAAAGATCAGGCAAGATGCTCCTTCACGGAAAAATAAATCCTCTTTCTACCTCGGGAACTCCTCCGCATTTCCCTCCTGACTTTATCTGCCATGAGAACACACGCTCTCGCAACTTTATCTCCACGAATTGGCAGCTGGCAATGCACAAATGTCAAAGGGCCGGGAGGGGGGGGGCTTAGCTCGGGCCCCTCGCAACATTTTCTGCAGCCCACTAAGCAAATAAAGTGTGTCTACTTCAGGTTTCTGACTAAATGGATTTGTTGAAAATATGAACCAAAACTTTGAATTGAAGAATATAAGAGAAACACAGTCGTACATTCTTAATCCTCTGCGTAGAAAAGCTAATATTAAGGCTGTACTAAGGTGAGACTTGTCTCCCTTGTTTAGTACTCATAAACATGAGAGGCTGACATTTTGGGGGGATTCCCATAGCACCAACGTCAACTTTACATCTAATCACGGGATTGAGACAAGACAGGGTGAAAAATTCATGGGAGCGGGCGGGAGCGAGATGATCCAGTAAGGGGGTGAAGGGAAACTCGGACCGATGCCAATGTGTGTGTGTTATTTTTAATGAATCGGAGTCAGAGTCGATCTGAATGGGAACCACACATTTTTATTTGAATTTTCAAGAAATGTGAAAAGAAATCTGAATGGAAACGCTAGAAATTCAAAAAGGACCCAAAGTTTGCAAAAAACAAAAATGACACTTAGAGAGGGTGCATTTTGAAGCGTATCCAAAAAAAAAGAAATTTGGGCTGTGGAAATCGGTTTTGCCAATAACCGCCGGCAAGACCGGATACACGTCGCCCGTTTTGACTGGATATTACGTCACACGTACGTTTGTAGTCCCAAAGCAATGTGGGACGATAACGTAAGGTATGTTTGGGGGGGCGACCAAAGAGAAATCTTTTTGGAATGAATTAAAGAAGCGAATATTTATTTATTTATTTTTCTTCTAAGAGCTCAGTATTGTTCATTCGGAAATGTCATCATCATTGCTCTTTTATTTTTTATTTTTTATTTTTTTGTGTGTGTGGGTGAGTATGTGTATGTGCGTGCGTGCGTACGTGCGTGCGTGCGTGCGTGTATTTGTTAGCTCACCAGAAAACCTATTAGAAAAAATCTCATACCGTCCGAACGGTAGAAGTGAATATTTTCGATGGAAAACAGCAAAAATAACGCTCCGGTTGATCAAGAATTACAAAAGCAAACTCGTACGACGTCATCGCACGGCGCAGTCGCATCCTGGTCTTCTTCGTCTTCTTTTAAATGACTGCTGGATTACATTTCTGTGGTGTAGAGCGCCACCTACAGCGGCGGAGTCCCCTTCTCAATATTGGCAAAAGGAGACCGGATGCAAACGGGCACAAGTCACATGACCATCTTGCGCATTTTCAGTCAATTTGCCGGAAACAATTGGATGGAAACCTGACTGACGGTATTTCCGTTCATCCCGATGGAGAAAGCTGACTTTGACTTGTTGTTGGAAGGCCGCGCGATAACATCTGACGAGCGTGAAAGGCCGCAAAGGATTTTTCTCGCACTTCAGTGAGAAGGACTTCCCGACGGCCCTTCAGCTCCGAACAGACGTTGCCGCGGCGCTTTGCGCGAGGCGATTGAAGTGTCGACACGTCGTCGAGTGGGTGATGCTCCGCTGGCAGCCAACAGGGAGGAGGAGGATGCAGATTAAGGGGTGAGGGGGCGAGACAAACACACTTAACACACACACGCACACGCACACACACGCGCAGGCAGGCAGGCAGCGAACAAGCGAGAAAAAAAAAAAATCAACAACATCCCTAACAAGCCGGGGAAGCGGTTTGTAATTACTGCAGGGATGCTTGTCAAACATGCAGGTTGGAAAATAAATTGCGCCCAAGCACAGGCGGGATTGCTGCTAATCCAAATACCAGCAGGAATTATGGGTGGGGGGGGGGGCATACACACAGACACGTTCATAAATATTGGGACAAGGACTCGACGCTTTCAAATCAGAGATTTCTTATTTTTTTTGTGCAAATGCATTGTCGTCGAACCCGGGTATGACATGACTTGCTTAAGTCTTTTTTGTTTTCAGTCTTCTGACGCAACCCGGCGAATTTGCGCACGAGCGGCAAACAGCCGCAACTTTTTCGAGCGTGTGTCTTGAAGTCACAGAGCACGATTAGGATTTTCCTCAATGCCGTTCAAATCTATTTGGGAAATAAACGGTCATTTATACATTGATTTCAATGATCTCAATAAATAATTGGATTTATTTTTAAACCGTTATATATCGGGTTTAAGTCAAATTAACTTTTTAATCTTAACTGATCCAATTTAAAAAAGATAAACAACTATTATTTTATTCACTACTATTTAAGAAACTTTTATAATTTATTTAGGTTTTATTAATGATCAAACTAAACAGTTGGCTAATTAATTTGAATTGAATTTTAATTAAAACATTAATATGAACTCTTGTTTATGTGTTTGTTCAATCAAAAATGATATTGAAAATTGTAACTAATACAATTTAAAAATGAGATCAAGTATCGTTTTAATGTTGCAATAAACAATTTCATTTATTTTTATTTTTATGGATATACATTCTTTTATAAATTATTTACGAATATTATAAAGGAGTGGTCCATGACTTATAACTTAATTATGAATAATATCATCCAAATGAGAATGAATTTGATCTTTTATTCAATTTTAAGTCAAATTTGAAACGCTCAATCGTGCATTTCTGTAAACGAAGGATTTATTTGTCTCGCTCGTTATTATGAAGAAGTATTTCCTAAACACGTTTCCATCTCGCCGGCCCATGAGCACAAAAGTTTGCACACCCCTGCACTTGGCGTTCCTCCTGCGAAAACGTCCCGTGCGCTTCCTCGCCAAGGTGCCGGAGGAGCTTTTTGCTTTGCGGCGTCCACACAAAGCCAAAGTCAGCGGCAAGATTCTTAAGTGGCACTTTTAGGAAGCTCTAATGTCAATCGCATCCGTTGGCACGCGGCTGGCCGCTGCCCAGACGCTCCATTATGTCACTTTTTCAGCCTGGCTTTGACATTTCTCTCTCATACTTCTTGTAAAGAGATTTTCTTTTAAAAGGCTCTTTGGCGGGCGCAACCGAGCGCCCCGCATGGTTTTCAATCTGGCCGTCTTCTTGGCAGGAACGGGAAATGCGCGCCATTGCCTCAACGGGCTGCCGGAGGAATCAAAGCAGACTAAACAGGACAAGGAACTCGGCGCGAAGCAGCTTTCAACTAAAGACATGACATGCACGCCACAATGAATTCAGGCCCGACTAGTTTGCTGCCTCAACAGACTGCCGTATCAATGGGGGGGGAACACCAAGAGGAAGAATTGCAACTACACACATTGCAGCAACGCGAGAATTAATTCCAGGCCCGACTGCCTGACCTCATTGAAGTACGTCAACAAACCAAAAGTACAATTCATTCAGACCCGAACGAGCATGACTGGGCCCCGTTTGAGCCACACCCACAAAAATCGGGAAAAACCGTTCAAGGCAAAATCTCCACAAATGACGATGACGTTCTCAATCTTCAACAACTATTATTTTCAAATATGTAAAATGTATTTAGAAACAAATCGGACATTTCACTTGACGGCGAAGCGAGGGGAAAAACAATTCATTGTAATTCGGCCTGATCACCCATTTCGACCATTTATTGGCCTGCCATCGTCTCCCATCGTGTGTGGTGAGTTGTGTTGGAGAACACGATAGAAGTGCAACAATTGATCCATTAATCAACAAATTCATTGACAACCATTTTGTCCAAATCTCGTAAAGTCCTCCATTACGCCATATCCAGCCCTTTTTAATGTCCCCTACAAGCAACACAGGTGTTTCCAACAATCAGCTAATCAGCAAGCTTTGCATGAAGCTTGATAACGATCCTCAGCTGTGTTGGCTGAAGGAGACATGGAAAACAGGCTGGATCGGGGTGCTCCAGAACCAATGCTTTGTACTTCCTCATGAAAGGATCAAATGTGACATTTTGCAAAACTCTTGTTTTACTTTGGAAAACAATCAACATTTTGACCGATTTCCCGATCCATGTTACCGACCAAACTAGTAAGTGAATCATACTCAACGTATGTTTTATTTGAACTAAGGAATTAGCGGTTCCGAAAATGGATAGATGGACATTGTTTTTTCCCCCCCCCCGATTCATCGATGAACTGATGACATCATCAAGAGATGACTCGACTGTTAAAATACTCGTTAGCCGTGTGTGTGGCTTCCTCCATGTTGAAAGAGGTTCAAAATGGCTTTGCGCTGCTTCTTATCCTGCCGGCGGGCGCCCACGTGATGATGTCACCCAAACGAGTAGGAGAAGCATTGTTGTTGTTTTTAGGACACCCGAAAAGGACGTCAATGAGGATGAGGATAAGGAGGCCGATTTGACGCGTCTTTGATATGTCGATCTTCGCCTGCGGCGGTGATCGCACGCGCGCACGCACGCACGCCTACAGAGGCAATCTCGAGACGCCAGCGTACATGAGAAGATGATGGCAATATCACAAGATGGCCATGTGCAGCCGCACACGCTTACGACATCAACGGCTCAGTGGCGGCAAATAAAAGACAAATATTTGCTGACGTGATCTTAGTACATTTTTCAGTGTCTGCCATTCATTCATTCATTGATTTTTTTTTATTTTTTATTTTTTATAAAGAGCTCAGTATTGTTTATTCGGAAATATCATCATCAATGCTCTTTATTTTTTTATTTATTTTATTTTTTATTTTTATTTTTATTTTTATTTTTTAATATATATACATTTTTATTTCTTTTTTTGTATGTGCGTGCGTGCGTGCGTGCGTGTATTTGTTAGCTCACCAAAAACCTATTAGAAAAAATCCCATACCGTTCACCTAAACCGAACACCGCCGTCAGGAGACCCGAGGGGACCTTTTTTATTCATTCATTGATATTTCTGATGGCTTTTTTTCATCACGCCCGTTAAACTTCAGAGGATGATGACGTGACGTAAATAGTTTTGTTTGTGGCGTCTATGTTAGCTAACATTTGTTCTTTAACTTGAAAGTGTTTGATTTTGAGCCAAAACATAACAGGAGGGTTAAAAGAAGGAATTGGACGGATTTCAAGTGGAAACCAGGCTACACATTAGGACCGCCTTTCACAGGCTGTTGAGCGCATTCCCAACTCGTGTGGAATTGGCAACATTTGCTTGATCGTCTCTTTTCGATTTGCAATGGATTGTACGTTCCAAAACAACAAAACTTTGAAGTTTCAGGCGATTACAATTTTGAATCGTAATTAATCATATGACTTGGATGTTAACTCCCGATTAATCGCACATTTTATATCAGTTCTAAATGTACAATAACATATTTTTTCCTAAATTTTCATACTTTTGTTAGTGGGAACAAATTTTATACGAATAGAAATATGGCTGCAACTTTATTGATACAGTCAATTCATAATAATTCATAAAATTGAGGACTGTGATATTGATTTGAGTTGAGGTGATTTTTCTGCCACTAGATGGCATAATTGCATTTGTAAAATGTTGGTGACAGCTCAGTGCATTTTTCTTTTCCCATTCAGAGCTATCGAACCTTTAACATGAAGTAACTTCTAAGTAAATTCTGCACATTTTTAAAATGATCAAATACAACTTGACCTCCAGTCTCCACCAATATATGCAATATTATATTCCTTTTGACGAGGACATGTTTTGTGCATAGCGACTGGAATTCCCCCCGTAAGGGGCGGTCATGAATCGGCGTTCAAAAAACGAGTGGCGTTAAACTCAAAAAGAACACCCTCATTTTGACAGCCCTACTTTAAAGTGATAACATGTAGCGTTCCTAGTAACCCTCCATTATGAGTAAGTCATGATCGCTAACGCCGGCTAGCTTACAAGCAGTTTCAACACGGCGATTCCCTCTTTAAGGAAACAACCGGAAAGAAAGAAGAGTTGAGTTGAGAATCGGCCCGTAGAGCATCGGAGCACTTTGCCATCGCTGCTCGTCCCCCACAAGACCGAGCGACGCTGTTATCGCAACAACCTTCACTGCTCAATGAGACTCAGACGTTTTAGCGCCACCATGCGGGATCGCTTCCATGCGGCGTGGCCGGGTAGCGGTGAGGAAGAGGGGGACGAGGAGGATTCGAAGGGGGAGGGGGCCGATAAACGCCGGGCGAGCTCTCAGAGCCGCCGGCGACGGCGCCAAAGGTATCGGATGCACTCACCGAGGATGGGGGCCAGGCGGAAAATGTCCGCCAAGCGACTGTTGACGGGCTCGTAGGGAGAATCCTCCAGGAAGTCGTTACCTGCCGGGAAGAACAACAAGTTACAGGTGCGACGAAGACGCTCGTCATTCGGCGCAACGCGTCGCGTGGCGCGCAAGCGTTCGGTCTTGACGGAGGGAAAAGAAAAGAAACGCTCAGCCCGACTCGGATATTTGACTTCCGCTATGCGCCAATGGAAAGTACAGAGACAATAAGAAGACAAGCGGCAGCAGAAATACAGAGAGAGACGCAGAGAAAGACCGAACGGCCGGCAGACGGACCGAATCGACCGTCGTGTGTTTTCTTTATCATTGTCATTGTCGAGGAAAAGAAGAAAGCGGGCGGGCAAATATGTGCAATATGAATTGAATTCATGTATAACGGAACGTATGGTGTGGCACAGGGTTCAATTCTAGGGCCTGGGCTGTTTTCGTTGTATCTGCTGCCGCTGGGTTGTATCTTAAAAACTCCTTTAATGCCAAACGTTATCCAAAAAAATAGCTTTTCGGATTTTGAGCATTTTCACTCGTCTTTCAAGGCAAACAGAAAATTGTGTGCTTTGACGACATAAACATGAAAGATCGCGTTCCGTTCTTTAGTTAGAAAAAAAGGACGTTTCTACCTTATTCCGTTCTTTCGTAATCACCGATCATTTGAGTGACTTTGAGGGAAAATTGAAGGAGAAAACAAACTTTTTTGTGAAAAAATACATTTTCTGCTTCATTCACGTCATCCTTGAAAATGTTCTATTTCCTCAGATTCGTCATGTTTCATTGTGATTTCATACTGCTGGGAGCCCATGAAAAAGAGATACAATGCTGCCATCTGCTGGCCAGAATGAGTGGCTGTTTTTGATTTCACAATCCCATTGACCAGGCAGCGCTGCACAACACGTTGCACTGGCCATTGAAAAAAAAAAAGAAGAAGTCAATTCACGTTTTTGGCGGCATTTATTGGGATTTTAGTACACGTCATTAAACTAAATTAAATTTTGCGATAAAAAAAGTTACGAACAACGGCAAGTGGTCGTGATTTGTATTTTTCAACGGCCCCCGAATCCCCCCCCAACCTTCATGGTTGAAGAAGTTGCTGGTCGGCCAACCAACACGTCCGTGGCGCGCACAACGTTGGGGTCCGCCGCCAATAGCAAAATGTGAGCTGCCTGATGCTTACGCTTTTTACATATTCTACAAAATATTAGTAGTACATTTTGTAAATATTAGGGATGTGCATCTCTCCACCAAAAAACAATTTCATCAACTTTTCGATGCGTGGTTCGAAGGTGGAACGATTTGTTGCGTTTTCAGCTGGCAGACTTTTTGTTGTCATTTCACAGACGACAGAATGAACTTGTCCGTTTTGCAAATGTGCCGTTTTCTTTGAAAATCTCTCCCATGAAAGGCATTTTGAAACATGGATTCAGAAAAGAACATTCTGGTTCAAGCCGGTTTTTGTTCCACTCTAATAAATATGATGACGTATCGCAATCTACGGACTGTTGCGCAATCCAAATAAAATACAAAAAATGTGAACGCGTGACTTGGCGCTGGAACACGCCGACATGTCTTGTGTGCATGTTGGCGTGTTGTTTCTGACTGCGGTGCGTGTGACGCGCTGATGTGGGTCAGTCGATATCGGGCCCGCGTGGCCCGCGTGGCCCGCGTGGCCCGCGTGGCCCGCGTGGCCCGCGTGGCCCGCGTGGCCCGCGTGGCCCGCGGCCACACGCTTGATTAGGCAGGTTGCTCAGTGGCCTCGCGCAACTGGACGGACGGGATGGAGTTTACTGTCCGACTCGCCCTCCGTGCCGCCCTTCCCCCCCCGACACACACACAAATACCCCCCCCCCCTTTTTTTTGTTCCCTGGTGCAGCCTTTAAGCTGGAAGCGGCCAGCATTGAGGGCCTTCAAGCTTCATTATGTCCGCAGAAAGCGACTGCGGAGGTCAAAGGGCGTCTCGCCTCGGCAGGACGGCGTAAAATGGGGCGAGGGGGGTCGATTTTTGAAGGGAGGCCGAGCGATTGGTCATGATCGCACTGGACTGCTCGTGGATACGAAGCCCTGTGCTACTTTTGGACTTTCCCGCTTTTAACTGAGGCTGTCCTTGAAATACAGTTGCTGATTTTTGTTTTTTCAAAATAGTTGATTTTTTTGTTTGTTTTTTTACTCACTTTGCTTATATTGCTTTGTCGTTCGGTAATTGTTGTTTGTTTTGACTCGTGCTGAATGCTGGCAATGTACTTTTTTAATCTACAGCGGCGCCTTGAGACACAGGTGACGTGACTTGGGAGATTTTCGAGGTACGAGTTGTCGTTCGGTCTGTTTCATTGCTTTGACTTGTGAGCACTGACTTGAGATATGAGCTCTAAATGTTGGCAGTGAACGAATGGAAAAATGACTGTGGCGCTTTGAGAAATGAGTGACTTAGGAGTTTTTCGAGGTACGAGCTGTCGTTCGGTCCATTTTTTGTTGTTGCTTCTACTTGTGAGCACCGCCTTGAGATATGAGCGCTGAATGCTGGCAGTGAACTCAATTCACATGACAACAAGCAGCAGTTTGGCAGCTACAATTATTGCAGGATTTTGGGAAAAAAACAAATTTTTTCAACCCGTTGACTCCCTCTCCCAGTTTAAATTAAATCAAACTCAACAGAGCACGCAGGAAATGCACGTTTTATATTTAAAACAACCGCACATTGTAGCTTTAGCCTGAGGGGAGTCTCCTTAGCTAAATGCTAACACAGAAGCGGAAACACCACAGATGGGCTAACAAATAGCATGTGTGTAGCGGTGTTGTTCTCCTGCTATATAAATAAAGATGACTTGACTTAAGCGAAAGATATTTGAACAAAAACGGTGCGCAACACATGTTGACAGACACCGAAGCAGGATTTAGAGTCGTATATTCATCACCGTCTGCAACCAAGCGCTAATATTAGTGTTCCGCACTGAGGAGCTGTGAGCGCGCAGTTGAGCCCGCCTCCATGAGCGAGTAATAATGCGTCATGTTGGACTCGCGGACACGGGCTGCACGCCATGCGGACTGCCAGACGCACCTTGTAAGGTCTGGTAGATGCCCCAGTAGATGCGCAGGCAGTTCTTCTCCTTCTTCATGCCTCTCTTGCAGCGGCAGCTGTAGAGCGGACTGCGCTTGAGCGCGTCCACGGCGCTGCGGCACTCGTCCTGAGCGTCGCGCCGCGCCACGCCGCTGAAGTTGCCCTCCTTGGCGCCGCACTGCCGCATGGTCCGGTACTTGCTGCTGCACGACGCCTCCTTCAGGCACTGCTCGCTGGCCCGCACGCAGTCCATGCGCGACGCCCGCCCGCCCTCCTCGGACCCGTGCAGTCCATCTGGAAAGACCAAGGGGCACTTTATTAGGGACACCCGAGGCCTTATTGTTGTGCTGCGTACGTCATGATGCACATTGGTCGGCTCACTTAACTGCGAGAAATTTTCTCATTTTTGTTCTTAACGAAAATCTGCAAGGAAATGACGTCCACGTAAAAAGATTTGTAATTGCCTCTAGATTTCACAAGAGGGCGCCAAAGCACTTGTTTTCTATTAGCAATAGATGACTTAATCAAGCCCCTCCCCTTATTGAACAAAATACGTGTCTGGCACAAAAATACCATCAAATGGAGCCAAAGCAATTCAAGTTGTAGCGATGAATCGATGAATCAACAACTAATGATGAACCGATTATGAAAACAATTGATCGTTAAGATCGTTAAATGTCAGCTTTTCAACAGTAATTGTTCTCCGATTTCTGTCGTCCTCCTTGAAAACTGACTGATTATGTTTTATGAAAAAAAGACATTGACAAACATCTGCTTTGACTTTGGTAAACGATTAACAACGTTAGTGTTGATTTTCTGATGGATGCTGCGGACCAAACCAGTAACTGAATCATATGGATTTAGGTTTTGGGTTTTTTCTGCACTGTCAATATGAAATAATGTCCTGTTTTTCAATAAAGGTATTGAAATGGGTATTTGATTAAAAAAAAAAATCAAATTCTTCATTTAATTGAAAGAATAATCCGCATATTAATGAACTCACACACTGCCAGCCCAGTAAAAATGGACGTCGATAGCCGTCAATGGCAGTGAATGTGTTAAAATAAAGGTTATGTGCAGACCTCGTCCAAATATGTTTTGGACAAAATATTGATATTGTTACGTATTGCTGTCTATAATTATACTTTAAAATATTCTGGTTACATTATTTCGCTCAATAAAATCCTTAAAATATGACAAATAAGTCTCAGTATCAGCATTATTCACTTTACTGTCATAAAATGTTTTGTACAAGTCTTTGTGAAACGGTTCATCTCCATAAAAGCGTCAACATATTACAAAACACCTCTCAACGTTTTTTTGGTTTGTTTGTTTTTGAAATGGTACATTCAGAACAACAGCGACAACAGCTTAAAAACCTTTTCCCCCCCAATATTGTAAGATTTCACATCACAGTCTTGCCACGTTATCAATATTGCCTGCATGCATCATTTACTGTAACGACACATTTTGTGTCAAGTCCTGTGCGAGCGCTGATCTTTTTATCTCTCGTGATCTCGTAAAGGTCAAAACACTCCGAAACACTTCGCATCCGTATGGCAGCAAAATGATGATGCGGCTATTGGCAAAAACATGCAAGTTGCGGTTCTATGAAGTGAGAAAACGGCGCAAGTTTTCCCCATCAAATATTACCAGTGAATTTACAAGGCCACGATCTGAGTATTCAAACTTCTCTGGAGAAAAGTTGACCATCCGGAAAAGGCAAACAAGATGTTGGCTGACTTTCTCTTTCTGACGTCGCGCTTCATTTGGACCCTCGGAAGAACGAACCGAGCCTGAAACCGGCTTCACAGCCCAGACGGGAAAAACCACGATAAAGCCGGACAGAAAGAGGTGCTATGTACCTAAAAGAGGCAGAAGAAGACAGAGTCCAGCGAGCATCATCCTCTCCTCACGCGCGACAACAAAAAACAGCCTCGTCGGAAGAAAATGCGCAAAGTTGGCCTCACTTTAAATCCACGGGAAGGAATTCCATGGCCGCGCATTCAAAACACAAAAAAGCAGAAAGAAAGGGGGGAAGAAACAAACTGCACTTGTTGGAAGCAAGTCCCGCTGGAAAAGCTGCGCGAGTCCTTGTGCTCGTGCGGCGGGATGCTCGCGAACGTCTGAGCACGCAAGTGGCGCATCGAGCAGCAAGAGCGCGCCAGCTTCCCCCTCAAGTGCGCGACCGCCAATGCACGCGGCGCGCGCAACATCAACAAGAAGCACAAGAAGAAGAAGAAGAGGAAGAAGAAGAAGAAGAAGAAGAAGAGCCGCCGCCAGCGCGACCTTCGTGGCCGTGTTACGAGCACAAATACACATTTGTCCTTAATGAGCATCGCGGGTCCCAGCGCGCGCCGAATGCCGAGGAATCTTTTCTTTCTTTCTTCCAAAGTATCATTTCTGCACTCTAAGGACTATTCGGAGCATTTATGAAGTGTTTCATTATGTTCCCTCATTTGCGCACCTATTAAAACAAAAATACACAGCAGAGTTGTATTTGTGATAAAGTAGTTGGAAGTTATTTTTTTGCTTGTAATTGGACATCTTTCAGCTGCAGGATTATCATATTACAAACCATGAAGGCACACACATGCCATATAGCTATCATATCGTTCACATGATATAGCATGCATAACGAGGTCAATATGGATATTTATAGACAATATAAGCGGTGCAAAATAAACGCTTTCCAAAGCAGCAGGTCGTAAGCCAGCGGATACTGGCGCCATCTCGCGATTGTTTGAGGTAAAGCACCCTGACAAGATCTCAAGGCGAGGTAACAAATAACAAAGCATCCGTCAATAAAAGCGTATTATTTAATTTGGAAAAACGAAATATCTTGTTTTTCTGACTAAAATGTTCTTTTATACTGAATGGTTCATATAAGAGAATATAAATATATACATATTTGTTCTGTTAATTTTTTAAATACCCAACACCGTTCTATAGATTTTTTTTTAACGACAGAAAATATATATTAGAGGAAATAAAACAGAAAATGTTTTCAAAAACACATAAAACAAGAAATAAAAAACAATACTGGAAAATAATAAAAATAAAGCCCTTTAATAAACACCGTTAAATCAATGCAAATATTACTTGACTCTTCAACGTAACCCCGGATTTATAAGAGCAAACTTTAATAAATATAGCTTTTAAAATGCATAGCAGAGCATAAGAAATGTCAGTAACTGAGCTGAGAAAGTCGTAAAACTATTAAATGCACCACTCCATTAGTAAACCTCATGAGAGAGAAAAATCCAAGCTGCGATGCATGACAAATCTTACAAATAACAACAAGATACACAACCTTGTGACGAACTTACAAATAGCGACAAATGAATTATTTTCTCGTGCACTTAGAGCATACTGGTGTCCCTAATAAAGCGTCCCGAGTCGACTGAAGGAAGGGGGCATTATTTGGCAGGAAGTTCCGGTGCCACAACGTGCAAATGATCCATAAAATGGCCACACCCACAAACAAGATACTCTGGGATTGTTTGCGGCAGCGGTGAGTTACATGTCACACAATAACAATAGTAACTGTGAAACTTGGGGCATGAAAAACCCACATTCCTTGAAGTTTAATGATGTTTTAGCGATGACTGGGAGGCTTTAAAAGTTGAACGTGTTCGCGAGTCCCCGAAACGGAAGTTTGCCTGACAGGCGACCATTGCCGACCAATGGAGGAGCAACAAGCTGTTGTAATGTTGCTAAGGCGTTTAGCTTCTTAGCTTCTTAGCTTCTCACATTGGCCAATATTCACGTCAATCAAAAGTGGTACAAGCACTAGCTGACTTACATTGGTTTAAAAAGAAAAATCTATTCTAATTGTGTCTAATGGGGTATTTGCCATGGAGGAGGCGGTACTTCAGACTTCCTGGTTTTCACATATCAGCTTTGTTTCCGCTTCCTGTTTGCGACGTGTGGGCTAACATTGGGTCTTTTTGACAACTCCTGCTGGAAATACTGTGATTTGTTGTGCATGGACTTGGTCAATACAAAAAATGTCAAAATGTTGGTTTAAGTGTGTTGTTTTATGTCATCATTAGTGGTATGTGATAAAACATGAACTGCAGATCAACCGTTAGCTGCTAACGTTTATTGAAAGGGATTTTCTTCTCATGTCTTCAGACTTCCACACATCCACGATGAGTTTGGACAAACTCTTTCACCAAATCCTCCTGGCAGAACAACACTTTAGTGCGCAGACTCAAAAAATTAAAGAAGGTGGGTCTTGTACTTTCCTCATTGTGGATACATTATTTAAATGGACTCTCTCAGTTGCTAAATGCTAGCCTTGTTAGCATAGTGGGGTTACAGTCTGTTTGCAGTCTGTTTTTTTTTGTTTTTAACAGTGGGTTAAAATCTCTGAAGACACACACACATGTATCGTCTATCATAAAAAAAAAAATTCAGTACAATGTCATATTGGATTGTTTCCATGTTTGTAACAGTGCAAGCAGCCATCGTCAGTTGCAACTCTCATTTGAAAGCTGCCACTGAAAAATACCAGAAGACCACAGAAGAACTTGACGTGAAGGTGAGCAACGCTTAAGAAAAAACATTGATCAAATTAGCGTTCAAAGTTGCAATTCATTTGAGGAAAAGTGATGAGGAACAGAATATAAAACCGAAAAATGCGTTTCTGCTTGACGAGCGAGTACGTACGCTGTCAAGTGACGCGTCGGCACAAATCAGGCATTTTGGCATATTGATGATCTGATCCACTTTATGATTTCAAACACTTAATCTCTCCCGTTTGTTAGATGAGCGCGGCAGCGGATCAATGGCGAGTGCCGACGCCAGATCGATGCCTAATTTCCACCGGATAACATTAGCCAGCGCCGGTAGCGCACGCCTGAGATGCCATCATGCCACGTTCCACACCGGCTCGCTTGAGCGACTCCTTCCTGGGTGGGCGCGGCAAATCGGCAAATTCTCCAGTGCCATGTGCGTGAACAACATCTGAAAAACGTGTAATATTGTTCGTTTTAACTGGAATAGATACCATTTGTTATGGGAAAAAAAAATAGAACTATATTCTTGAAAAAGAAATGTGCCCTTTGTTTTAAAAAAAGCTAGAGCTGTCAAACGATAACATTTCAGATTAATTACATTTTAGAATTTTGATTCATCACAATCAATGCGATCATTTTTTGTGATTAATTAATTAACGCTTTAGCTTTGACAGTACTAAAAAAAAAAAACCTGCAAAAATATTCTAAAGGAAAAAATAGTATTTGTGACGATCTGTCACAATCATATCGCACCTTTTAACTGGCCCAAAAATAGTCCATTAATCTGATAATTGATTAGTGGCCGATTAATCGATGAATTGTTGCACCTGTAGTTCATAATGTTTATTTTATTGGCAGGCCTGTTCCTATATATATATATATATATATATATATATAGGTATGATTGTTTTTTCCCCAATGATACCAATTTGTTGCAAAAGATTTTGTGGACCTCTGCAACGGCAAGTTTGAGAACCGCTTTTGTTTCAGATGATGCGATGCCGTCCTGTATGACCGTACAAGCAGCGATACAAACGCTCTGCTTTTGTGACGGATGAGTAAAGTTGACCCGGGGAAACTCTTTCAAGAGCCTCTTACTGGAACAACACGGCAGTGTTGTCACGCACTGCGAGGAGATAAACGGCATCACGCTGAGTTGCGATCATGCGCATACTTCGGCGTCTTGCGTTGGCTTTCATTGAACGTGCGCAGTGCAAATCAGTCTGGAGTTCCTGTTCAGCCATCCAGTGTGACATTCAATCTTTTATTTGCCCTTTTTCTGAAAACGCATCTGCGAGTGAGCACTTCTCAAGAAATTCAAAAGTTCAGAGGTCAAATAAAGTTCGCTTGTAATTTGGTAATTTCGGTTCATCCGGAAATTTCAGGTGAAAGCGGATTATGGCCACTTTTTTGCTCTCTTTCTGGACTGGTTTCTGCTTCAGGGCCAGCAGTTGTCTGCGATGAGGCTGCAGTGGGACTTGATGAAGAAATGCGACGAGCAGATAGCCGAGCGAGCCGAGGATGTTCTCAGCGAGAAGGCCCGCCTCCGAGAACGTCTGGTAGGTCCGTGTCGTGTCATGTGATCAAGTGGGAGTTGAAACCGGTGCGAATGCCCGTATTGTGCTTTTCTGACCTTACAACCAGGCAAGGACGAAGGCAGCGTTTAAAGACGAGGAGCAACAGTTCCTGCGGGAGATCTGGAGCTTCAACGGTGAATTTAGTCTGAGCGCGGGCACAGGGACGAGCAGTCAAACCCGCACGGAGGCCCTCGACCTGGACACGGAGGTCGACGCTTTGTACAAAGGTCATTGGTTAGCCACTCGACGTTATCAATTCATTTGACTTGATTGCTCAGGTCAGAAAGACGTACCTTGACTTACAAGTGCCACTTATTCTTTCGCCAAGCTTGCAACTCAATTGACTGTAGTTGTCTAGCGAATCAACTTGAAATGCATTGAAATGCCATTCAGGCATTCCAGGATCCCCCAAACACCAGCATTTTTTTAGTTGCGTGTTTTTAATAAAGACAAATGACACAAAATATATAATGTCAACTTGTACAACAAAAAGGCAAAAAATGGGACCAAACGGAATCTGACATTTTGCTTGAATGCGAGCAGATTCCTCGCTGGGTTGCATTTGATCGAATTGAATGAATGAATGAATGAATGAATTCGCTCAACCAAAAGCAATTTCAAAGCTTGTTTGCTATCAGGCGCGAAAAGGCAAAGAAAAGAATAACGGCATTGTTGTACTTTTTGTGGTAAGTGAAGGGAAATAAAATGACTGAAATCAGAGATTGGGTTTTTGTGAAAAGAATTTGACATTTTGCTTTCATGCCCGTTTATTCCCCAGCCTTATTAGGCCGTATTTGATCTGTGAATGAATGAGATTTTTGTTTCTGAATAGTCAATGGAGTGCCGCTAAAGAAATGTAAGACTGTCATCATGTTGTCGCTCCCATTCATGTGCACACTTTTTGCACAATGTTTCCTTTCAACGCAAAAATGTCCGAGACGTTCCCAACCCACTTCACACCATGTTCTTTTGTTTTTTCAAAAATGGAGGAGATGATCCAGAAGAACCGTCACATGAGCGACTCGCTGGCGCAGAAGAGGAGTCTCCATCTTGAACTGCAGGCCCTCAAAAGCATACGTGCAGGTCGGCTGCCACCGCGTCGGATGTCCGGTCCGAAAGGAGTCCGACGCGTCACCTCAAATCTGCCTTTAGACTTGGAGCGGCAGCTGAGTGAGGCCAAAAAGAGGACCGCGACTATGCGGGCCCGGGCCGCCGGTCACAAAACGTACCACGACGACGCCGAAGTCATGTGAGTGTTCGAGAAGAAAATGACACACCAACATATGCACACACAAATATTGCGGTTACTTTTGAAAATAAGAGTCACAAATACAGAACCTAAAATAAGAGTGACACATACAGGAACATAGTAACTGCATAGCAACAGACAACTTCATCACAAAAGCATAGCAACTGATGGCATTATTCTAAGGAGTATAGTAACAACATAAAACTTGGTAAATTAAGAGTGGCTAATATAGCTAAAACATCGTCGTTATCATCATAAGGGACATAGTAACCGCTATATATGAAAATAAATAATGCTACAGTTAAAATGAATTGTACAAGAGTTGCAAAAAAAATGCACCTAAATCAATGTTCGAAACAAACAACCAACAATTCAAAATGATTAAATGTACCGAGTTGAATACAACGAAACTGCACTTGGCAAACTACGACGACTACTTAACCAGTTTCAACAGTTGCGTGACAGTTTAGCAAAGGTAGCAATTGGCATAGAAACCGAGTGTGCTGCGATGCTGAATTGCTGGTGAAAGCGAGTCCTCTCTTCCTTCTCGGGGCGTTTGCTTCCTCATGAACGCCGGACATCTCGCCGGCAGCCGCCATCGCTCGTCTCGCGGTAAATACGCTTAACAGCCGCAGCTGCAAATCCATCTTTTTAAAGACGAGTGCAATTAGGCTTCGCTCCTGCTGCCGGCGTCCCGCTGGCCCCGCTTCTTTTGCCAGCAATGTTAAAAAGCCCATTTAGCCGTAATTAAGTTGTCGTTCATGCGGACGCGGCGCTGAGGCCACGCCGTCGAGGCTGTCAAGCCTTTTGACGCCCACTGAATGAGGAGGCGGCGTGCAGGTTGGAGCTTTTAAGCGAGGACGCGTCGCAGAAGGCCACACGCGAGGAATTCAAATAGGACGGAACCGTACGTCAACCAAACAGAAATAAGAATAGACTTTGAATAAAATCCCTTTTTTATTTTTTTTTTAAATGTACAATTCAATTAAAACCAGATCACCTTGAATTCTAAACTGAAACAGTCTTTTGTAAGAGCACAATAAACGCGTACGGAAGGAGGTGGCCTGTGCAGCTGCATTGAAGGTTTCGCCTTCAGTAAGAGTCGGAGCCGGCCGGGCAATGTTTCTTTTGTCCGAAATGCAGAACAACTTTGGCGACGTGACGTGACTTGTCATGTCGACTTCGCTGAATGAATGCGGCTGCTGTTGCCTCTCGGTGCTCTACCAGCTTAAGGTTCCTTTATTTCATGAAGGACGGAAAATCAATGGACTTCCAGGAAGGAAAAAAACAAAAAATGGAATTCTTCATTTTTGCTGCCAATTTAAGTACTTTGCACATTGCACTAATTGTAAAAATATCACAGTTTATTATTTACAATATACCAACATGCAACATCTTCATCAGCTAATTTTTTCAAAATTCAACAAATTTAAGAGCTGGAGTTATTTTTTTCTAATTTTGATGCCATTTATTTCCCTTTTAGAGAAAATGAATATCGACTCCAAATATCGGTTATCGGCGTCCTTGACCACTAATAATTGGTATCGGTATTGGCCCTGAAAAAATATATCTCTAATATCAAAACTGCTGTATCTGTCATATCTCATGTATGTAATCTGTCTTTGCAATATGCTATCATTTATGCGCAGCCGTGTTTTTGTCAACGCTTGATTGGGAGTGACGTGGGTGCCCCGACGAGGAACAAAACTAGGCTGTTTCCTATTGTGTCTTTATCACGCTACCGGCTTTGGCCAACCCCCGGCCATCCCTGAACTGACCCTAAATCACGCATGTGCTTAGCGTGTCCTGTTCATCCATCAGCCTCATTAAAAGCGGGCCCTTCATTACCCCTCCCTGGCCTTATTGGCCCCCCAGGAAGTGCTGAGGATGTGCCTGGGCTCATTCTTATGATCACGAGCCATCAATCCCGCCCCAGGCCCGGCCGCGCTGTCTCTTTAAGAGGCATATTTAACCCCCCGCGTATCGACTGGTGGAAATTGAATGTGTGTCAATTTGAATGAGTGCTGGAGTCGTTCAGAAAGTGTTTTAGTGTGCACATTGTTTCCCCCCTCATAAGGAACAGGATGGAGGATTTGGAGTGTGCGTGCGTTCGTTCGTGTATGGAAACGCCCCCCCCCCCCCCCGCTTACACAAAACACCGCCGCTCGCTGTACAGAAATGTTACATAAACGATGGAAAATGGCAATCTTAAGCGTTAGGGTGTTATTCCGCACAAGATAACGGCGCCCCTGCAAAAATGTTCTTTTATGGCCTCTAAAAGTAAACAAAGGCGGCGCGCCGCCCTTTGCTAAAAAGTGTTTCATTACCTTCCAATTGAAAAGATGGAGGTGCGTAATGTGCTATCGAACCTCCAAACATCTGCTGCTGTGGAGTGAAATGAAATCACACTTTTTTTGTGCCGTTACGAAGAGGCCGCTTTCCTTCTCATTTCCAATATTCCATTAGCGACATGATGAGCTTCATTACAAGAACGAGCTGTATTACATTACAAGATTATAATGCTCAATTTGGATCGACACTCCAACACAGGGAATCTTTATTCTTATGTCACGTCGCTGAAATAAGAGAACAAAAAGACCCTGTCAAGTGAATTCGGAGATATCCAAATACAGATATGCAATATCATATATATACAGTTTGAAGATAATAATAATAATAAATGTGCACCGTTTCAGTTTTTACCGCTTTTTTTCTTTTTTTAGGGGGTGACACGCTTGCCCCTCCCCCCCACGACAGAAGAACTTGAGGGCCTTTGTTTCGCATTAGCAGTCATTCTGTGCAGTTTGCTAGCTAGCTTAATGTCCTAATGCATTTTCTCTTTGGAGAGTCTGCATATTTACCAGCAGTAGCCATAGCCAGTAAAAAAAAACAAAAAAAAAAAAACGTCCTCATACGTGCATGTTACTCAACGGATCAGGCACATTCATAGAAAACATTTACAATAGTGTGCATGGTAACCCCAAGTGGACATAAATGGGGGGGGGGGGGGGGGGGTAGCAGGAATGCAAAACTACGAGTAGACGGTTAATCAGTGTATGCGTTATTTGTTGCTAACACAATCTCTTGATGATGCTTTGTTGTTCTGGGTGGTTTTCTTTCTCCGCAATTCTTTTTATTTGGCATCAAACTCTCCTTTTTTGCTTGGCCAGGATGAGGAATGAGCTGGAGATGCACCAAGAAGGAGATCTGGAGCTCCTACTGGAGACCCTCAAGATGGAAGTACAACACCTGCAGAGCGTACGTACTCCTCTCGTGCCGTCCATGCGATACTCGCGCCGGTGGCGCTAGCGTAAAGAGGCTGCGTTCTGACACGCCGGCCGTTTTGTTACGTCGCGTTGCGCCACACCAGGGTTGCTTTTTGAGTCATGTCGTCCTCTGAATGCGTTTCTCGTAGAAGTTGGACAGCAGGAAGGGCGGAGAGCAGCCTTAAAAGCGCCACATTGTTGTTTGCAAAAGGAAGAAAAGGAAGAAGCAGGCCGACATGTTCAGGCAGAGCAATTCAATTGCAAACTCTACCCCAAATGTTTGCTTACGTTTAGACCTCTGTTAGCGTAATGAGGTGGAGAAGATGCAGATCTTTGTGTTCTATACATAAAAAATGTTGTTCAGATTCGTTTTTGAAACTGGTTTATTGGCAACTTTAGCAAGGTCCATGCATCGTAATAACCACGTTGAATTTGAGACATCTGATTAACGTCCACAAATATCAGATGTCTCTAAAAGATGATCCTCAGTGATTGTCTTGTTTAGGTGTGCTCAGCATTTTTTTTTGAGTCTTTGCCAAAGTGTGCAATACAATAACATGCTGTTTTTTCCCCCCCCTTTTGGGGGAGTGTGCCTGGGATGTTAAAAATTGGTATTTGTGGTCCTCGCCAACCACACAGTCGACAGTTAAACAATTAAAATTCTCCATTGCTCTCAGCTTAAGTGCAGTCAAGGATTTCAGTTTGATTAAAGTGGCGTGACAAATGACTTTAAGCCTGCACATAGCCAAGAGAAATGGAGAGAATGATTTCTAGTTGCAGCTTTGTAGTCTGGAGGCAGTCCGTGTTGTAAGTGGTGCCATGCTGCCCTCTAGTGTGCAATGTGTGCACTGGTTTATACATTCCCCTGCAGTGAAATTGAGGCGATCACTAAAGGAATCTATGAACACGTAACTCGTTATGCGTGCAGCGCGAATGGTATGACTACAGTAAATATGCTATTTACTGTCAGGAACAACACAAGTGCAGTATAGGAATGTTAGTCGAATGTCCACAGTTGTCAAACTTAAGAAACACAATTTAAAGCAGTTTGTGTATGAGCATGTTTTGGATGAGCCTTGCTGGAACCGGCACTGGCCACATATTCAAGTTTCAATTACTTCATACTTAGCGTCTACTCTATACATTACTACCTTTGTAACTTCAGTTCCATTTTTTCATTATGTTTTAGCATAACGTTTTTTTTAAGATTAGTTTTCTTACAAGATTATTTGCTGTGGGATACAATCTTTGTTGACATTCAGACTAATGACCAAAATGTAAACGCCATATTTTATGTCAGTGTTTGACCTGTCCCAGATGATTTAGCTTTTAAGATTTCAAATGTGTGCGTCTGGCCTGAGCTGCCAAAGTATTGGGGGGGGGGGTGGTAAGATATAGGGCTGCTTATCCAAACCAAAGAAGACAAAATGTGACATCACACTTGGTCAAATTTGAGCGTCTCACTCAGACAATTGCAGAAAGAAGATTCGGTTTGAAATCACTTGAAGTTTGTTCCATTTAGCGGCCAAATCCCCCAAAGTGTAAAAGTGACACTTTAATTTAAACAACGTGCATTTGGAAAATATTCCCACATAAGTTGTTAAAAAAATAAATAAGAAAAGGGAAGCACCATATACTTTGGGAATGTTTTATTGCTCATCCGCACAGCAGGCAAAGTGAGTGCACGTCCCAGCTTCCCCCATCGTGATTGTTGAGCTCCTCTGCAAAGTCCTGAAGGATGCCGCTCGGCCGCTGGCTCGCTTTGGTGGTCAGGCAGTCCTCGCCTTTGGCAAAGTACGCCGTCTTGACCCCGCCCACTTGAGTCCCTTCTAGAGGCAGCAGAGGAATAGTGACATCACTACAACGCCTAAGACGCCAGCCGGTTCTCGCACCCACCATGGCAAAGCGCCAGCTTGTTTCCGCCAACGTATTGAGTGCTCCACTCGTAACCCGTTGCCGCGCTGCACTCTTCAATCGCTCTACTTTTCCTCAGGAACTGAAAGTCGTAACCCTGAGCAAAGCCACAAGAACGCCATTTGTCATTTTCCAGCCAGTTGTCGCATCCTTCCCGCGTGACGCTTACATGGTTGCACAAGGGTTTGCAGAAGCGCCTGTCAGCCACCGTGGCGCACACCAAGCCTCCATTTTCGGGAACCTCGGGCTGCGGGCATTTCACCGGCTCGGCTCCTTGGCATTCTGAACATAATCAGCGGTACTTTTAGCAAGTCTGCCAACGTGCAACAAATGAGGTTTATACAGTAAAGTACTAGTGTATTTTCTACAGCACTAAAACAAGCAAAAATAAATATTCACATATATGGACAATTTAGAGTTTGAAGTGAAGCCAACGCTTTTGAACGTGGGCGGAAAACAAATTGACTTTCAAATTCCAAACCTCAGAACTGTCAAGCAGGCGGCTTGTGTTCATGCAAACAATAGCTTGTGGAAAAAATGGAGTGAATATTTGATGAGGTTTTTTTTTCCCTTCTCTTCTGAGAGAGCTCAGTATTGTTAATTCGGTAATTTTACCGATTTGATGAGTTCTATTGCTCTTAAGGAGTAGTCAGACCCATTTCCTCTTGTTTTATTTGCAGAAAATGCTTAGTAAAAGCAAGCAAAAAAACAAACGCTTGAAGACTTATACTTTAGTATGCTGAAGACTCGCGTGAAGCATGAATAAATACCACATGATTCACCATTTGTGTAATCGTGTTGACTAACCAAATGGAAACATTTGGACTTTGTGTGAGAAATTGCCCAAAACATTTTTTGTCACAAGTCATTTGTTGTTCTTACCGCTCAGCTGTTGCGTGTGCAGCAGCTCAGTCACATTCCTCAGGGAGACGAGCAAGGCCGCCCTCTGCTGGGGAGTCCACTTGGTCTTCATGCTGCACTCTACCGCCACCTGGTGTATAACATTCAGATATACATTTTTGACAAGTCCAGAAAGTAGCTTCAGACATTGATAATGCGTCTCATTTCCTTACTAGAATGAAGACACTATTGTCCAAAAGAGTAATTTTCTGCCAATAAGGGTCAATATGAACAACTATCCATCCATTTTCTGACACGCATCATTTTTTCCCCTCAAAGTTGCATAAGGGGAAGCTGGAGTGAACGCCAGCAGACTTTGGGTCTGTCGCCAGTGAGTCACATGGCACGGCGGCCACCTTTAAAGTCACGTCAGCATCTGCTTGCTTTTGTACTACTTTTAATATCTGCAAGTTGTGCAAAAAACCCCAGTAACGATTCCGAGAAGAGGACAAGTTAGAAGTACCTGGAGATCAGCTGTTAGGTCCTCCAGAAATTGAGAGCTGCAATTCTTTGTTTGCATTTCATCTTGATGAGAGCAGGGAACCACTGGCAGAAAGACAAAAACGGTTTTAACATCTCAAAACAAACAGAGATCCTCTCCTTGTGCTGAACGTTACCTGCTAGCAAGCAGAGACAAGCGAGGAGTCCTTTCAGTGGCATCTTTGTATGCTGTCCGGCACAAGTGAAAACACATTAAACCGGGGCAGTGAATTTATTGGACTCGGCCTTTGGGAGCAAAGTTTACAAGATTGGCCAATAGTCTCTTTCAAAATATTGACTTCTGAAAAGCAGGTTGAAATGACAAAGGGTCCTTTTTAAAGGGGAACTTTTAGTTGGTGGTACATTTTGCTGTGCTGCATTTGAACTGCATTCCAATTGCACCGGAATATTAAATCAGGCGGCACAAGTAGCTGCACTACACGTACAATGTAGTCAATTGTAGTCGAGCTTGAGTATTTTCAAGCAGAGATTTGAGAATTGGATTTTGGCATCTGCTCAGCCTACCAAATGTCATGTGGCGAACTGAAAGTGAGCAGTCCGATTTGCAGATACAGTACGTGGATGAAATTAAAAGGTAATCAGACTAAATCGGTTTGTATTTGAAGGACCCTTGAAAATAAGACTAAATGGAGCACTTCAAACCAAAGTACAAACTACAACTGCTCGTTTTGCGAACGTGTTAGGAGTTCGATTCATCTGTCATGTTTGCCCACGTTATGCAAATTCAGCTGCGCGAACGCCCGCGCTCCTGGTTGGTGGACTGTTTTCACGCTCGTTCCTGGTTGGCTGCCATCTTCGGCTTCCTCGTGCGGTTTACAAGCAGCAACAGAAATCCGTTGGACATATTTTTTCATCGCATACATATCCGATTTATATCGACATACGAAAGAGGGCCAGGTCGGGTGTGAAAAAAAATCGGAATTGTACCGTTCACACTGCATGAACAAAATCGGAATTGAGCTGCAGTGTGAACGCAGCCTTACTTGCGTTCGAGAAGATGTTCAGACGACCAGCAAACAAACAGAAAAAGGCATCCAAGCAAAGAGGAATGAGGCCTGTGTGTGACTTTGGCTGATCCTAAATACTCAGTTGATGACAATGGGAAGCAGGTGCGGCGCGCCAGACTCCGCCCACCAACACTCACCTTGAGGATTGGAATCATACAAACACAAATTGCAAATTGATTTCACGATGGCTTTCCCCCGAAAAGTGAAAATTCACGCCTTGTAAATTTGGCAAACAACGCAAAAGAGCTGTCTGCTTAATTTGATTGAGTAAAAAAAAAAAATCACCAAATGGATCATGAGTCATAAATAATCAATCAAGCCATTCTCTCAGTTCTCTGATGATGTGGGCGTGTCTGCTGAAACCACGCCCAGATCAACCGTCCTAAAAAAAAGGACGTTATTTTGCCTAAAGTATCTATAACTGTTTGAGCCGCAAAAATGAATCCACTTAAAGTCTACAGTGGCTTGAATCTTACTCACCGGCTCATCGCAGGGCTTTTCCACACCACAACAACAAGGCGCTCTAACGTGGTCAAGCCACGTCAAACTTAAGGAACCCCGTAAAGTCATTTTAATGAGATAAATGATGAAAACGTACGAAGATTGAACACAATTCAGTACTGAATTGTTCACATCATGTAGCAATGAATGTAACAATGAAACACTTTTTCTTTTGGGGGGGGGGGGGGGGGGGCTCAAACAAAGTCCAAGAACACGCTTGACTTTGACTTCTTACTGCGAGCTGCCATTTTTAGCACCTGCATGCTAACACTGCTGAGTGAGCCCGCTTTCAAGCCGTATGTCAGCTTGAAAGCGAACATCCCCGCAACGACGCAACGTCGGTCTCAGCGCGGCGCCGGCAAGCGCGTGAATAATAGAAGGCGATGTGATCCATTATGGATGCGTGACAATCAGCAGCCGCATGAATAATTGAGGCTTGTAGCAGAAATGATTGAGCTCGTTAACGCGCACAATTGTCTCTTTGCGTTTGATGCCAGCTGCCCCCGAGACTTGTCATCGTTTTCTCTGCGCCGCCATTGAACTCTTTGCCTTTGCTTTCCGTCTCTCCCGCTTTGTGCTGGCTTGTGTGTTTTTCCGCAACTTTTATCCCGTCAAATCAGAGTGAAGTCCCGTGTGCTGTGATATGGCACTTACACCGACGCGGTTAGTTTAGCAGCCATTCATGGTGACATGAGACGGTGTTCTCCATCAGTGGCATGTGTATATATATATATATATATATATATATATATATATATTATATATTATATATATATTATATTATATATATATATATATTATATTATATTATATATTATATATTATATATATATTATATTATATATATATATATTATATATATATATATATATATATATTATATTATATTATATATTATATATATTATATATATATATATATTATATTATATATTATATTATATATATATATATATATTATATTATATATTATATTATATATATATATATATATATATATATATTATATTATATTATATATATATATATATATATATATATATATATATATATATATATATATATATATATATTATATTATATATATATATATTACGATGGTATATCGATGGTATATATATATAACCATATTGATGCTTTATCCCTCCTTAATCAAAAATATTTTGGGGCTAAAAAAAAATCATTGCAAATAAAATATGGCATCAATTATTTGTATATCTTTTGCTCGTGAATGTTGGGGCGTGACAAGCTTGGTCATGGAACAAACTAAGCTTTGAAGCTGTCCATTCCAATCATCTACGAGTGAGATCGGACGACAGCAATCACATAGATTAGCTGCACATTTTTCAATTTTAGAACTACTAACGATCATTTTAATAATTGATTAAAGAGGAAATCAAGTCAAACAATTCCTTGACCATACAGTAATGTGTTCTATGCACCCCCCACGAGTCCAAACACGGCATTCATCACAGTGACGACAGGCTCACGTAATGACTGACGGTCGAGGCTCACCTCTTTTTGGGGTTTTGGTCACGTAGCTAAGCTATGATGTCATATTCAGTAAAATGGCCGCCCCCGTGAGTTGGATAAAAATGGCCTGATTTAGCTGCTCAATTCATATTTCACAAACACAATATCAATCAGAATATTGTGTTTAGACTAGTGAGGCAGCATCTCAAATTTTTGACTTGACTGCTCCTTTAATCTAAAAACAGATAAATACGTTCTATTTTAAATGTTTTAAGTGTCCCAGACGTATTTATTAATTTTTAATGTTTTTTAAAATGTTTTATGCTATAGCTTACAGAAGGCTTTGATGCAGCCTCTGAACTGCAGAGAACGGGTGCAGCAATGGTAGTAATTATAAAAACGGTCAGCAGGTGGCAGCAGAGTATAAGAGATCAACCAGGGCCATGTTGCAAACAAGCTCATTTACCCACAGTTCTAAACAGGTTTGTGAATCATGATGAAGCTTAGCTATATTCTAATATGCTAATTGCTGCAAAACGGAAACAGATAGAAATATACTTAGAGACTCTAATCTTTCTTGTGGTCGCTTCCATGTTTTTATAGCAATCGAAGACAATATTTTGTTGGCCTTGCAAAATCAGTCCAAATCCAGTAAAACAGCCGGGAGCGAAGGGGGTTGCTTCAGTGAAAATGGCTATGAGTGAATGAGTTAATTGATGAATCTGATTTAAAAAAAACATTCTTTCCACATTTCTGTCCCTTATCATACAAAAACAGGACATTATATCAAATTGGCAGTGTAGAAAATGCTCAACGTAGGATTCAGTTACAGATTTGCAGTCTTAAGAAAAGCGGGAGGAGATCGTTTTTTGTGCTCTGCAGTGAAAGACATTGATCGACATGCCGAACATATAGGTTGATCACAATCGGTGGCCGATCCATCGAAGCAGCACTACTCTTAAGTCAAAGCACAATTGCAAATGGGAGCTGAGCTCCACCGCGTTGGCAGCCTCTTGGGCATTGCGAACGATGCCAGGCTACCCGATGGAGGCTCGCGAGTTTATGAACGACTAATAACACCAATTAGCTCGTTTTAATGACTTTTGTGCGTTTGTTGGTGTCGTAAACACATTTTACGGCCTCGCTCAGAGCTTTTGTGGGATCGGTGTGAAAATGATGGAACCAACGCCGGCAATGTTATTTAACAGGCTTTTAATTCGCAACATCGCTCCGTCTCCCGCTGTGAGCCATCAAACGGCGTCAGCGTGGCGGGAAGCGGCAAAGCGCACTTTAGTGCGTTACGTTGTTTAATTAACGAGGATGCGCGCAGGTGCGATGACGTCGGGCCTCACAAACCAGCAATTAAGAGCCAGTTTGTACTTTTAAAGAAGGCGTAAGCCTATTATACATTTTCTTTTCATACTTCTGTCTGAATGATATGTTTTTGGCATGCTTTCAAGATGAGAAATAAGATAAATAATGAATACTTTTGTAATTGGAAATGTTGTCACTGTATCCAAGGCTCCGAAATTGTAGACATTTTTACAGCATCATTCTTGCCAACGTGAAATCGGCTCGATTTAGGGGCAAATCTGTCGAACTAATGTGTGTGCATTATAGTATTTCGTTCGTTCAGTCATTAGTTCAATCAATGAAGGAATAAATCAAATATAAATAAAAAGGCCACCCTCCCCCGAATCCTGTTTTTGTTACACTGGCGACACTTTGAGCATAGAATGGATGCTTTCCATTTGGGGAAGCAACAAAACAAACAAAAAACGGAGGTCTCCGAAAATGGATGGTGTGCAACATTAATGCCGTGGACTAAATAATCCAGATGAGTGTGCAGTGAATTACGAGCACGTCGTCCTCACAGCAGATGGTGCGAGCTATTAATTGATCAAATATTTACGAGATGCAAATGTCTTTGCGTGCTCTTGTTGACCACCTGTCCTCGCAGACATTTTGCCCGCGAGCCTCCTCCGAGCACGCACGTGACTTTCCTGCCTGCCGTCGCGCCCAAGTGCTGCGCTTGCATTCGTACCGCAGTCATTATTGGTGCCTTGATGCCTCGTGTCGTGCAATTGCTTCACTAAAGCAGGGATGAACACATTTGACACCAAACACACACAAAAAAAAATCAAATTGATACATAGGATAAATAAATAAATACATCATAATTTAAAAAAAAAACATTCACTGCATACACAAACAAAATAACCCAACTATGGGTCAAAAATGGACCGATCCTCTACTTGGGTCAATTTGACCCAACTCTGAGTCAAGAAATGGGACTTTTAGTGTAAAACAACTCGTAAATATTGGACAGATCCTTTACTTGGGTCGAAAAATTGGGTCATTTTGTATAAAACAACCCCGAAAGTTGTAAAAGTGGATCGGTCCATTAAAAAAAAAAAAAAAAATCTATAAGTGGGTTACTTTTGACCCAACTGTTTTTAGAGTGTAAAACTGCTGCAAAGAAATGAATGTATTCAAGTTAGGCTCATTTAGCGAGTGGCAACGTAAGATGGCCGGCGTGCATACAAGTACTTCCTGTTCTTAAAGATCCCTTTCGAATAGAACATGCGCAGAACACAAACCAATGGAAGCACCCCGATGACGTTGAATTAACCAAATATTCGGGTTAAAAATGTTAAAAAACCTGAATATGAGCATATTTGGGTTTTTGCAAGTGTTTACGTCGCCTTTCAAAACCCGTATATTCGTTTTTGAACGTCTGAGAGTACGTGAGCCCCCCCACAAGCATCTGAACCTTCCCAAGCGGAGTCTGCGTCAACGCAGGGCCCCCTAATCGGGTCCGCTAAAAGCATGCGCTGGTACCGACCGGTTGGTGGCAGAAAGACGGTTGATGACCATCGTTGCAAAGAGCTGCTGTTGTGTTTGCATTTGATGAGCATAAAAAGAATCCAGCCGACAGAGTGTGTGATTTTTCTTCCATTTGCAAAAAGAGAAAAGCATCAAAACAACAATTTGCCGCAGCGGAGGCGTGAATGAATTAACAAATGCAAAAAATAAAAAGAAGACAAGTGGCGACCCGTTGGCCGTTGCGGACGGGATTGATGCGGCTAATGTGCACTAAAAGCTTTTCACGGCACCCCCCCCCCCCCCCATGAAACATTTGCCCAGCTCCCGTTTGAGAGAAGACGTCTAAATGATGCCACCCATGGAAAGCGTGCGCTCAACGCCATCTGCGAGTTCGCCTTGAGCCGCGTTGCCGTAGCAGCGAGCGCCCCAACGTGACTTACGGCTTTAATTTGCTGCTTTTATGTCGGCGTAAATGAATGTGACTTGCATAAAAGCTACAGAGGCTCGTAAAGTTGACGTAGTGCATCCACTTCCCAGCTCAATTCATGAGCTTTTTATTTAATTTTTTTCTAATTCAATTTGGATGACGTGTTTGTGTTTTTATGACGCCTCACGCTCCGAGCACACCTGGACTAACAGCAGTCGGCGTCATTACGGGACTCCATAGAGAGAATTTGTCTACTGGAGTATTAACGTTATGTGTCAAAATGTATAGATCCTTTCAACATGTGCGGCGCTCAACAAAATACAGCTACTCATGTTTGTTTCAAGACATATTTTATATTATAAATGTCTTGTTAAATATTCAACAAATCAATCAGTCAAGACTTGCTTGCTACCAAAAAAATATTTGTTCAGTGCGTTTTTCAACAGGTATGCGTGAGTATTCGTGAATGAAATGAACACTATTCTAAATGTTCAGTAATTTAACACCATGAAATGGGTTTTTGTCAATGAAGCCAGAATTGTCATCATTGGGGGTAAATCAATAAAGCGCTGATAACCCCATTCTTGCATGTGGAGGGAATCAATAATCAGAATAGAAAATAAGTTCAGTTTGTTTGAGTCACTCGGCAATCGTCTGATCTGTCGTCTCAAAGCATCCGATCCGTTTGTCAACCGGGTGCCGGCGGTACAAAGTGTGGGGAAGATCCCATTTTGATGTCGCCACCATTTGGCACTGATTTCAATTGCTCTTATAAAAAAAAAAAGTTCAAATCGGTGACAACCTTTCCGTCAGGAAGTGTGTGGACTCTCGCTTGACACTTATAGACAATAACACTTAGTCTCACTTAGTCATTTGTAACTTTTTATTTAGATTTGAATGTTTTCCATGCCTTTTTCTGATATTTGAGTCACCTCTGGAAGAATAATTTCACTCGAGTTTATTCAAATGATTTTATTTTTTTTATCTAACACTCAGGCGGCTGATAAATCCTCCTTTATAATCTTCAGCCTGCAGTGAATATGTTGATTTTATTGGGAGTTTGCGCTGCTTTTCTACTCTGCCGGCTTGCAGCTGAGGATTTCCCATTATTGCACCAAGCGCAATGCACATAAATGTGATGATAGGGCATTCAAATGCGCCTTTATTCCTCTATATGTAAATGATTATTTTTTTTGCAGCAATGCAAACCTTCATGCTTGGTCGTCACACTCAAGCCTCTTGATTTTTCACGATCATGTCTTCCTGATCCTCAAAAGTCCCTGGAAAGTGAAAATAAATGTTTTGTCAATTTCCTGTCATTAATCCTGCCAAATTTGTATGATTGAAAAAAATCATAAAATGAGGATTCAACATGGTGTAAAACTAAGTCATACGCTGCCCTTTCAAATGCTGTGGGCGTGTCCGCTGAATGCGCTGAAGCCACGCCTCACTCATTCAATCAAACACCACTTCATCGAGCATCTTTCTTATGCCCACACCACCACAACATACTTGAGTTGTGAAAATAAAATCTTCCCAAAACTGGAATATAATCCTAACTAATTGACTGGGCAGTCATTTTGACTGAAGCAACCCCCTTCGCTCCCTGCTGTTTTACGGGATTTTGACAGATTTTGCAAGGCCCACAGAATATTGTGTTCTATTGCTATAAAAACATGGAAGCTACCAAAAGAAAGATTAGAGTCTCTTCTTTCATCAGGAAAAAAAGTATATTCCTATCGGTTTCCGTTTTGCAGCAATTAGCATTAGAATATAGCTAAGTTTCATCATTATTCACAAATCTATTTAAAACAGTGGGGAAAAGAGCCTTTTTGCAACATGGCCCTGGTTGATCTCTTCTACTCTGCTGCCACCTGCTGGCCGTTTTGTAATAACTACCATTGCCATTACCGTTCTCTGCAGTTCAGAGGCTGCATCAAAGCCTTCTGTATGCTCAGCATGAAAAAAAAACGTATAAATATGTCTTTGGGAGTATGGTCATATTTAAAATAGAACCTATTTATACGTTTTTGGGTGCAAATGAGTTAGTTGGGACCATGCCAGCCTGAAGCCCCAATCCACATGCTTATTGTCTATTCGTACTTGAAAGCATATTGCTCACTCCGAATGGTCATTTAATGAATGAAAGGTCTTCATTTGTCATCAACGCTTGTGGCCATCAAGGACTTGAGAGAGTTCGGCAGTTTCTCGAGGGTGCCGACTTGAAGCTGCCGCATGCACGGCATGCTCCATTTCCTCGTGCCTTCGTAACAGGGGTGTGCAGTGAGGTGGAGGAAGTTGTCTTGTTTCGTGAACTTTTCCCTCTACTGAGCTGAGCCAGAAAAAAAAAACGAGCTAATAAGGACGGCGGGTGTGTGCGTGTGTGTTTGTTCAGGCGGGGACATAATCCAAAGACACCACTGACATTTCAAAGTGATGCTGTGACGTGTTCAACGAGGCTTCCGCTCTCACAAGAGCACCTTTTCGCTTTTTCTTGACTTTGGGGTTGTATTTCTTCGGTGAGTTAAACGCGAGCAGACATGCACGACGCGGCCGCTATGCATTCGGCGCGCGTGACTCGCATGCTAACGCTAACCGAGACGCCACGCTAAAAATAGGTGGCAACCTGAGAGGGAAAGTGTAGCTGGTCAAGCACGCCTACTTTTGATTCAAGCCTTTAACGGGATACAGTAATGTGGTCACATTATTAAAATAAAAAGTCCAATTGTCTCGTTATGAATTATACTTACGGTTGCTGTACCGGTACAAGAAGAGCAGGTTCAAAAGAAATAGTGACCAATATCCCACGTTTAAAGAGGAACAGGCTAGCCTGTGACACATTTGAAAGTCTTCCATTCAAGTCCAAACGAGGGTGAATTATTTTGTGATATGCAATCTTGTTCCAGACCGCTTGCATTTGATGAGCCAATTAATAAATACTCTTTATAGCCGAGTAGCGCACGCAGCCGCCAGCTACGCAGTCACATTGAGTCATTAGCAATTAAATGAAGACGTTTACTCAAAAGGAACGGTGCAAATGTATAGCGAAGAATTGAAACGCAGTCGACTGGAAGAGTACTTGGTGTGTGTTTGTATAAGGGTCGCTGATGACGATTCCACCGGACCCAGCACAGTTAATCCATTATTTCAAATAAATAAATAATAATAATAATATTTGTTCTTCATTATTATTTACAATTATCTACAGTTTAGGACAAATATCTATCACGGAAAGCTTTCTACTATGATGTTGTTTGGGTCGCACCGCATAATATTTTCAGCTTAAATCAAAGTTATGATGCTAACAATTAGCCATCTAAACAAAACAAGCTAGCTAGCCACACAAATAAAAGGATAATGAAAATATATATTTAGTGGAAAAACATTATTTTCATGTCATACCACACATGATGTCCAAAGTGATCTTTTTTTTTTTTTTTTTTTGACATACTTGTGAGACGGTACGAACCTGACCGCTGCTCCCAGTGGTTCTTTACTGTCTTGCGGATGATACAAACTCCTGGCTTTAATAAAATCCCAAATTGTTTCTTTTTGCTCACACTACATGATACTATAAAATAGGCAGCATCAGACAAACTTAGCCGTCAATGACCCGAATATAGAGAGACACTTTGTTGATCATAGTGGTATGCATTTTGGGGATGTTATAAAGAAACCAGGGAACTTTTAGGAACGCTTCCAAAAAATGCACAATATTTCTCCTTTGGTGACGTTTAGTTGAGACGAGTCAGTGGAAAGCAGCGCGCGTGAATTATGGGACTTTGCCGTTGAAGATTTGGCGCCGTTTGCTTGGCACCTCCACGTTTGTTCAGCATGAAAAGGGGCCTTTTTATTTAGCCAAACGGGCTTATTTGACCACAGCACTGAACCAGTCCAGATTTTGATGTCTCTGGCTGGATGATGTTCCGGATGCAAGCCAAGTCGCGTCCTTTGAATGAGATCAAAATGAGAGTGTCGTCGCTAATTGCGTTGATCAGTGAGAAACTCTTGCACATTGCGGCAGTTAGTTGGAGACGGACGGACGGACAGACAGACGAGCAGATGGCCAAACAAACACTGGGCGGCCGCGGGGCCCCGTTCACACTACGCTGACGACAACTGGAGCCTTTCCACGCCGCTAAATCAACCCTCTGTGGAAACACGACCACATCCCCGTCTCCACTTCATAAACGCACCATGTGACGTCTGCCGGCTCGCCGTGGACTCGACATGACGACGTCACTCAAAAGGAACGCTCAAGCGACTACTGGGTTGACTTTGACCTGTTGCTAACATTTTGCCAAAAAAAGGCAACGGTAATAAAACTTCCACCTCAGAAGCCGAACAATGACCAGGTCAACTTTGTTAAGTTGCAATTTTTATTTTTATGTTTAGCTTGACATGCTATAAAAAGGGAATGTACATTTTTAAAATATGAAGTACTGAATTGAAATGTGTATAAAGGCGTCATGAAATCCACCTTTTTTCCCTAACGCTAATTTGTAAGCATGGCCCATGTTGATGAATAACAGAAATCGGCTTTTCCCAGCAAAAAGTGAAAGAAAACCAATCAGGCCGGCACTCAGCTTTTCTTGATCTATGCCTCCGTGGGATTCCTGCGCTCGGATCGGACCTGCCGACTCGTTTCCCTTTCAGCGGCTTTTGTAATCAGCTCTTCATCAGGCCTGTCTCCGGCCCGGCTTCTTAATAGCTCTCCCCGTGGCTAATAGCAGCTCGTGGCCCGTGTACGCCATTAGCCTCCTTAATGAAAGCGCCGGCCAACCCTGGCTGTCCAGCAGCTCACTTTTTCTTTTTTACTCCTCGTTCAATTGGATGTTAACCGCCAGCGTGTCTGATTTCTTTCACCTTGTCTTTGTCTCCTGCGTGGAGATAAGATCACCAACGTGGGCCATTTCCTTCTGTACTTTGTTGTTCCCGGACAAAAAACAACATTTTTGTCGAGTCATCGAGACATGGAGGCATCTTTTTGGTGCTATTAGAAGTTTGTTTTTTCTTTCCTCTCTATTTATATATATATATATATATATATATATATATATATATATATATATATATATATATATATATATATATATATATTCTGGTTTTATACTAATAATGTTACAATTTTCTTTGGCATAAAATCTTTGTTTCCCCTCCTGAGATTGTTTTCTTTTATTGCAACTTTATTGTCATAAAAGTACAACCTTTTCCTTACAATATTGCAACTTTATTCCTGTATTACATTTTTACTTTACTAAATTATAAGTTAATTTCCTCATGGTAATATTACAAATTTTGGGCATTTCCCCCCTCCCAAGTTTAGTTCCCTATTGACATTTTTTTTTTTTTCATAATAAAAAAATTAATAAAAAATTCATATTGAAACTTCATTCTCATACAATTTTTCTCATGAAAGTAGATAATTATTATTATTTTTTAAGGATGAGCATTATTGTAACGGCCGCTGGTACCTCAGGCAAAATCTGACATGGAGTAATTCCTCCTCACCAGTAGTTGTCACTCCACAACATTGGTTTGACACATCAAATTATGATGTGGGTCAGAAAAAAGGAAGGTCATGGTTCACAATTTTCCGTATTTCTCTTCATCGGTATCGGTGAGAACTCAAGATACTGATATCGGCCTGAAAAAAAGTGATATTGAACATCTCTACTCATTTTATACACTTGACGATTATTTAAATTGTTCGTATTTGTCAATGTTGTTACAAGAGTCTTCCGTGTGGTTTGTCAAATGTAGACAACATTTATTTAGACTTGACAGGAACTTGAAATACGTGTAATTTAAAGTTGCAAGCGACCCAAAGCGAGCATGATTTGTTTGCTGGCCCGGAGCGGATGTTGCCAAGCAGCTTCTGCACGACAGCGGAAGCATATTGTGTTCGCCACTGAGGGAAAAATCAAAGCGCAATCCGTGGGAGACTCAGCGTGCGGTCCAAATCTCTCCCGTATCACCGCTTTCCTCTCGCATCAAATGCACCTGCGCGCACACTCGCTCGCCTTCCACCATCTTGTTGTGGCGCCCACCTGCTGTGTCTGCCCCCCCCCCCTCTCCCTTTCCTCCCTTCCCATTTCCCGCCTTTGCTGATACAGTGCACTAATCTCCGACTCACTAAATCAGCGGTGTGGCCAATAAGCATTACTAATAATTAGAGCGCTTTGCGCCACTGCGGGGAAGCAGCTGACGCCTTCATAAAGACGCCAGTCATTAGCCCACATTGAGCGGGAGGAGGGAGGGGCGGATGGGCGAGAGGGAGGCGGGCGACAAGTCCAAAGTGAAAAGTTGGAGGATTAATCCACATCGGATCTCGGGTGGCCTCAGATAACCGGATGAGAAGAAGCCGAGCGGCCTTCCCCGAATAAATAAATGTGCTTGTGATGCAAACATAACATTTTTATAACCTAACGTCACCCAGTGGCGCCATCATGTATTTCTGCGGGAGAGTAACATTTTCCTGGCCAAACGCATTCTTTTCCTGGGACAATGTTTAGTGTTTTTCCGGCAAACTCTATGTTTTTGGTGCCAACATGTTTTTCCCGCACGTCACCAAATTGCTGTCAAGGGGACGGTGTCAGCCTCACCTCAGCTGGAGCGTGAGCGTCATGAGAAGGGGACAAAATATTTCTGCTTTACATTGGACACTAGCATGCTTTGACACACTTGTATCTGTCAAATATTACACTAGCCTGTTGAGGCATAATGCTAATCCTCCACGTTTGCGGCACCTAATGTAGCATTTTCTGAGCATGTTTTGTGTGTGCATTATTTTTTTTTTCGAATCTAGTAAAATAAACATTTTAATTTGGATGCCTTTAGTCAAAAACAGGACATTATTTCAAAGTAACAGTGCAGAATATGTGCAAGCACAAACGGATTATATTTCAGCGAGTGGTTTGTTCCGTGACGGAAAATCGGCAAAATTTTTAAAAGTTCCAAAGTAAAAGCCGATGTTTGGAAATGTCTAATTTTGATTCAAAACAAAGATATTGAAAACTGAGAATATTTACTGTTGAGCGGCTGAGTTGAACATGTAAACAATTAATCGATTGTCCAAATAATTGTCAATTAATCAATTCATTGTTGCACCTCTAATGGTAAAATATTTTATGAAGATGGTGGACTAGCATGTTGACATTAATTCTATTCTTATGGCAAAATGTACTGTCCAAATGTGAACATTTTGTTGTTTTTGAGGTGAATCTGCTCCAAAAACCTAGCATTTTTTTCATCTAGTATTGTGTTTTGGTAGCCTAGAATAGAAGTTATCTACATGTTGAACTTACACATTTCTAAGCCCCTGATGGCAAAATATTGTATCAAAATGTCAAATGTGTGTTCAAGCCTGACGTAGCCACCAATGTATCATTTCAATGGCAAAGCTGACCTTTCAATCAAGCCATGATGTGTTTTTGTACCCAAGAAACCTGCACCCAAATAAGTACATGTTTTAGTGGCACAGTTGTTGAGTGTGTTATAGGCCAAAAATACCGTTAGACTGCCTAATGTTGCATTATAAAACATTTAAGAAAATTATTTGTCATTTGAAGCCAAATATCTCTTCTGGCATAATGGGATGTTTTTGTGACTTTGAAAGTTCAGCGAGCTACCCACAGATGGCAGTGTGGCATTATGTTGCTGTAGGGAGCAACGCCTTTAGGAAAACAAGCACACCCAGGAAACACACACACACACACACACACACACGCACACACACACTGACTGCAGTGCACCGCACAAACGATGAATCGGAGAGTGTGTCGCATGTAAGCGATCCATCTTTAATAAGCGACACGGTGCCACCTTCACCTCCCGCTTCCTCACTGCGCTCCGTGCCGACGCGATGACAGCGGCAGGACCGCTCGCCATCGTCTTGCCGTTTCCGGCTAAATTAGCACGCTGAGCACAGCTCGAGCCGCTTCCCAGCCCCCGGTCGCGCTCTGGCCCGCCTGTGACGCCAGATTGGATTTGCAGTCTGTGGGAATTTGTCTTCACATGCTGTGTTGGCCAAGGCAAAATATCGCAATCCCGTGCGTTTTTTTATGCGCAAATATAACCAAGACAAAAATTGGAGGCGTCACAATCAGCACATTTGTCGACATCGATCTCATTTTTGAACTGAATGTTATCCAAATCCTCTTTGTGTTGTGAATTGTGGTCCCTCTTCATCTGCGCTCTGCGACTGAACCGCTCGCCATCTTCTACCCGTTTCCAAGTGCGCAGTGTAGCTAAATTAGCCCGCTAAACACAGCTCGACCCGCCCGGCAACCCCACGTCTGTGACGCCAGATTTGCTTTTCAGTGGCAAGCTGCTGCGGTTTGATTTCCTCCCCGGGCACGGCGACGCCAGCACTTAGCGCGTGATAATTAAAAGCGGACTGGGGATAGTCGGACAGGCCGATTAAAGCCAAGCGGGACCTGGCACCGGTGGGCGGCGACAACAGCAGGGACGCTTCATTAGCGGGGACGATGGCTTGGTAACAACGTCCTCCGCCAGCCGTGACTCATCTGTGCCATCAGATGCGCTGAAGAGGAGGAGCAGATGTGTGAGGAGACCTCGCACCTCCAACAAGTTTGCTTACACAAGGAATATTCTGGAGCACAGAACGCTCGATGAAAGTGTACCGTTGCAAGGATTGCATCGACTCTATACGTTGGGAAATTGACTTTATTTAGAGGTTCCTGTCTTAGGTCTCGTAGCCTGAACACAAAAAAGACAAATAAAGATTCTAAAGGACAAACAATGTTTGTTTTGTGCGTGTTCTGCTATGATGATCTCATAACAGAACACGCACAAACCGGTCACCGGTCGAGAACGCAGTCCCCCGAGGCAGAACTTTCGCGTGATAACACGCGATCTCGCAAACGTGAAGACACGCGAGTCGGCACTTCCGGGCATGTGTCGATAGTTGCCGAGTGCTTCCGAAGAGGAACGGAGGCTGGGAGGTTGTAAGATTGCAATTTCGGCAAGAAAAGACTTGCTTTGGAAAATACTGGCGGTCCTCGAGTTCCGTCCGAGTTGCGTTCCTACTCTGGCGACGTAACCCGAATTCCAACTTAAGTCAGATGTCTCCATTAAAGTTAGTTTTTACAGTAATTTAAAATACAAATATTTGCGTGACCTGTTAAGAGTCGGAACCAATATTTGGTGTTTCCGCACGGACATTCCGCTGCTGACAAAGCTAATTCAAACGTAAACACGGAACGGTGGCGCGCGCCTGATGGCGAGCCGACCTGCTCGATGGACGACCGTTGCCGGAGGTAACAACAACACAACTTTAAACAGCTTTAAAATGGCGTCATTACTGTGGGAAATTAACAAAAAGAAGGTCCTACGGACGAGGCACGGGCGGCGTAAAAAAAAAACGGACATTGGTTCCAACATAATTAATTTTATTGATCGGATGCGTTCTGTTCATGTGACAGTCTATGGAATCAAACAGCTCGAGGAAAGACGGCTTTCCCCTCACACATGACATTTTTTTGTCCTAAATATTGAACACGTTTAATTTTTGTGATTGGCAACCCTGACTCGTTTTGGACCTTATTATTGGGACACCTCATGCATAAGGATAACATTTTAGACAACATAAAATAGTCTGGCTTTGGCGCCCTTGATCGGGAAGTGACAAATCATGACAAAAACAGCCCGATTGTCTTTACGCGCGTCATCTGAGCAAAACTCCAAATTCTGATGAATAAAACCGCAAAAACGATTTGGTCTTTGAAGGATACCTGGAAATGGAAATGGCCAGAATGATTTTTAGGAACTGGACTGTCCTTTTCAGTGGACGACGTTTGACCTTTCAACCAAAAGGATTCCGAAGTTCTCAATTTATGCCTCGGTGGGTTTTGTTCCCTGGGGGTGGTCAACAATAGGTGATTGTTGCTGCCCTGCGTGATTTGTGAAGCAACCATTCTGCAGGGCGGGCGTCCACTGAAGCATAACATTTCCACAAGTCCAGTTGCCGCCATTCAACCTCTTGTAGATGCTCATGAGCCGGACGAATCTTGACAGCCAACCAACCTCCGCTCCTGATCTGATACTACCTCAGATTCCGGCAAATTCCTGCTCCGCTTCACCTTCTGTTCTGTGCCTGTGCTAATCATTAGCACTGGGGAACAACTAATGGCATAACCTCTAATTGATCCATTGATTGATTGCCACTTTTGACCACAGGCTGTAGCTTCTTCTCGGAAATCCCGATTAGACTCGGCGCAGCTGAGTGAGATTGTGTCCGCCGGAGTCTTTTTCCCTGACAGCAAACACATTAAGTTACTTGATCTACTTTTCAATTACCGTCACAGAGGATAGCGCGGCGTGGCCGGGCCTTTCCGCCGACCTCATAACTGCGCGGCGAGCGGGATAGCCTGGCGGAAAGCCAACGGGATATCAGGCTAAGTCGCTATTCTTTCCCTTTCTCTGGCGCTCCCTCACTTGATCCACATTAATCCCCGAGAGCCCCGGGATGATAATGGGTAATGGATCCGCGGACCCCTCCCCGGCAGGCAGACGCTGTTAGCCGTGCTGAGGCCGCACATCGCCTGTCTGGACCGCGCGTCGACGCCGATTAGCAGGCTAACGGGATTAGCGTCCGCCATCGCTCAGTGTGTACGCGACTTCCTCTGCCACTTCTTCAGCTTTTAAGCGCAACTCGCAAGCGAGAGGCGGAATTTGGGAGAGGAAAGTTCACGCGCAACAGGAATTAAATCTATAAACGGCATCCGGGAGTTACTTTTTCAACATGCACGCGCTTCGGCTCTGCTCAAAAAGTCTTGCGAGAGTCCATTGAGAATCCAACATCTGAACATAAAACACAGAAAAATGGAAGCTGTGCAAAAGTATGGTTGATGTAAGGGGCCTTGCTTGTAGCGTGGCCGTGACATCAAACGGTTTCTAGGAAAAATCGGAGTCATCTTTGTTGATGGAATGAACACACAAAAGAATTTGTGTTGGGTTCAGGGTCGTTCATATTTGAATATTCATGTTTTGGGCGGTAGTATGAAGTTCTCTATGTCAAATTTCATGTGTTTGTAACAGTGTAGAGACTAATTTGCATAATCCCTCCCCCACATAGTTTTTCTCTATCTGGGACTTGGAGGCTAACTTTGGTGAAGATTCACGACCACTTTCAAGCCGTTTGCGACACTGACATTTTTGTGTTTAAGGGACTCATTTGCATATTCTTACCCTCACACCTTTGGTGAAGATTCACAGTCACTTTCAAACAATTCTAATGGCACTACACTGCCATTTTTATTTATTTATTTAAGGGACTTATTTACATAATCACCCCCCCCCCCCACAGAGATAAACTAGCTTTGGTGAAGATTCATGGTCACTTTCAAGCCTGATTACACAGCGTCAAAGCTAAAAGGTGAGCATAGTTGCACTGAGCTTTGTTGGGTATGATTGTCAAGTGTATGAAGTGCTGCTTCCACCAGTGAAAATACATTTGAGATATTTGCCCCCCCCCCCCCCCCCCAAACTCTTTTAATTAATAGCTATCCTCGTCACAACGTCCTAGATCCATTCTTGGTTGTCTCGGTAATGGCTGAGTTGCAGGAGGCTTGACTAAAAGTGAGCTGAGCGGCAAGTCTTTTAAATTATGGAAACAAATATAATAATTGAAAACTTGTTCTTTAACAATTACTGTCTTTTCTTGTCTCACAAAAATAATAACAAAATCAGACTGTATGTGATGTTTTTATTATTTGATCAATCCGGCTGTGTTTGCAGGTCTTCTAAACACAGCAATTCAATATCTGCTGCATCGGGTGCCGTTAGAGGTCGTAACTCTGAGCTGATCCCAAACTTTGCGGGATAATCCCGATGCTTCCGCGCGAGATCCCGATTGATATATCGCCACGTCGGACAGCAGGCGTCTGCGTCTCTGTGCGCGAGCCGCGTTGCCGTGGCAACCATCGATCTCGCTCTCCCGCCCTCGCTGCGGTTGTTTATTTTCCCCAGCGAACGGCAGAATGATGACATTCACGTTCCCTTGTTGCAATCCTGCACGCGTGTTGTCATATTTTCACACAAGCAATTAAATGTAACTTCCCATACAAGCGACAGCTGGCTCCGGGGTGAACCTTTGAACGCAAACGTCGCAGCGTGAAAATTCCATTTTGCTTTCGCGTTGAATAATACGCCGCCTCGGACGGATGAAAGGCGGCGGAGACCAAACCATGTGGTCCGCCAGACGCCGTCAGAGACCAATCAAAACGCCTCCCTGCCCCGCCTGCCCTGATGGCTCGCCCGAGGCCGTTCCCACAACGTTTCCTCTCACAGGTCTCAATCATTTCACGTGATGCCCGCCAGCATCCACGTCCCACGAGCCCGTCTTTTGACATCCACTTTCAAGTCATTCGGATCCTCCATCGCTGTGTTTGTCTTTTCCAGACTGCACCTGAATCCACCCAAAATGTGACAGTCACCAAAAACAAACGTATTCATTTGAGTTTGGTGTGTACCACAGCGTATTAGGGCCACATATAAATATATATTTGTTGAGGGTGGGGGCAATATTCCGAGAAGAAACACGTACATTTTCGAGTTCGTAAAGTGGTAGATTTGCGAGGAAAAAAACAACTCAGAAATTTACAAGAAATACACGTAGCGTAGTACTCGGATGTTTGTGCCAAGACTTTTTGGTCGGTTTTTCAAATAAGGAGATAATAATGGCTTTTTAACCATACGGTTTTAAGCATTCGCACTTTGAAGCGTTGTGTACGGCCAGCGACAAAGACGCCTCGCTTTGCGAAGGTCCAAACCCTGAAGAGCAAGCATTTAAGTTCATTTGTTCAAATCGATATTTATTTGTGCATTTATGTTTCCAGAATTGTTATTTACACATTCATACATTTTTTTTTTTTTTTTTGTACAAGCAGCAAAGCTGATGTGTCAAGTTTTATTCTCTCGAAATATTGCCCCCGCCCTCTAAAAAATATATATTTATACGTGGCCCTAATACGTCGGTTTGGACCCCTCGTAGGCTGCTGTGCTATTTGTGCAGATGTGTGAGCACGCGACATGACACCGTTTGTCCATTTTTGGGTGATTTTTTTCTTAGATTGTGGATGTGCAGTGAAGAAAACCAATGTCAAGTAGAAGAAAAAGAAATCACGTAACCAATATGATATTCACGTTGTTCAGTGGCAGCCGTTTCAGATCATTTTGAATGATTTTTCAAGATACAAAATATTGCATTCTTTCTCAGACTAGCGTCGACTCTCTCTTGGTATATTTGGTGTTAATATTGTGACCAAAAATATGATGCGTTCTTGAAAAGTCAAATTGCTCTAAAATGGTTGGTGATAAATGAATTGAGACACTTTGTGTCCTCAGACAATTGTGAGATGGACATTGGTTTCAGTCGTAGCAACAAAGTAAAGCTAAGATAGCTTGTTATTCTCACTTGTTTCCTCTGATGGCAAAGTTCTGTCCAAGCCGGGTTTTTCCGTTGTTGTCCGAGACTGAAGCAATATTGACGTGCGCGTTGGACACAATCTCGCCGCGTTGCTATCGATCCCCACCGGGAGACGGCGGCCGCCTGGCTCACTTAACGCGGGATCGGAACATCTTTTGTGGGAGGGGGTAAATCACGTTAAACAAAACTTTGCTTGCCTTGCGCAACAGCCGTGAATGGACACGTCTGTGTGAAAACAACATCATTAGCCGTTGAGGAAGAAAAAGCTCCTTCACTGGCCTCGCTGCGACTCAATCAGCGGCATAATGGATCACTTTGGGTCTCAAACTGCTTTCAAATGATGTATCATTTACATTCAAATAAGTCCCATTCTCAAGAAAATGCCTTTTATTCTCAGCAAGAAGCTCAAAAGGTGCTTTTCGAAAAGAAAATTGCTTTGTGCAAATCAGTCCCGCCTCGGTCACTTTCTCATGGCCGCGTTTGCAGCCATTCGCGGCCTAAAACACAAGCGGAGTCCTCGGAGGTCTTGAAGCAATTACAAATGATTTTGCAATTGGACACTTAGCCGGCCTGCTGGTAATTAAATCTGGCAAATAGTACGGAGCAAATGTGGCAGACCTGACAAATAAAGTCCACTTGCCGACCTGACTGGTCACTTTGTCTCGTAAAGAGTGAGGGTGAAATGTCCTTCATTGTACTGTGACACACGGAGGGGACATACAGAACTTCAAAGGGTGGTTAGCATGTACACCTCCTTGATTGGATTCAAGTTATTTCCGATTTTGCACAACTTTAGCTTGGCACCGTTTTAAGACGCATGGCAAACCCTTTTTCAAAGCGACTATGAACGTCAGCACTTTTTGTTGTGGTGTTGTTGGAGACTGGAGGACTCCATCCGCAGCAAGAGATGTTGACCCGAAGGCCTTCCGACCGCAGATGAAGCCGCCGCTGGCTAATTTGACCGGAAGGCCGCACTTGCGCGCGATAGCGTTCACGTTGCACAAAAGAGCCACTTACGCTAACAGCTGAATGCCGTTTGTGTTTGCGTAGTGTTCCTTTCGTTGCTTGACAACGGAATGGAACAATGTGTGTGCTGACGTTGACAGGCGACCGGTCTGTTTGTTACATTGTTTACATTGAATGTACCCCGACATTGTGACAGTGAACACTTGAGTTTTTGTGTCCTTTTCGGGTGCTTGACAAACTGCCGCTGTGATTTTTAATTTCCGGCCGTCCTTATGTTGGCTTTATGGTGTGTAATTATGACAGATGGCAGCAGAAGCCACAAGTGTTTGATAAAGCCGAGCCTCTTTTCACCAAGACTCGACGCTAAATTGGCGCGATGCAGACATTCGGCCTGCAAGCGTCACACATAACACAGCGAAGGGGGAAGTTGCCACACAGTAAGAGAAGAAAGCTGTGCTTGTCGAGGCAACGGATTATTTCCGGGTGAATGCGAGGCCCCCCACGCCAATGTGGATGTTACATTTGAACTCATTCACTTGCAGCCATTTTCAATCAAGCGACCCCCTTCGCTCCCGGCTGTTTTACTGGATTTTGACGGATTTCGCAAGGCCCACAGAATATTGGGTTCTATTGCTATAAAAACATGGAACCTACCAAAAGAAAGATTGAAGTCGTTTCTTTCATCAGGAAAAAAAAAGTATGTTTGTATCTGTTTCACATATATATATATATATACAATATTTCACATTGCTGTTGAAAACACTGTCAACATTTTTTGTAACAACTACCACTGCTTTAAGTCACTTATTCATGTCAGAAGCTGCATCAAAGCCTTCTGTATGCTCTTGCATAAAAAAAAAAAAATCATTAAAAAAAAAAAACGTGTAAACACGTTTTTGGGAGGGACGGACCAAGTATTAAAAAAAACGTATTTACATGTTTTTGGGTTTGAATGAGTTCATCTCAATGTAACCTGTAAACGCAAGCGTGTATGCGTAATATCCGGCCACCAAAAAGAAAAAACATGAACTCCTCACAGAAGCTGCCTAAACATGCAGTCTTTTTTGAGGGATCATTTTCTTGAAAACATTGTTTGAACTCCAAATTGTTCTACTTTTGAGACCAATTTTTCCAGATAGCGATAGTTGAATACATGTTTGTAGTTTGAGGCATATTTGTTATGAAAATGTTTGAACACCAAATTGCAAAATGTTGAGTTTGTCCAGAAAATGATATTTTTCTAAAAAAAAATGTGCGTTTTGAATCCCAAACGTCATTTTAACTTTTGAGACACTTCCAGGAGAGGAATCCAAAATGGTTGTAGTCTTGAGGCTAATATTTTTTGAATTTCCTTCATAAGACGGCATACGAGACTAGATTTGTCCCCGCATACATCAGCTAACGTTTAGGATCATTTTCAGTATTCGCCATGGAAACGTGACGCGTGGGCCCGCTCAATTCCCTTCATGTCTAACAATCTTCCCCGTTGTGTGGAGTTTTCTCAGTGGACATGAAAGGCATCCGAGCTTTCGGCATCGTTTAGCGCTGGTCACATGTCATCCGTCCTTTGTATTCTCTTTCCAGTCGGCGAAAATGAAAAGCGTCTAGCAGGTGTTTGGGCTTCCCAGGGCGCATCCTTCGAGCTCCTCTTCCTCTTCCTCTTCCTCGTTATCGTTCCGGTCAGACTGTTGACACAATCTGCAAAGATCTCAATTTAACAACACGGACGCTCTTCAACGTTTTAAGAGCTCGGCAAAGGTTGCGCCGCTTGATTTCCCAACTTACTTGTCAGACCTCTGCTGGAATCTTCGTCACATCCGATGTTTCATCCATAAACGAAATGGAATGCTAACAAGCAAACTTTTAAAGTCTCTGGAAAAAATTGGTGAGCCGCGGGAAGCCGAGACATTAGAGGGCCGCGATTGTGTTCATGAAGAAGAAGAAGAAGAACAAAGAACATCCAGCAGATGAGGAACAAAAGATGACGCAAGTGCGTTCTCTCATTTCCTCAAGAAGCACAATCGTGTCATCATCATCATCATCGTCGTGAGGAAGAGGACTATTTCAGCCCACAGAGGAAGCGGCACGAATAATCGTGTCACGTGACCGTGTGACTGTTTGGCGATTTGTGATGGAGCGAGTTCATTAAGGCCTCCTTTAAAGTTACACACTCAACACCAAGACTTCAGAATAAATAAAACATCCTTTTGACCGGTGAAATTCATCTTGGTACTTTTTCCCCCCCTGCGGTGGACGGATGACCGGTGGACGCATCATCATCATCATCATCCGTCCACTTGGCAGAGCCACGAGGAGACGGAGGGGCTCGAGGAGAGGGAAGATGGAGGAGGAGGCGGCAAGATGAAGGACGGTGGAAGAGAGGGAAGATGGTGGAGGAGGAGGAGGAGGAGAATTGAGAAAGAAGAGATTATTATTATTGTTTTTTTGAAACGCCTCAATAACATAAAAAAAATGAACAAAACCACATTTCAACAAAATGACCAAGACAAACTCGGCCAAGAAAAGCACTCAACTTTGGAGATGAAGGAGAAAGCAGATCAGGTGTGTTCAAAGAAGAGATGGCGGAGCGGCATGAGCAGAACGTGAAGACGGATGAGGAGAAAAAGATGGAGGAGAAAGAGGAGGAAGAGATGCGGCTGAAGGAGACGGAGGGAAGGTGGGGATGAAGGAGAGAGAGAAGGACAAGAACGAGGGATGTAGGAAGCGAGAGGAAGAGGAGGAGGAGGATGAAGGATGGATCGAGACAGGAGGTCAAACGCAGTGGAGGATCCATTTTGAAAAAAACTAAACAGGCTTCCTCAAATGTATAGAACTGAACTATTTTCTCTCATATTGTCTAAAAAAAACATTCCCAATTTCAGGTGACAAAATGTTGCACGGCTCCTACTGAAGAGGCGGGCACGGTTTTAGGACACTTTAAAATCAGTTGAGGAGTCAAGAAAGTGAATAGATTTGTTCTTGAGTTACTTTCAACACTTGAAATTGCTTAGCAAAAGATACAAATAATAAATGACAGGCCAATAACATCCATTTGTGGAAAAAGAGGAAATATTTGGACATATCGGGTTTGTGCCCGACTGCGACGATACGATACGCTTGCTGCGCTTGCCACGTTCAGCCAGTCGCTTTTATTATGATTTGTTCTCTCGTTTGCGTGCCGGCCGTGTGCAGGCTTGTCGTATCAAACGGCTAAAAGCTTTATTTTGTCCAATTGTGCGGTCCCAGCCGTGTTGTTCCTCGTGGCCCTGCAATGCCGAGAACCTCAATAATTAATGATTCCGCTAACTGCTGCAGTGGAGCCAGGATACACACACTTTATTAGCACTGCCGTGTGTGTGCGTGTGTGTGTGTGCGCGTGTGCGTGTGCGTGTGCAGCGCAGCTTAAAGCAACACTAAATTACGACGAGCAGCGCAACACATGTTCTTGTTTTAGTGGAAAACTCTTTTGGGACGTGAACCCGAGCAAATGTTTTTTTTCTTCCAGCGAAGCTCAAATGGATTTTTGTGTACTTGGAAGAAAAACCCACAGAAAAAAAAGAAGTGTCTAAATCAGGACTGTTGGACCTGAGCTGGCAGATCGTGATGACTTCATTGTTGGCAGCATTAGCGAAATGGAATGGACTCGCTTAGTCTCAGGCTTCTTTTCGCTTTAATCAAAGTTTACGCTGCTTGATTTGCTGCGTAAACAAACACTCCAAAGCAGGGGTGTCAAAGTTAGTTTGTTCGGGTTTCCCTCAGAGGACTCTCAAGGCTGTGAACGTCTGATAAATGGATAATCACATCTTCGGATTTTCACACACGCAGTCGGCCCACCCTCGCTTTATAACAGTTCACTTTGTACGGGCTCCACTGTATTGTGGATTTTTTTTTTTTTTGCCCAACTTATATCGGTGTTTTGCGTGATCATTTTTCCGCAGACTCTCATAACAATCACCATGATCTTTATGCTAACTCTCATTAGCCTGTCTAAGGCATATCACTTCATGTGTTAGCATCGAGCTCGTAAGAGATGTAACAATATCCAAACCCCACAACATGATAATTATCACGATATTGTGGGGAGGTTGATGATATTAAAAAAAACATCAATTTCATATTAATCAGAGAAGTCGCTTTTCAGTTTCAGTTTCAAAAAGGTTGGCTAGCCCGAGTGCAGGCATAGCTAACTAGCCAACTTCGTACTGTAGCGGGAGACATGATATTGCGGGGAGTGCATCGCTGGGCGCTGTTAATGTTCAAAACATTTGGAAAACGAAAGAAAAGAAGAAGAAGCTAGTAAGCGTTAGCAATAACAATCCACAACAAAGTACTGCAGACTTCCCAGTCTGTCACGTTTTCACTTTGAATGGATTTCAAAAGAAACCTCAGAATTCACTTAACAACGAGGGCTGTTGTTTTCACTCATTTCATCGATCGCCGATTGGTTTCTTGCTTAGTTTGATTGCTTGAGGCTTTTTGGTTGGTTTGTTAACTCATTTGGTGCGTTTTGGTTCGCCTTTGTCTGTTCATTTTGTTGCTTGGCAAGATCATTTGACATTTGAGTGTGTTTGCCTCAAGGCACGACTGTAATTAGCTGCACTTGTGGACAGTTTGCCAGACTTTTTGGTCTGGGCCCGCATTTAACTTAAAGTCCCCAGTGATCTGTAAGAGTGGAATAATATTACATTTCCTGAATTGCTACAGTTCAGCTGTGAGTGTTTTGGTTTTTGTTATTTATGTCTGTGTCATTCATCCTCCCCACAATTTTCAAATGCAGTGTAGGTGAAAATTGTGGGAAAATAATTGTTGTTGGTACTTCCACGAGTCTGTGCAACCTCAAATTTTGATAGACGGATGTACAAATGGGTTCTAATGAATTCCCTCTTTATAATGCTGCCAAACGCGCCAAGAAGGGTCTGAAAAGAAGCATTAAAAAGAATATACACCAGTGGCAAAAATCGTATTTCTCGAATGGGGGGGGATTCAATTCCTGTGCTGACAACTGTGACGAAGCGACCACTTAGGACGGGTTTTCATACCAAAAAAAGCATCTATGTACCTTTTGAGAAGTTGTTACTAGATTTTGCCACCCTGAGTGCTACCAAATTCTGGTTTGGCCCACGGACTGGTTGAGCTTGTCAGAACTAATCAAATAGATCAGATGAAGTCTGTGAGTGTAAAAGTATTGCAAACGATGTGGAATGTTTGATGTTTACGCACTTTTTTTTTCTTTTTTTTTTTGGTTAGGTTGAGCAACAGGTGGAATGATTTGTGAAACGTCATGCTATAAATCATAACTCAGAGTAAAGTCATAGTAAAAACAAAAAAGCAAATATCTCAAAAACCCGATGTGCTAGAAAAAATGAATTTTTTTTTAAAATCAGGATTACAAAAAATACGCTCAAGGACACATAAAGCCATCACTGATAAAAAATAATAATAAAAAAATGCTGTTGACCATTGTTGTTTTTGTTGTTGTTTTTATGGTATGTTACTATCCTATATTATTATTGTATAAAAACAAAAGTATATAAAAATATCAGAGTAATTAAATGTAAAATAACAACAAATAAATTCCCCCAAAAATAACAAAAATATTAAAAAAAAAAACATTGTGTGAATAAAAACTGGAATAAAAAATATATATATTAAAACGGTGTGTGTGCTTTAAAAATTAATACATATAAAAAGGTAAACAAAATGTGTGTGAAAAATAAATGTGTCCTTGTTTACGCACTTGATCGCAGTCGAGTGCTGTGGAGTGCCTGCGGAATGTTGGCTTGCAAACAGTCCAGAAGAAGAAGAAGAATGGACGAATGCGAGCGAGGCTCGAGTTGGAGCGAGTCGGCCTTCGGGCCATACGAGGGCCGACGTTAGCGGCGCAAAAGCCGGCCGCCCGCCAACGTAGCGTCGGTCCTCTACCGCGATATTCCGCCATTCTTTCCAGCTGTGTTTATTCGAGTGTTTCCGTGGGAGGATCCGCTCGCCCGCCGCCTCTCGTTCCGACAAGCAGAGTTCGATAGCGCGCCTTTATTAGCGCATTAATTAAGTCGTTTTCCGCGGCTTTACTGGTTACACGACGCGGATCAGAGGCGTCATCAAAGCCCGCGCGGCACCGACAGCCGGGGTCCGTCAGGAGGGGGCTGCAAAAAAAATATATCAAAAATCCCCACAAAGTCATGAAAATGCTTTTGTAATTGAACTTAAAGAGCAAACAACAAAGTGTGTTTGGAGGGCCCGTAACCGCCGCGCTCGCTTATCCCTCGCTCGCTTTGTTATTTAATCCGGCGCTCTTTAATTACGACTCCGAGTAACGAACGGCCGTCATGTCGACGCAGTTCTCCCAAGCCACTTCGCTAATGATGGCAATGCCAATATTACGAGGTTCGTATTGCTCGCGACGCCAGCAATATTTTCAATACTGCTTTCAAACGTTGCCAACATATTTATGTTAACATATTTTATTTACATCTGTCTTTCTTGTCTTCCTTTTTCTAAATATTCTTGATATGTTTGCTGTTAACTCAGTATTCGTATTTTAAATGTGTTTAAAGCATGCGGGAGTACAACAAATTATTTTTGAACAAGTTCTGATTTCCACACGTCCCCGGCGATAAACGGAGATGGCATAAACTGATTTTCTCCTGAATTTTTCCGTTGGAATGTTTGTGAAATCCCGTCACGTCCGTTGATGCTGATGTGCAGCTGACAGTGGACGCGCTCCCGCCGCTGTCTGCCCGCCGCCCAGCCATCACGGCGAGGTGCCAGCGGACTAAACACTGGTAGCGTGCGAGCCGCCGGCCGTTGGCTTTAGCGGGGGGGGGGGGGGGTCCCTGAGCTTCGGCCTCTGCCCCTCCGCCCGTCGGCGCCTCCGCGGCCCGTGGCGCTTTGCTAACGGACGCCACGCCACGCCGAGGGTTGCCGCTAATGGTCGGCTTTTGCGAGGCCGTGCGCCGCCCGAGGGGAGTTAATGGACAAAGCAAGGCGAGACGACAACCTTTGACTGAAACGCCGTCAAACAAGTCAACTCGCTCAGTGCGAAGTCTTTTGTGCGCTTCGTGGAATCTACTCACAATCATGATTTCTTTCGTGCTGTATGTACGTTAAATGCAAACTGTGTATAGGGCGGCAGGTCTAGCCATGTTCGGTCCGAGAGAGTCCTGCGTGTTTTTCAGGGTCTCCTGCCTCCAACCCAGGTGTTTCCAATCTATGAAAGACCACTCGGACGCGTCACGAATCCGCCTCGAGTTGCATAATATCACATTGTAAGCTGAATGTGATCTTTAAAGTGGCGGCTGATGTCATTTGTTGAGAGGTCAAACTTCCAAAACTTTTAAAAGGTTCAAATCTCAGACAATGAATGGCCTTACCTGCGATTGGAATTGACTTTCCGCTGATTTTTTTTTTTAACAGTTCTTGAAAATGTCAGGTTAATATGTTTTTCCTAAAGTACTGGTTGCTATGGACATTTGAAAGATGCAAGTACAAAAACTTGAACCTTCCAACTTTGCTGTAACTTTGTCAATTTGTGAGCTACGTCCATGTATTATATACCATTTTAAAGGGAATTAAGTGCAGAATTTGAGTATAATCAATATCTCAATTTCGATTTTTTTGACAGAGCTGGTCACATATGGTTCGTTCGGGCTGCATACATTTGTGGATAAATATTGTGTCAATGTTGCATGTTATTGCTCGACATACTCAGGAAACAAATCTCCAGTTTCACTTGAGTAAAATCTCAATTGTTAGCGTGATGCTAAGCTAAGTCATGCTGTTCCTTCCAAACTGATGCACTCTTTAATGTGTTTGGATGCCATTTTTTGTCCTTTAGGTTAGCGCACTTGCTACACGCCCTCGTAACTAATGTGGCGCTCTTCTTTTGTGTGCTTAATGACACAAATCAATTAATGACTCACGCTAATGGCACTTGATGGGCGAGGGAGGATGTCATTGCCTCAGCGCTTTAGCGCAGTCAGCCCGGAGGCGTGAATGATCGGCGGCGGCTTTAAAAAAATGAAAGAAAGAAACAAAACAACTGTCGGTGAACATTCTTGTGGTTCCGAGAGTGCGTCGGAAACACACAAGTATCACTCGTCCATATTGATTTTATCTTCATGAATGTCAAATCATGCTCGTGTGTCACACCCATCACCTCAATTTTCTCACACATTGTTGCGAAATAGGACGCAATACAATAGAATCATAGAATAACACTTTCAATCGCTCAGTCCCTTGAACAATGTGACACCTCTGACAATCCAGTCAAAAGGTACAACAATTAATCGACAACTCATCAATTAGCTCAAATTAACTATAAACTATTTTGAAATCTATGAATCGTTTACAGACATTGTTTCACTTAAAATCGTCCAAATCCTCGGAATTTCGAACTCTCAAGTAAATAGAGTCCTTCATAAAAGCAGGCTGATTATTTGTGTGTGTTTTCAGAATGAAACATTTGCAAAGGTCGAAAAAAATCATCGACATGTTTGTCAATTTTCTGATAGATGCTACAGACCAGACTAGTAACGGAATCATGATTAAATTATGTGTGTGCATTTTCTGTACTTTTTATCTATGGACTTTTTTCCGTATCTGATTCATCAATTAATCCCAAAAAATAATCAACAGATTAACTGAATGTTAAAATAATGATTAGTTGTAGTTGCAGCAATGGCTTGTTTTGTAAAATGTGCCAACAAAAATGAGGGGGAAAGCCTACTAGAACATCCGAACTTATTTGTGGTTAATCAGAGGCTCTTTAGTCACATTTAACGTGAATTTGAATGTGATTGGTTAATTCTGAACTCGGTTAAAAAAGAGGGTGTGCAGACTTTTGCAATCACATTATGTTTAGCTTATTTTTATTGTTGAGTTGTGCATGTTATAAGGCACATTAATGGTGGAAATGACAAATCTTGGTTTTCATTTTTTAAATATCAATGTCTGTCACGTGACAACGTTTGAAAGTGACGTTTTCAATATGAAGAAAGCGTCACTCATATTGAATTTGTTTGTTTTGGGCATTTTGGCTGCTTTCAGCCCTCGCACGGCCTTCATAGCCCCGTTCACGTGGCACTTGATCGGATACAAAGACGGCCGCGCGCGGCGTGTGCAAACTTTTGCAGCTGACAAACAAAGCGCTTGCAGGTGGCGGGGAGAAAAAAAGGAAAGCGCAATAATTACTGCTTCCTTTTTAATTGCTGTAATCCAAACAGACGGCTGATTGGCGTGCGCTGCCTTTTGTGTGGCGATGAAATTTCCACGCGTGCTAATGCGCTAATGATGAATGCTGAGTGGGTGAGCCAATGGCGGCTTCCTGTTTGCTATCTGGGACAGGAAGCGGCTTGTAATGCCGGCAATAAACATCAGCAGCAGCAGCGAGGTCCACCGCTGGAGTAATAAAGGGGCTTTTCCCGCCTTGCTGTTCTGTGTGTGAAAGGTACAGACATGAAATGGGGGTACAAAGGAAACCTGGCAACTCTCTGGCTTTGTTTGAGTTGCTCTTCTGTGTGAAAGGTACCAAAACGGAATGGGGACGGTGGTTTTAAGGCAACGATGCAGAATGATGGAAAGAAGATGAGCTCTCTCACTGTTCTGTGTGAAAGGCACCGACATGGATTGTGGGGGAGAAATGCAACTTGGGAATTTCAGCCAGGCTTTTTCCATTGAGGCATTTCTGTGTGAAAGAGGGACACAAAATTAGAGCTTCTGTGTGAAAGGCACTGACGTGAAACGGGAAAATAAAGGCAACCGTGTTTTCAACTGCGTGAAAGGCACCAACATACAAACTAAAATGCTCGGCTAGCTGTTGAAAAGGTACTGATGGGATAGCAGGGACGAAGATACCCTGGCAATTTCCTGGCTTCAGGGGGACAAAAGCCACCTAACATTTTCCACTGTTGTGTTTGAAAGACACTAAGCTAGGACAGGAGAGCAAAGGTGACCTGGTTCTGTGGGAAAGGCACAGATCTTGGATCGGGGTAGAACCTCTAATGTGCCATATTTACCATCTCCATGTTTGATGTACCGTACTCGGAGAGTTCATGATTTATACACACCTAATGTTACGTTAGTTCCATATTTTGAGACATCTGCAATGTACCATATCCGCATCATATTCAATGTCTGCATACCTTTAGCGCAGCGGATTGACATCATATTGAATGTCGAGCTGATGAATGCGTAACAATTTCAAATGAGAGTTGTTAGTTGGATTCACGTTAAAGCTTGCTAAACGATGTGACTTATGCAAATGCTGCGGCGCATAATGCGACGGTTATATGCTAATTCTGACCGTGCGTATCGTGAAGAGTGATTAGCATTTGCATAGCATCACTCCGTGGCTTCTATACGTTTCGATGCTGCAAGAATAAATGCGCCTTATCTTTCTTTGGGCTGCAAGATCCAAACTTATTTCAAGGTTTTAGTCAGGCGAGGCGTTATCTCAGCGGAACTCATATCTCGTATCAACTGATGACTTTTTTTTTTTTGAAGTCAAGCCTGAGCAATCTCACGGCTTTTGATGTTTCGCCGCCTTCACACTCGTCTCATTTGCGTATCGCACCAGCGACATTTCCACCCTCTGGCTTGATTAGTCAGCACGCGCTGTCGCCACAGCGCCACCGTCAGGATAGAGAGGGAACAAAACGGCGGCAGATCAAGCGGAACGCTCAAATGCTTTTAGGGCAGGGGTGTCGACCTCAAATTAATACGAGGGCCTCTTAAACCCAAATTTGATCGAAAGTGGACCGGACCAGTAATGTTCATGGTCTAATAATGTCAAAATAACGACAGCTAAAAATATGTCCTTTTTTTGTGCGTGTGCGAATAATTAATTGGTTAATTCATTAATTAAAATGATAATTAGTTATATGAATGATTGCAACATCATCTGAAAATGAGTCCCGCATTTTTGTATCCGATCCTGAGTAGCAGCCACATTTCTGAATGTCATTTAAATGGTCGTCGTTTAAAAAAAAAAAAAAAAAAAATGGTCGTCGGTGCACCCTGCAGTGGACAGAATTAGCAACAACAGTTCAATTCAGCGAAAAACTGCTGTTTTGTCCCCAAAGATGGGACCCCCTGAGGTTCTGGCCCGCGGGCCGTATGCTTGACACCCTTGTTTTAGAGGGCCGAATGAGACTGGGATTTTCCTGCTTGTGGTTTGTGCGTGACATGTTTGCTGCTTTCTGTCACGTGGCTGTTGGGTCAGTGTGTAAATGGATGCCATACGTTAGCTGAGATAGCGTAGCATTGATGAAACACTCTGCCCTTTCGCGCCGTCGCGTGCGCCACCTTTTCCCAATAAATCTTTGCGCTTGTTAGCTTGACTGCAAAAATATCCCAAGCTGACTCATTAATGAAGACTACCGACTATCGACATGTAAACCGTCGCCAGCAACGACGTGCAATGCAAAAGCAAGCCATTAACACACGCCGTTAACATGCTAGCAATCGATGGCCATATCACTGGCGACGTCGGCTGACAATTAGCTGCTATACAAAAAGACTCCAAATCAAATCTTGAGGCGACATTTACTGCTTAATGCGCTAACAAGGACCATATCGGTGACTACGTTCGCTAACAATTAGCAGCTGTGGCTATTCGAAACAAATGCCATAGCTGCGTGTAAAATTTCACAGGTGAATTTGGCATTTGTGTCTTTGATTCTTTCTCCCGTGAATACAGTAAACGTATTAAAGTGCATTGACAACTATGGCTCTCCTTGCCCACTTGTGAGGGCATGGCACTTCCTTAATTGCGCCGTTCACTTTCGAGATTGCATTAACAATCAACACTGGAAATCATGTGACCGGCCATTGCCAACATCCTACTGAAGAATGTTACAGTACACTACCGGCCCGTCTGCCACCTCCACATGCGGGTTTGTGTGTGCGTGCGTGCGTGCGTGCGCACGCGCGCGTGTTATCAACATGCTAATTGCATGCAGCTACTGCTCACAGCGGCAAATTGCAGAAAAATGGCCGAGTCGTGCGCTCGTTCATCACGCCACGCTGGCGCGATCGATATCGCCATCGCCAGTGATCCATCAATGTCGCACGCCACAACAATTACGCACACAACACACACACACACACACACACACACACACACCCACACACACACACACACACACACACACACACACACACACACACACACACACACTACAGGTAAACAAGTGCTAAGTAGCCACGTGTTGTTACATTATGAAGCCATTTGAAAATATTTGTTGTACTGTATAGTGGCAGCATGGCGATCTAGCGGTTAGCACATCTGGCTTATTTTTCTGAGGTTCTGGGTTCGAGTGCACTGCGACGCTTCCATTTGTCTGGCTTTGACCTTGAATCCAAAAGCTTGACTAAAAAGTCCAACGTTGACCCTTTGCTGGTAAGCACGGGGAGGAGGGTGATGATGATGATGATGATGATGATGATGATGATGATGATGATGATGATGATGATGACGGCGGCCGCCTCATTAAGTACTTCTTGCTATCAGACATCAATGGCGGGCGCCCGCTGGCTTGAGCTTTGTTGTCTCGCCGGCGTTCCAGCCGGTTGGGACACAATTAAGCCACTCAAGCTGAGCGCAGGATGACAATTCAGTTTGAGTTGAAAGACGACCAGTCGCTGATGATGGCGCGGTTCCGGTGCAGTGCGGCGTGTGGTCGTTGCGGGCGCTCGGCTCAAATCTTTGCTTTGCTTGGCGCGACGTGCCACTCTTGGAATTGACAATGCGGCATGATACGATTCAACCAATCTCGATAGTCACGATGCGTCAAAAGCTACGACGGCTTGAATGTCATTTGCTCCAAGTGTGATACGATATGCAAATACGGTTGCAATAGTAATCTTGACACTCGATATGGTCAAGAAATATCGAAAGCTACTCCTGATACGATATGATTTGCTCCGATTACGATACAATCTGATTCGATCCGCTCCAATTCTGATTCCATGGAATTCATTGCAATTCCGAGATGGTCAAACTGGATCTCATTTCGATTCATTCCAATTACGGTGATATGATCAAATTCAGTCCATTTCCAACAGAATACAATACATCTCATTGTCTTGTATAAACTCTTTGAAAGTAAGACTTTTGTTAGCATGGAACTGTTGCTTCCACGTTAGTCCTTTTCTCTGTGGCAAGGATACAAAATGGCGGCTCGCCCGGGTTAACAATTAACAGCCATGAAATATCGTGGTACGTAACACACAGTCTTGCCTTATGGTTTTAAACAATACAGCTAGCTAGTAATAGCAAACATTAGCCAAACTTCCCACGATGGTGGCTTGACGCATAATATTGACATTTGTACTAAGTTTGGGTCATAATTAGCTTTTTCCCATCACCAATCTTCCAAAATGTCAAGATTACCTATAGGTCAAATTTACCCGCAACACTTCATGCCATTTGACAGACGACCGCCATAATTAATTGCGCTGATGAGTTTGCCTTTCACGTCCAATTAGCGCTGATGTGCTTGACACGCTAGCATTTTGGAATGGCGGCGACGGCTCCGGCGCATCAAATCAAGTGCTCCCAAACCAGTAGCAATGCGTCGCTGGCGTAATTACACGGAGTCCGCCGTTGCTCACGGCAACCGCCCCCTCTACTCGTGGCGAAGCGGCAGGTCTGATGGTAAAAGTTTTCTTCTTAAGTGCTGCCGGAAATTGGACTTAAAGTGGAATTCTCGCAAAGTAGCTATTTTGTTTTATTGCCTTTACAAAGGTCACATCTATCATCAGAAACCACTAGTCAGCTTGATAAGTGAAATCAGAAATGTTTTGACCCACAATTAAGTTTCAAAAAGTCAAACCTGAAAAGTCTGACATTTTGGTTCGAATTGTATTTTGCCAATTCACGCAGACTCAACGTGGAAATTCAGTCCCTGAAGCCGCTTTGACCAACAACAGAATAGTTTAGTACATACCGTATATTTATCACAAGTAGCTCCACAAAAAAAGTCTCAAGTCCCTGAAAAGTTACAAGAAGTTTGTCATTTTGATTTCAAGCGGCCATTTTAAGGGGTCCTGCAAAAATGAACTCATCCTAGAAATTTTGTACGGCAGCTACTAAATTTGAACCATTTATACAAACCGGATAGCCCATGTCAAATTACAAAGAATTTCAAATTTCATCATTTTGTGTGGGATGGATTATTTGCATTCAAATAGAAAACTAATAATTGAACTTGTGAATATTTAAAACAATTCAAAACAGACAGTTTGACTTAGCAACATGAGATTCGTTCGACATGTCAATAGTCAGGTTTCCATCCAATTGTTTTGAATATTTGAAGCAAATTTACTTCTGCCCGTTTCCATCTTGTTCTTCTTTTGCAAATATTGAGAGGGGACTCCGCCGCTGTAGGTGGCGCTAAACACCACAGAGATGTGATCCACCATTCATTTAAAAGAAGACGAAGAAGACCAGGAAGTGACTGCGCCGTGCGATGACGTCGGTATTTGGGACCACAAACGTTCGTGTGCCGTAATATCCGGTCAAAACGTGCGACGTGTGTCCGGTCTTGTCAGCGGCTGTTCGCAAAACCCGTTTCCTTAGCCAAAATTCGCATTCTAAGCCGAAAAACGTTGTTTTGCGAATTTTGGACCCTTTTTGGAATTTCTAGCTTTTCCATTCAGTTTCATTTTCGCATTTCTTGACGATTGGAATAAGAAATGGGAGGATGCAAACCCGACTCATCACGAGTCGACCCGCAAAAAAGTGTCGAGAAGCCATGCCTGCAAGACAAAGGAAGTCGGCCATTTTGGTTGGAAGTCATTTTCCTGTCGCATTTAAGTGTTTGCTGGACTTTTGCATTGTTTTCATAAGGTGTACTTTTGTTTCCTTCCCCTTTGCCCCACCTTCATGTCTTGGCTGCTCCTTTGGTTTTTGCCAAGACCTGGTCTGGTCTGGTCTGTGACTTGCATCAATCCATCATCTCCCTTCGGCCACCTGCGTCATTCGCGTACTTGTTCCGTCTTGTCGATTTGTCGGTCAGCGCTCTCGTGTTCTTGGTGTCCGTTCATTGCCGTCATTTTGCCGTCATGTCACTACTTTGTTTACTTTGAATCAGTTTTTTTCTCCTGACTTAGCTGATTTTCTTTTTTTAATCTATGATATACTGTGTTTGCTCTTTTCGTAAATACTGCAACTACTTTTTGTGTGTGTGTGTGTGCGCGCATTCCTCGCTTGTCCAGAAGTCCACGACGACGAGTCTTTCTTAGTCCTTCTTGGAGATTTTGTTCCATTTCTACCAAATTGTAAAATGTTGTCTACTGGACAGATGAGTGATTCGTAAACATGGTTTGGAATGATTCCCAAAATGTGGATGATTGCACAACATTCTCATATGTGGGGAATCAAATGAAGTCTGAATTGTGGCAGTGTTCCTCTTGAATCATCAATTTCATCTCATCACCCTAAAGCCGTCTTTAGCTGTGGCTGTTAACAAGCATTTGGACAATGTCCTCTTCAACTGCCACATGACGATTCCACCACCAATCTATTATATCCATTGTGTGTGTGTGTGCGTGTGTGTGCGTGTGTTTGCTTGCCACTAATCCCTCCATTGATTGCATGTCAGTGTTAATGCTGGGCTGTTGAATGTTGCATTCTTTTTGTCTGATCGAATTGCGCACGCGCGTGCGGGCCGAGCGTCCTTTCCTGGAAGTTGTCGCCATCATCGAGTGCGAGGAGACGGGGCTCTCCTCTCGGGCTGCCGTCGCCATGGCAACCTCCTCCGGGGCCGACTCCTCCGTCACTGCGGAGGCACAATCGAGTCAGGCGTCAGGCGGTCGCCATCTGCGCCAACGCGCCAATCCGCTCTCAAGGATTTCTCTTCCATCAAAGGGCTCCGACTCCAAAACGGAGATTGTTGATTATTGTGCAGCGGCAATCGCGATGGGATCTAAGACCAGACCGCGACGTTTGCCAAATTTGTCAGCATCTCGGCAGAGAATGTGCCGTGAGTGATTGCCTGAGTTTTAAAGACGCTCATCAGGCATCAAAATCAAAGGCCCTTTCCGTCTTTTTCCGATTTTCATGCAGTGTTTAGAAGGGACGAGGACTGTCCTTCATCACGTTTCCCCTTTCACGCTGCCCATCGGAGGCAAATGTGTCCTGGTTTGGTGTCCAGAAGTCCGCCGGCCTTTTTGCAGGCTTCTGACGTCATATCGGAGTCGAAATGTTGCCTGCATAATAGTGTGGATTTTATCAGCCATTTTTAAATGTAGTCAATCACACTTGTTAGTTTTTATCATAGTTGGTCAACCTCATCACATTTTTTGGGGTCAAATTTTAGTCCAAGAAAACGTAATTTCATCCGTCTAATTTTAGTCAACGGAAACTGTCAACATTTTAGTCTCGTTTTATGCACAATATCAACAAGTGGCTATTATGATTTTATCCTACAAGCTAGTAGCTAGCTAGCATTAGTTAGCGGTTAGCTAACATTGTTTGAGCCTATAGCTGTTGCATTAATGTTAAGTTGCACTTGCTAGCTGAAGATATGGGGGGGGGGGGGGGGGGTCCATGCGTATTGGTGACAGATTAGCAGAGATAGGATTTTACAAAATGTTTGTCAACTAAAATGTCCATCGATTTTAGTCCAGTCTTTATTAAATGAGCAAAATTTTCTTCTCATCCTCATACTGATTGTTGTTTATTAATGTTTTTTTTAGTCTAGCTTCCGTCCGGTGAAAAATGCGTGTTGACGAAAATATCTTTATTTAATTTTCGTTTCCAAAATGAACACATAAAAGGGCATAGCCTGACACTTGCTGGCCCCGCCCCTTTGTCGACATGCATCAAACGATGCGCAGAGCGAGCATGTTCCCAATTGTTTGTCTTTTTCCGATTCCAAAAACACGTTTGCCTGTTGCTGTTCGTTTAGAGGCGTGAAGGCGCCGACGTAGCCTGGCGAGGCTGCAGTTCATTGTTTGCTTACGTGTGCCCTGACACTGACTAACGACCACGACGTTGCCGTTGTTCTCGTCGCACTTATAGTGTAGTGCCGTGTTGTATATTTATGGCACGTCCACTGCATAGAATGCTGTGCACATAACTCACGTTTGCTGCAAAGTGCAGTACAGGAAAGTATGTGGTTTCCGACCCTTCTCGTGCTGCAATTTGTGTCATGCGTGCGTGCGTGCGTGCGTGCGTGCGTGGGTGCGTGGGTCCAAATCCAATTAAGAAGTTGTTCCATCCTTCCTGTCAAAACAAAATGTCATCACATGGTGTAAGGTCAGTTGCCGGCTCTCGGGTTTGCGTCCTCGAACCTATAATTAAGTCAACATATTTCCGTCACTTTCAAACGGTAAACGGTTTATAACCCACTGAATTTCATTGACAACATCAATTTTTGATATTGGCTGACGACTTGAATTAAAAGTCACACTTGTCCCAAATGAATTTTCATGATTTGCATCATATTATCCCAAAATGCTACGTATATTTTTGTGGATCTTATTAGGGATGTAAAAATATCCAAACATCACAATATGATATTATCACGATATGAAACTCATGATATGACCATTAGCATGGATTTTAAACATAGAAGGGCCAAAACATCCCTTATGAAAATGAATTGCACGCAAAAAAAATAGCCACCAGAGGGTGCTAGAACTGCACAAATGGAAATCAACCTGACTGCTTTTAATATCGTGACATGACGACGACGGTATTGTGGCAGTTTTAATATTGCAATATCACGATATTGCCGTTATCGTTACATCCCTAGTGGATATAGATATATATTGTCTCCTATTGCTTAATCGAACTTTTTAATATGAGTCTTTCTTCAATTGATTTGATATATTTGGTCCTTCCATGTCACTCACGCTGTCTTTACTGTTAATGCCACTGGCAAGAGCCTCGTGATATTGTTAAGATGTGACAACAAAATGGATGGTGTTATTTATCAGCTCGGCGTATATCGGAATTTGTGAACAGGCCAGGAAAACCGTTGCAGGTCTTTACCATTATTACGATTGACACGTGTGGAGTAGTGAGAATTTCTGCACTTGTATCTGCAGAGTTTGGAGGGCAACACGTCATTTGCGCCACTCACACGGCGGCGATGAAACTATTTCGTCTTTCTCGTTTTGCACTTTTTGTCTCCGCGTAATCTCAGAAGTGTATTCACCGTTTGCTCTGTCCGTCGATCCTATCAATAAAGCTGCGGCAAAATTCAACTTGATATTCTGATCTTTCTATTACAGCTTGACAAAATCTTGAAGCTCAGATGACATTTGCATTGAAACCGGTATATTTATCTCTTGCTTGTTCTTTACTGTTACGGCGTCAGATTTGAAATGAAACTTTTGGAGAAAAGGACATCAAGCATATATATTTTACATATTTAAAACTAAGGCAGTATAAAAACATGGCTAACGAAGAATAAAAAAAAACACACATTTATTTCCAAGTATCTTTACCATTCTTAATCGTATTGTATGACAATGACCGACGCACATGTGCCTAAAGTGTACATTTATGTGTGTGCGTGTGAGCTGATGATGCGCGTGGTGCGTCTTGAGGGTTTTCATCTTGAGCGGTGGCGAGAGATTAAATGTAATAAGTTTCCATATTCATGAGCTGGTGTGCAAGCAGCTTATTATTCATTGTCGTGTTCACGTGTCGCCGCACTGGTGAAGGCGCGCCGCAAGAAAGCTGACACATGCGCCAATGTACGCATTATTACAAGTGGCAAGCGCCGCCGCGGCTATTAACCACACGGCCGTGATGACAACGATGATGTCGTCTTGATAATGGGGGGAGGGAAAAAAAATTGCTTTTATTTCTCACATTGACAACTGCCATTTTTTTGGGGCGCAGTGATGCTTTGACATACGAGGTCGATTTGTTCCTTGTCCGCGCTAGTAACTCAAAACACTCAAATCGTCCTTTCCAGTTGAAACCAGTACGAAAAAATAACCCGCAGTAATATTAGTAATTCTTTGCATTGACAAAAAAAATATCTGGAACTTAACTTGTGCTAAAAACAACAGCAGCAAAAAGACAGACGGGCCCGCCTGCTGCGGCAGCTGCTGTGCAAAGTGGGCGGAGCGAGCACCGTCAACTCGGCCACTAGATTTCAAAGCGCAACACATCAATATGGGACATTTTCACACAGTTGGATCAATAATGGTCAAATTAATTCATTTTCTTATGAGCATTTTGAAGTGGATTTCATTCAAAAAGTAATCAGTGTTTCTAAGATTTTTATTATTTTTTTTATTAATTATATATTTATAATTATATAATAGAATTTTATTATAGTCGTATTTACTAAAAATAATATTATTCACACTTAACGTCAAAATGTATCTAGCAATATGTGCCCCAAATGAAAATTCACAATTTGTATGATGTATTTTGGAGATGCAAATTCCATATTTGGATATAAAGGATGTTTCTCCTTTTGTTGAATCAAACTTTTCCATGAAAAACATCACATGTGCATCTTTGTGTCTTAAGCGTTCAAAAGGGTCCGTCCACGTCTTTGCCGTTCATGTCAGTGGCGGGAGCGTCATGATGTTGTTGCAATACACCAGAGGGATCTGCCATCTGAAGTGCTAGCATGTAGCAAACATTTTTCATTCACAAAACAATAGACAGCAAACTCGATGTTATTTCTGAGCTATGTATGAATTTGTGGAGGTGTAAAGTAAAATAATTCCAACAAAAAAAATACGATTGTCTTTACTGTTATTGAATTTTTTGAAATTTACTGCCTGTGTGACTTCATTAGGTTTCATAAAATTGGCTCATTTCTGTACGTTCTCTTTTATTGTGTGTTTGTATTTATATTGATACAAAACAGTGGTGATTTCATTGATTAAAAATGTAACATAATTATAAAAAAACAGGAAAAAGTCACAGTATTAAATCGACAGGTATTTTAAGGATGTGTAAGTTATTGATTATTTTATGGTCACAATCGTAACATGATTTTCCTTAAAGCCGCACTCAATCTTCTTGTTTCTCGTTCTCTCATTTGATTGACAGGTCGGACGTGTTGATGAGATCTTTTCACTCCACTTGCATTGTGTGTGTGTGCGTGCGTGTGCGTGTGCGTGCGTGTGCGTGCGCTCGTGTGCCAAATAGCGGGTAGCAATACAAAACAAGTGGTGTGTTATTAGTAAGGTCCATTAGTGTGTCTGCCACCCCCGCACACACACACACACACGTGCACACTCACACACACCCAGAAGTGCAAAGTTGTGATGTAAGAACAACAAAGGAAAGGTGACATTTCCGTCCGGCACTTGCGCTTCATTTGTTTTCATGTTAATGTCTGAAAACAAGAGAAAAGCTCCCAGCTGTGTCCGTGTTAATTATTCAGCTTTGACCCGTCGAGCTGCTTTCAGCTGCTTTTGTCTTTCGCCGCGTTGGCAGCGTCGTACAACACTTTTGGCTTTAGTATTTATTTATTTTATTACATTTTTTTATGTCTTTGTGTAAATCCCAGACATCACTTTGAGAAGAAGACAATTGATCCCAGCAGGAGATTCCCGGAATAAAGACAACACTTTAATAAGCAGCAGACGATGTGACGAGCTGCCGCAAGGACATACTAGCGCACGTGCGCGCGCACGCACGTGCGTCGTGCGCACGTGTATTATTATGAGTCACCCTCTTTAGTTGTCAGGTTAAGTGTCTAATCGTCAGCTTGATGTGCGACATCATCATCATCAGGTGTTCCACAAACATTCTTCCGACCTTCGTTCTCCTCAGTGTTAGCGTTAGCATCCTCGCTCAAGTCAAATGTCTCTCTCGTGTGTGCGTGTGTGTGTGTGCGCGCGTGTGTGTGTCCATCTAGCAAGGGTCATTAACGCGAACACACATCCATGCGTTTGTCATGTTGAGTGATGAATGTTAGCATTAGCGTCTAATTAGCGACGGGCCCGAAACCAAGATGGCTGCTGGCCGGTTTGTGTTGTCCATTATGCAAATGAGGTGGGCGACACCTCGTTAGCGTTTGCGCTTAATTAGCTGGCGGCTTTAAATCGACCTTAATGGCAACATCTGAAAAGTGACACTTTGGATTGGGTTATTGATCGTTGATCGTTCCACTTGTTATGTTTGAAATGCATTTGATATTATTGTTGTTATATGTTTGAACACACACACACAAAACAATCATTTTAAATTTTAGAACACCATAATGTATAGTAGCTAGCTAGCATGTTGTAGCAGGCAGCTAGCAAGGCTAACGCTGAGAAAGCAGACGCTAAACATACCTGCAATCGATTGGTTCTGGATTTCCACCCACCAAATGAAGAGAGCACACATCAGGTGTCTTCGGTGACAATTTTGTTGAATTGTACATGCTTGAACCCAGCGGAGACGTTCCTCTGGAAACTCCCTTCATTCGATCCCGGTCACAACATTGCCAATAACATAGCGGCCGACACCAAAGAGGTTTGTTGCAACCGTAATACGTCTGTTAAACATATTGTTGGTGAAGTCAGTTCAACAACGTTTACGTTGTACGAATACACTCCCTCAGTCTGCGTTTCTTGTCCGAAAATCAACTGGCCACGCCCGTGCGCCGTGCGCTGTTCTAAAAAGAGTACTTTGGGCGTAATTGTAAACTGCCCTCTTCAATAGCCTATTTGTTTTTTGTGTGATCTGGGAATTTTCTGACCCAAACCCTAAAACCCCTAAAGCTAACCCTTACTCTTAACCGCTTAATCCGAGCTGTAGCGCTAAAAATGTCACCCTAATCCAAACACCTTGATTCTAACCCCTACCCTCGAAATCCCTAAATCTAACCCGAGCCATAATTCCCATCACCCTAACCCTTAAAACCCCCCCCAGACCCCGAACCATAACCCCATCAAATCCTAAACACGAGCCTCGCCAAACCAAACTTTAACCTCAGGAGGCGGGAAATTGACGTGTTGACGTCCCTGCTTTTGGTCTGTACCTTTCACACAGAAGCCAGCCAGTATAACATTGCGATTGTGTGTGGTTTGAAAAGTTCACACCCCCGTTCCGGCATTCCGCTAGTCCCTTTCACACAGCCTCCGTCTTGAAGAGGAACGGTTCAACTCCTTCCCCTCAATTTATGCCGGTACCTTTCAGTACTTCGACAATTTCTGCTTTAAAACCTCCCACATTGAAATCTTTTGTCTGGTAATGACAGTTACAATCACACACAATACATTTTTTTCACGTGGCCTTTGACAGGACGTCGAAAGCCGGGAAATGCGCCGCTGCCCGTCATCCCCCATTTAGTTTTTGGTACCTTTCACCCAAAACGGCAACAATGGAACAAAAAGAATACGGCTTTGAGCAGGAAGTGTGAAAAGGGGCCGGAGGCCAATGAGTGTGTTAATGTTCCAGCGCAATTGCGAAGGTACTCTCAAATTGTTCCGAGCGCTTTGAGTGTTTCTTGGCAGAACCGACAATCACAAGCACTCCGAGGCGATGTTTTGTCCCGGCGTAAAAGCATCCCCGCCACCCTTCCGGTACTTTCTGCCACGGGAACAATGCGCTTCTCGCTCCTCAGAGAACACGCCGAGAACAAAAAAAAGAACAAGATACGCTTTCACGCTGTTCTCGCCGCCGCCAACCAGGAAAATCGTCTTCCTCTTCTTTCAACTCGCCTGTCGCCAGACAATATTTGTATTTAATCTATGGGATTAAAAACAATATATCTTGTTGCAAAATAATTTCCAACCTGATTACTGTTCATGTTTTTGGGGGTATTGTTGTTTCGTGATGAAACAAAATAGGAAAAAAAAGAATGAAGCAATACAACACGAGCGTGAGTCATGTCGTACTTGCCGACATCATTTGAACCTACTTGGCTACTAGTTTGCACTAGTACACTTCTGAGGCTAATTCGGACCGCAGGCTCGCCTACATTTCATTTACAGGTTACGCTGCCTGCAAATGACAATTATTTGTATTGTTTATTCAACTGATTGTTAATTTGTGTTCAATTGGTTATGATTCCGCTCGCGCTTTGGTGATGGCAAAAAGTGTTTATCAATGTCTTAGTTTGAATCGGCACAAATGATAATCGGTCTGCTTTCATGAAGAACGACTGCAATACCTGTTGAGAGACTGAAATCGCAAGATTGGGACCATTTTAAGCGAAACGATGGCTCCAAACAATGAATCCTTTTTTTGCGCTCTCTTTTGGTGAACGACGTAAATCCCGCGCCGGGAAAAGTGGGACAATTTCGCAGGCGAGCGCTGGCTGGCGGACTTAAGTGTGCGGTCTGTGCCGCTGTGGGAGTGATCAGGGCCAATCCAAGTGGCTCCTCCCATTCCCTTTAAATGTGTCCACGTGCTCGTCACGTATCGACAGTCCCGGCATGCGCGAACATCTGCAACATCAAGTCGGCACGCCGATCGTAAGTGCGACCCACTTTTACGACCGTGATTGAAAACATGTGCGATTGATCAAACTCGTCACATGAGACCAAAGGTGGTCGTCTTTTGGCTCTGCTGGTATCGGCGCCCCGCCGCAGATGTGCTGTCCACCAAAATAGAAACCTTCATGATGCCATTTTTTTCTTCCCGTCTTTCCTGTCAAGACGCCACTTGGAGCAGCTGACGCAGTCGCCGTCTTCCTTTTTGGTGTCGCGCTTCCTTTTTGTCGCTTTTGGCTTGTCTTGTGTCTTCTTGTTTTGCTGCTTGTTTTGTCTACTGGAGCTCCTCCGCGGAGCACACTCGCTCCTCACAACACTTTTCCTCCTTCCTGACAGCTGCGACTTTTTTTTTTGGGGCGAGCCTCGGCGACGGGCACGCGTGCGCGCGGGGCGGAGGTGGCGAAGCGAGTGTGTCTCTCGGAGAGCGAGAAGCGCGGCAAGACGGCGGAGAACACAGACGGCGCTTGTGTCAATCTCATAAATCAGACACAAAGCCACAGGGCGCCTGTCATTTCTGCACAAATGCGATAACTGTGTGTGTGCGCGTGTGTGCGTGTGCGTGTGTGTCACACTGCAGGGCAAGCGTGTTCCTCGCCATCAAATGCAGACAAGCGATAGATGCAAACTCCCTCCGGCCGAAGGGCTTTATTGACTCCATTCCGAGCCTTCCCTGCACACGCTCATTCTATTTACAAAACATTGGAGTCAAGTATTATTGTGTCAATGCTGCAGAGCAACACACTCAGAAAAAAAAAAAAAAAAAAAAAAACGCTCATTGGCGAGACTCCTCCTATCTTGCTCTCTGCTCACCATGCATACCACCGCCCACACTCTGTGTTGCAGCAGTTTCAATAACGTCGTGGTTCCCAACAGCTTCCGTCGATTTTCTTTTCCATTTTCCGGAACTTTCTGCCTCAAACAATCAAACTCATCTCTATCATTTCAAATGTTAGCGAGGGAAACCCGCACACCCGCTTCAAGCTTTTCATCCACCGTCTGCGATATGTTGCTATATCGCACCCTGCATGTATTTGGTGGTCTGTGCGTGTGTATTCGTTTTTACCGGACTTCTGTGTTCCGATGCGTCCTGACCGGAGAATCTGTTCTCAATTAAAAAATCAAGGTTGAATAAATAAATACATGAAATAAAGCCCAAGATCAAACATCAACGAAGCGGACACGGGTGCGTTAAGACACGCACGTCCCTTTGGAACGTACATTTCCAACTTCAAACAACGCCCGCTTCAAAAGAGCCACCGGCGTTGCACGCGGTCGACGCTAACGTCTGGAAAAGCTGAAAAAGCTCAAAGAGGGACGTAACTCCCTTCGTAAACTCAACTTTAAACATCGAAATAGGGTTAACGTGAGCGTTAATACGCACGGGCCCGTGTGAACGCACAATCGGTTTCCTAACACAATTTGAAACGAGACAGAAAGTGTAAATGCACTCGACTCCCTTTGGATCAGCGCATAAAACATCAACTGAGAAGCTGAAATAAACCAGCAAACAAAGAGCCACGATCGACATCAAATTCTTGTTGCAACGCGACAAAAATATCAAAAAAGCGGGACACATCACTTTGATTTGTTTTTGATTTAGAAGTTTACTTCAAACATGCGTTACATAAAAATATTGTGAAGAGAAAACTTGTGGGAAAAAAAAGAAGCAATTCAAGCAAACGGAAACAAAACCCAACGTCAAACAAATTAACAAGAGATCAAACTTTCGGGTCGTTTTCATATAAAAACGGTCAGAATTTCATTTTTGAAAAACAATTCATTTCACTTTATGAGTATTAGAATTTTTGCCAGTTGTTATTATTGAAAAGGTAGTAACTATTTACAGCAGAAAAACATGTTCACCATTTTATGTTCCAAATGAAGTGTTGTGATTTGCATTTTTGCATCTTCGCAGTTTTTTTGTTTTGCTTCTTTTACACATGGTTCATCTTTTTCATTTAAGCTGTCTTTGACGATGTTGCAATACACCAGAGGGATCTGTGACATGACATGCCAGGATGCGGCGGACATTTTATTCTGTAATACTGCCGGTTATGAAAGAAAATGGAAGGAGGTGTCAACAAAACTTTTTCTGGTGACAGAAGAGCGTCTACTCGTTCTTTCGGTACTTTTGCGGCTCATATTGTCGCAGAACACAACATTCTTCAGTCAAAATGTTGTCAAACTGCTGGCAATGTGGGGAATTCAACTGCTCTGAAAAATGGCTGATTGGGACTGATTTGACATTTCGTCTATGAAATCATCTTTTGTGAGTTTTGAGATGGACACAAAATATTTTCAAAACTGTGTTTTTGAAATGGATTTGACTTTGTTGATGGAAGTACGCAGCCCATTTGGTAATGCTTCTATTTTCGTTTCATATCACGGCGCGGCGAGGTGATATTCATTTCAGGCCCGCGGATGTCGTCAAGCCAACATCCTGCATTTATGCGTTAATTGCTCTCCGCGTTGCCGACCGATCCGAGTGCGAGCCGAGTGACGCTCGTTTGTCTCGTTTACTGCTGACGGCGACGTTGCTCCGCTCCATCGAGCTAATGGCGTTAGCTTAGCGGGCCGCCGCCGCTTCTCACTGTGCGCGCGTGTGCGCGTGTGTGTTTGTCTGTCAGCTTGCTAAACAAATGGATACAAAGCGTTTGTCGTCAGCATATAAAAAAACGGAGGTGGCCTCCTGATTTCGGGCCAACCCCCGTTTTTAAAGGTCTGACATCGCAAAGTTGCTGTGTTCGGTATTATTACAGAAAAAAAGAAACTCTGAAGACACTAAGATGCATTTGTGTTAGTTTTTATGAAAAATTTATGTTAATAAAAAAAAGTATGACATTTCAACGCAAAATACTTTTTGCATGTAATTTTATTTTAGAACTTCTTTCATAGAAAAATAACTAGCTTTTAAACAGCCAATAATTCAAATATTCTTTTCAGTACAATGAATTGATGTCCAAAATGAAATTAAGTGAGGTTATGGATCAAACGATATGAAAATGAGCCAAACATTTGAAAGGAAAAGTGTTTGTTTGAGCCGGAAGAACGAAAAAGCCATGTTGGCGACATCTCAATTTGTCAATCAGAACAGAAACACGGGAAGGAATCAAGGAAGGAAGGAAAGAAAGCAGGCAGGCTCGGAATGACAGAAAATGAGGTATGAGAGATTTAGTAACAAATGAAAAGAGGATCAGATGCGCATTGTGTGCGCGTTTGTCAAATCCAAACTATTTGACGGTGACAAACTTGATCCCAGAAACTCGGAGCGTCCAAAAAAAAAAAAAAATCTTGGCGTGAAAAGAAGGCGAGCACATTGTGCTATTTCTCCCGCTCGCCGCCGCGGCAGCTTGATGGATTAGCGACGTCTGGATTGTGAGTCAATTCCGCCTAAGCCAAAAGCTTCCACACAAACGCTTTCACCAGGATTTCAACGATCGTCAATGCAGGGAGGAGGAAAAAGTTAGCAAACGGAGAGAAAGAATTCGCCCCAAAACACTTCAATGCCAGCTTTTTAAATGTATGGATTTCAGTTTTATTGTGCGGCCGTAGTACTGAAGAAAGAATGTCAAACAGACCTTTTCAGAATTAGAGTCATCACAAATGTGCGTGCGTGAAAAAGCATCACAAATGTGCGTGCGTTTGCGTGCGTGCATGAAGGCATCCCACTTTTGTTTTTGTGTTAAACAGATGACGCTCGCATGAATTTGTCAGAAAAGAACATTTGATCCTCATTTCCCCCAAAACGTCATTTTCAACGAGCACGAGATTTTGCAGCAAACCCGACTAAATGTTGCGAAGAGACGAGTTGCTGGACCTGCGTGACGATAGCAGAGGCCATTTTGAGTGCGTCCATCTGCACGTTGGGAAGCCAGCGGGGCCCCGCCTGCTCTTAAAGGGCCAGACGCGCACAAGCTGGCTTGAGCTCGTCTGACGTGTTTACAAGCGTCACATGCGTAAATATGGCTCTCAAATTGTCTAATATTTACGCGTAATTGAATTTCATTAAAAAATGAGCACGAGCGCCGAGCCAAAAAAAAAAACACACACCATCAAAGCATCCAATGAAAACATTTGTGGGACGTATAATCAATAAGATTCTAAATGTTTACTAACTGGAACGGCTGATGTACTCGCTGGCTGAGAACAGATTGCACGTATAAATGTGCTGTCAAAATATGATTTCAAGAATGTTAATGTGTCCGCGAGGCCTCCGAGGGCGGCCGTCCGGCGCGTTTATTATTATTATGATTATGATTTTTTTATTTTTTTTTATCGCAGCAGCTGCACTCGCTCATCTGTTTGACTTCCTTTACGTGCTATGCTAATCCATGCCACGCCAACCCTCGCTTTCACGCCTGACAGATTTACTGTCCGGGAAGCGCAAGAACAGCAATGGGTGTCATAAACACCGCTCGATTCCCTGGAAGAAAAAGAGCAGAGGTCGCGTGGAGCTAGTTTGCGAGGTCTTCGGACTAACGCGGCAACTGATGATGTCACCGTGAGTCAGCGCGTCATCACAGACGTACAAAGAGCTTGCAGTAACGAGGGATGCTTAATGAGATGCGAGCTGCATAAAACCCACTTGTGCGAATCATGCTGATGACAAACATACAATTTAACATACAAACATACAATTTGAGTAAGAGACAAAGGTAAAAAAAAAAAGAAAGAATAGAATTTGATACATTGTTTTATTTTTTTTTATTTTTTAATTTTTTATTTTTTTCTTCTTTTTTTAAGAGCTCAGTATTGTTCATTCGGAAATGTCATCATCATTGCTCTTTTTTTTTTTTTTTTTTTTTAAATATATATATATATATATATTTTTTTTTTGTGTGTGTGTGGGTGAGTATGTGTATGTGCGTGCGTGCGTGCGTGCGTGCGTGCGTGCGTGTATTTGTTAGCTCACCAGAAAACCTATTAGAAAAAATCTCATATGATACGTTGTTTTAATGTCATCTTGATTTCATAGTCTGTTGAAAATTATGAAATGATTCATGATTGGGAAAATGTAGGCCCTAATAGGAAAGACAATGAAGAAACACGAAGAGGCCTACATTTCATGGCAGTCCAATGCAGATGTCATCTGAAGAACAACATTCCTAAACAACCATAATGACAACTCATATTCATTGATTTTCAAATCCGGATTTTCTCATCTGAGGGTTAGCATTTTGTCGTCCCAATGTGTGCGTGGAAGCTACGTATGTGGAACTTTAATGGAATATTTGCTTTACCCAGCTAACGTCAGAAATATTTGGCCGGCTAACGGCAGCTAGCGTCTTATTAGCAACAAACAAAAGGGACTTTACAATCTTGGACGCCGGAACCCGACAGATCAACTATCTTGGCGCTAACTAGGATGAAGCTAGTAGCAACGTAGCTGCATTTGAAATAGGATCAAAGAGAAAAAAAAAAACATCTTGCCCAGAGATTAAAGTCAATTATTTGAAACTAAAAAAAGTAAAGATTTGCGTGTGTTGATTTGCTACGTGAACGCGCCGGCCGCTGTGCACTACACTCCGATACCTTTGAATGAGATGAGCGAATATGGCTTCCTGATCAAGACAAAGCGCTATCTCACCCTGCCTTTACGTGCTACGGGAAAGACTCCTAATTGCGAGCGAGTTCTGTTCATGTGATTTTGCTGTTATAGAAAAAAATAAATACAAATACACATAGCAGCTGATTTATGGCAAATCATGAGTTGTAAAGGACATGACATTGAATTGCGTACGCTACGTAATTGTGTAGATTCTAAAATCAACCAACATACAACTTATATGAGTGGCGCTCTTCGCTATATTGAAACTTGCAACGTTCTCTCAACTCCGAAAGTCGGGCAATGAAATAAATTCCGTTGTCGAGTAGAAAATACAACATGAGGGGGCGTTCATGTGCAATTTTCTACTCGACATGTGGTATTTACCATCATTTTGATACCACATGAAGGCAGCATAAGTGCACTTTGTTTGCCACTTTGATCAAATTGGATTTTTACTATAACGTGTGGGGTTTTTTTACGGCACACCGAGGAACCCGTTCAAGTTGATTTTGTCATTTGATGGCTAAAGTCAATGCGAATAGCGAATGCGGATTTTTGAGTCCAAGCGCGCTAGCGCGGTGTCTTTATCATGACATCATCATACTTGAAACAGCTCAAATAAGAGTAACCTTGGCTACCGCACCACATGCTGCTTCACCTGAGTACATGCAGTGGTTTCCTGCGCTCCTTTTCCATTGTTTGATTATATGATTAATGCTTGTATGAGGGTGTTAATGAAAAGTGAGCGTTAGGATCTCATGTGACTCGGCGTGAAATTGCTTCCACTGAACGTCCGTCCAAGTTACGCTGATGCTCACCGCAGTCCACTTTTAATGGGCTCCTAAACACTATTGATCTTTGCGATCCATAATAATACATATGAGAGAAGAAATACAAACAGCTTTCTTTTGCCTCCTGATTGGATTGCAACCTGGATGATATTTAAGAAAACGCACATGACGTCACACGCTCCGAGCCCGTTCCTGGAATCGCCGCATTTATTCGTGTTCATTTTGTAATTATTCTTTGGATTACGGGTGAGCCAAGTCAACAGGCTCGCTGAGCATTTCCAAGCTCAAGACTCTGGTCGTGTTTTGTTGCATTAGAAAAATTTGATTCATAATTTATTACAATTCATTGACCTCATGAAATATTTGGTGATTGTATTTATTAGCAATAATAAACACAAAATATACTTTTTGATTTTAAAAATGGTTTGTGTATTGTAAATTAAACAAAAAGATTTAAAAAAAAACATGAAATAAGACAATAATTACTAGATTTACATTGTGGTATTTTGACAATTTTGACTGAATAAACAGCTGAAAACTTTGGCTTTGTGCAATTGCACTTTATTGCAGAATGGAAAAAAGAAATCCCTTTCAAACAGCCGCAGCTGTCCCGAAGCGCTTTACGTCCCTCATTAACAGGACACGCAAAAAAAAGCCTCAAAGACCAATTGACTTATTTTAAAGGACCCCGACCATTTTGTTTGGAAGCCGCCATTTCGGTCCAATTCCAGGTGAATTTGAGGGCCCGATCATTGCTGCTGGCAGCGCTTAATGAATATTGCGATCATGTAAACACTGAAGCGGCATTAGCATGCACACAAGGAGTGCACACAAGCAATTGATGCGCACACACACACACACACACGCACGCGGAGAGCGAACGAGTCACGTGATGACAATCGCAGCTGCAGGCAGAAGCTCGCAGACATAATTAATTCTTGATGTCGGTGCCGCGCTGGCCTCTTCCTTTTCATTACTTTTGCCGCGCATCTCTCTCGCTCGCTTCCCAGCTCATAACCGCTTTAATTGAAGCCGTCATCGCCTTAATTGCTTGAATTAATCACCTTTCCTGGCGAGTCACGTGACAGACGCCAAGGTTAAAGGTCGACACGTAACATGATCAGCAGAATGTTGAAGTGTCACGTGAATGCCAACTGCCAACTTTTTACTTGTCAGGTGGCACAGTTGGGATTATTGGGTGCCGATGGGATTTTCAGTCTTCTGTCAATACGTTGTCCTATGAAAGTTTATTGCCAAAAATAATGCCATATATGGACTGCCCTCGTCATGGGCTTTGATTTGACACGTGGCTTGATATGTTGCAAATACATTTTTACATAGTCACTGATGAACTTTGACCCGACACGGTGACTTCAAAATGACAGCCAAAACAACCACACCAGCATCTACTGAAACTCAGACACAATCTGTTTCCTCCTCAGGTCATTGAATCGGTGGAGGCTGGCTGGTGTCTGCGGATCTCACGCGGCTTCGTCTGTCCTTCCTTCCTTCCTTTTCTCGGTCTCCCCTTTGGTCTCTTGAGGCCTCCCTGATTTTATGTTTTTTGGATTTGTTGGGGTCTGGATGTTTCTTGGGCTGGGGAGGAGTTCTGGTGGGGGGTGTCTGGTCGGTGCTGGATTTCACCTTCCTTGGTTTTCTTTGGTCCTTCCTCGGGTCTCCTGGTGTTCGGTTTAGGTGAACGGTATGAGATTTTTTCTAATAGGTTTTCTGGTGAGCTAACAAATACACGCACGCACGCACATACACATACTCACCCACACACACACACACACAAAAAAAAAAAAAAATATATATATATATATATATATAAAAAATAAATAAATAAATAAAATAATAATAAAAGAGCAATGATGATGACATTTCCGAATGAACAATACTGAGCTCTTAAGAAATAAAGAAAAGAAGAAAAAAAAAAATGACAGCCAAAACAAATCAGATAAGCGGACTGTCTTCCAACAATGCGTCCGCCAGGTTGATTGACGTCTAGATTAGGCCGGACTGCAGTCATGCCAAGGATTTTTTTATCTTCTCTAAAACAAACACGCAGACATATTTGGTGAAAATGAAATGGCAGTGTGCTGATTTGTGGCCATTGAGTAGTGAAACACGTTCTTCGCAACAATTGTCTGAATTTGAAAAAGTAGCAAACCTTGGAGAGGTCTCGGTCAAGATTTGCCAGACCCGAGGCTCGTTTTAGTGGGCAGCGATCCAAGCGGGCCTGTGCACTTTGGCTTCACAGCATTTCTACAGCGTATATGGAAGTCTAGAATTGTGAAATTCAAGACTCGGCATAATCCCAGCAAGCCGAGATATGTACAGGATGTTTAACTCTCTGTGGCGCTCTCAACGCTAACCAAAGGACGATTTCAGTCAAATGGAAGCCCAAAGAAAGTTAAATAAGTGTTTGAAAGGGTCTTTGTCAGTTTGTATGTCTGACCTGAGGCCATTCTTGGTGTGCAACAATCCAAAAAGGACATTCTGCTCCATAGCCGCGAGCAAAAGTCTTAGCAGACAATGCAAGGGCCTGGGTTCAGCTTTTTTGTGTCGGACCTGCGGTCACTCGTGGTGAGCGGCAGTCCAAGCAGGCATGCAAATGTCCCAACATGAAAAAGAGCCCGAGCTGCAGAGTTTGGACGGGCTTTTGGCAGATTTTGTGTCCGGCCTGAGGCTCCTCCACTCGGGCAACTTTCGGACCAGGCCCGGGTACTCGTTGGCGACGCCAACACACTTTCAGGATGTTTAACAATAAGTGGCGCTCTCAACACTAATCATAGCCTCATTTCAACCAATCAGGAGCTTAAAGAGTGTGAAATAAAGGAAGGCATTTGGAAGGGGCCCGTATGTGACCAACCTGAGGCCACGCTTGGTGGGCAGCAAACCCGACTGGTCCAGGGTACTTTGCTGCCGAACCGCAAGGAATTGTCTGAACATGGAAATAACCAGAGTTCGTTCGGGCCTTTGTCACGGTATGTGCCCCACCCGAGGCCTCCTCTCTGCCTGGACACGGACTACATTTGCATGCAGTCAATAACCCTTTCAAAACCCGAGCATTGTCAATATTCAGGTTTTGAAATATATCAATATGTAAAATCCCGAGAATGCAGGCCCCTTTTCTAACCCAAATGTTTGGTCACATAAACCCGATCGCGGAACTTTGGTTTTGCTCTATTCTATCTTCAGGACCTTACGTTGACGCTCGCTCACTTGGAGGAGCCTCACTTGAATGCATCGATTTCTCCGCAGCGTTCTCACGTTATTTTCTGTCTCTTTGGAGAAAAGCCAATCGTGTAATAAGTCTGTGCGTCAGACGCACAACCCACAGGAAATAAACGTACTTTTTGTCTTTTATTGACCTTAGGCAGTTCAAAGCAGAAATGATGTCTATTTGCATACTGGCATTATCCGCGTGTCGCACTTTAGATCGGATGTTTCTACGGTTGTAACTCACACGTGTAAACGTGGTTCACAAACGGCAATTTATTTATTTATTTATTTATTTAAAAAAAAATTTATTAATTTTTTTTTTTTTAAGAGCTCAGTATTATATTAAAAAATAAAAAAAATAAAAATAAAAAAAATAATAATAAAAAAAAAAAAATAAATAAATAAAGAAACGGCAATTTAACCGTCGTTCGTCACTGACTCTGGAGCACAAAGATTCTCAAATTGAAGATTCCAAACTCAAGATGTACTAAGCCAACACGATGCAGGTTATTTACCTACTGGCAGAAAAACAGCTGGCACTCTCAACATTCATCATTTCAGCCAATCACAAGCTGGAAAAAAGTCAAATAAGGAAAATGTACAGGTACAAAAATAGAAACTTTGACTGTTCTGTGACATTTGATTGCAAGAATCCAAGCACATAACGAGAACCGCCAGAATCTTCTCGGAACATCTCCAGCGACTCAATATCTGGTCTTGTTGCCGTCCAGGAAGTTGATTTTTCCCGACTGCTGGAAAATTCTCAGATCGAAGCAACGTGGTTTGAAGGTCGATTTCCTAAACGCTTTCTTCACCATCTTCCACAAAGTACTCGATGCGCTTACGACTCACTGGTGTCGTTTCAGCGCTTATGGTAAAGATGGCCTCTCACAAATTTCCTGTAAAACACACGCGAGGAGATGAACGGTCGTTAAGGGATTTTCTGGCGCGCTCGCCAATATCAAATGGAGAGCAGGAATAGCAACGAGTAGGAAGCAAGTGCACAATGGAGATGTTGCACATTAAATTAGCATACGCAATGATAGCTTCTCTATGCGTTCCATACTAAATGATCCCTCCTGAGCCTTTTTCATTTGAAACCAAAAAGTTCAACGGCAGGATGGAGTCATTACATTTTAATGCTGCTCGGCATATTTTTGGACCGGTCAATTAACTCCAGTTTTAAGGGACTTCTGAGGCAGATTTTCAAGAATTTTTTCCCCTTTTTGAAACCAGAATAATGGCTACACTCAATGTGTTTACTTTTCAGGCACATTTCCTGGAAACGTTGAACGTCACAATTATTTAAATCGAGCTCTAAATGCTTCTATCTTTTTTGATTTTTTCGCAGAAAACTTTGTTGGATTTCACATTGCTCGAGTTGTTGGTAAAACTCCAAATGTTTGACTTATGAGACATAATTTTCTTCAAAAGCATGATTATCTAAAAATGTGAGGCTTTTATGGTATTATTTCCAGAAAAAAAGTTTGGAAAACCTGATCAAATCTTTTGAATTTTTATAGAAAATGTGGGCTCAACTCCAAATTGTCCAGAACATGTTGGTTGAGCTCCAAATCTTTTTGGTTTCGTGGCATTGGACGTTCTGGAAGTTTTTAATTGTGATGTATTGTTTAGAAGCTGATGAAATGATGCAATCAGAGGATCTTTCCCAACAGTTGATTGAGTGGAGGGGGGTGCGCTGGTTGTTGGGGTTATTCCCGGAGGCGAGATAAATGATGAGCGCATCTTAGCATCGTCAATCTGCCATTTCGGCGCAATGACACCCGAAATCCGTTAGGTCAAATGACGCTGATGTGTCACGGGGCTACGCTGGCGGCTTCAAATTGGTTTTAGGCCAGTTTATGAGCAACGCCATCATATTCATCAACGCTGCCTTTTTACCCGTTCTCCGGCTGCTTCCGGGGGGCCTGCTGGCTAAACACAGGATGCCCGGTCATCGTTCTGTGTGAAAGGCGGCAATTCAGAACAAGGTCGCTTACTAATAGCCGCATCAGATTTGCAATCAAGTTAAATGTAGTCAATGGGGTTGAGCAGAAGCACCCGTGGCCAAAGCCAAACCGTGGTAGGGGTTTTACTTTCTGGAGCTGGATTTGACACCTCGGCCAGAGTTTTCTTGTTTTACTGCACGGCCGATTTCTGTTCCATGGACAGCACTTTGTATACAGCAATGCTTGTTTTAAAGTGCTTTCTAAATAAAGTTGAGTTGAGTGTGAGTACATTCGCCACCTCTGGGTGGGCATGCAAATAATAAGGATTGTTGTCGTGTCTGTGGAAGCTTTCGAAAGCGGCATCCCTGCTTTTAGCAGGCGATCAGCTCCACTCAGTGTGTGTCTCGGTGGTACAGTGGATCTCCAGGAGGGGCGGGTGAGGATGAGGAGGAGGATGAGGATGAGGAGGGCATGTCGGGGGGAATTGAGTGATAATGCACTCCACGTGCGCTGACCTTTTGTGCAAGTCAGTCAGTCAGCACTAGAGTCCATTTGGGTCGCCGGCTGGCGCTCCTCAAGATGTCGCTCCGGAGGAAGAAAACGCATCCGCGTGACACTTTGGCGGCATCTTTTTCACGGCGTTATCACCCGCCGCCAGCGCGGACACGCCTTCCTCCTCCTCCTCTTCCTCCCCTTCCTCTTCTTCCTCCTCCTGGGCGTCATCATCCATCACGTGAAGCAGCTGTCTGCCCTTTCGGGTGACACTCGCCATCCATCACGAGTTGTATCTGGGCCACAAGCAAATACAGCAACTTGATAATGTCAAACCGGCGGAGGGAGGTTAGGCTGATCTTTGGGTATTTAGTTAGTTAGGTGGGGAAATTGCTAGTGGCTGGTTGGTAGGTCGGTGGGTTTGTTCAGTCAGTAAGTCCGTCACTCTGTCAGTTGCCTGCTTTGCTTGTAATTACCGTATTTCAGTTAGTTGGTTGGCTGGTTGGTTAGGACCTGTCAGTATGTTACTCAAGTCAGTCGGTTAGGTGGTTGGCTGGGCAGTCAGGAATTCACTTGGTTGGTTGCTTGCTTGCTTGGTTCATTCACTATATTAATTACTTGGGCAGTTAAATATTGGTTGATTGATTGATAGATTGGTCAGGCGGTTGGTCGTTTTGTTCAATCAGTCAGTCAGTCTCTCGTTAAGTTTGTTTTCTTGGCTCGTTGTTTGGTTGGTTCAGTCATTCAGTTAGTTGGTTAGGTAGCTCTTCAGCTATTCTGTCACTGTTCTTGTTTGGTTGGTAGGATGGTTGAGATCGGTCATTCAGTTAGATGGCTAATTGGTTGTTTGGTTGCTTAGTTTGTTCAATAAATCAGCTACTCGGTCAGTTAATTGCTTGGTTGGTCGGTTAGGTATGTAGTTTAGCCAGTAAGTCGTTCAGTTCGTTTTCTTGGTTGGCTTACTTGGTCCGTTAATTCAGTCATGAGTCTGTCCTTTAGTTTTCTCGGTCGGTTAGGTAGCCAGGTCGGTGGACGGTCGGTTTGGTGGGCTCACTCAGTAAGTCAGTCAGCGTTTTTGGTTCATGTATTTGACATCATGTGGGTGTTCCAATACTTTAGTTCGACCGTTGACGTCACATTCTTCAACTGTCAGCTTCCTGCTTCCTTTAAGCTACGACGGGCCGCTCTAGCAGTTCTACCGCCAATGGCAACGTGACAAAAATAACAACAACCCAAAATAACGACAAACAAACACATGCTCAACGTCCGCCTACGACCGCACCAAAGAAGTGTGGTGAAGGTGCGGAGTTGTGCTGAGGAACAATGGAGGTGTTGATCATCCTTCTGTGCTCCCGTCACTTTTGCGCCGCCTCCGTTGTCAAAATGCGCCACGATTCGCTTGTGGCAAAGTTTGGATTGTTGAGTGTGACGGCTCCACAACGAGCACAGAAATGTACCTATTATGATTTTACTCATACAAACCTCATCACAACAAACTTTTAGTTAAGCCCTGAAGCTTGAAAAATAATCCATAATCATACATCCATAATTCATAATCCAACAAATAAAAAAATCCAATTTTATGAAAATGTTAAAAGGTAAATGTTGTTTTTTCCTTTTCATTTCATTTCATTGTATCCGTTCCATCCTAGCTAATGCTAAGCTAGTTGGGGAATTCGTCTCTCAGGCCCGACATCCAAATTTGCAAACTCCCTTTGTTTGTTGCCATGTTGGTTTAGGTTGGTTGGTTGGTTGGTTGGTTGAGTCAGTAAGTCGGTCAAAAGCTTTTTGGTAGGTAGATTGGCTAATAAATGTTCCCTTGCACAAACACTTTGGTCCATAAATCTTGGAGTCGGCAGTTTGCTTCCCAGTGCAGTTGTTGTTGTTGAAATAAGATGGAGACAAATTTTGTGTGTGCGCACATTGGCAAAGGCTGCGCTAATGGAGTGTAAAGAGGCTGCAGTGCTCCTTAGGCTGCTAAAAGAAGAAGAAAAAAAGGAAAAGCAGCCTTTTTCTTGTTCCGTCTCCTTAAATCATCATTCGCGCGCCGTTGCAAAAATGCTTAAGTAGCTGTGGACAATCCACAACAAATGTGTCGAGGCCACACTGAAATGTGACCCGCTCGGCCAATCGCAACATTGCAGCCACGGTTGACACCTGACGTTCTATTAGCATGAAATAAGTCCCGGCTTTATTTGCAGCCAAGAGAAGCTGAAGGTGTTTTGCTGCATCCGGCTTCTGCCTCCACAAAAGGAGGCGTGCGACCAACGCAAGGTTAGCCGATGGCTTTTAAAGCATCTGCAAATAAAAGCGAGTGCGTCTCGCTCCGTGAATGCAAACGCGTATCAAAAGCTTGATTGAAAAGCAAAAAAGGCCTTGGCTTGGCCCACCGGTGACGTTGAACAAGTGTCGGGAGATGATTTGAAATAAAGCGTCGTCAATTCAAATGTGGCCCACACTTTGCTTGCTTTCATGCTGACGTCTTTTCAAAAGGACGACGAGATGCCGCCGCTTTTTTCTTCCACCGGTTTCACACTGGCAACGTTTTCATTTTGCATCACAAGTCGAACCCAACACATTTATCGAAAACAACTTGAGTGAGACCGACATCCGTGTTCACAATAGGAGCACTGTGTTTAAAAAAAATTATCTTTAAATTGTGCAATATTTGTGGCAAATATTTAAGCGATCCTTTTTGATGGGTTTTATTATAGTTCAGTGTAATATTACATTTTGCCACAATGGTTTTGGTGATTTGGTTTTTCTGTTTTGTGTCTTTCTGTTTCGGGTACGTCAGATTGTGTTTTTGTTCGGTCACTCCACCCAAATCTTTTCGTACCTTCTGCAGTTCATTCCACATTGACCATTTTTGCTTTTGTATTCCTCTTGCTTGTGTGCGTTCTTTCTTGAAATAAGCTCTTAAATTGCTCATTTGTGTCTTTTGTGCTTCAGGAGCCACAATTTGGCATTTTGCAAGAATAACATCCATCATTTGGGGGGTCCAATTCATTCCATTGGCAGCATATCTGAAGCCTGTTTGTGACTCCAAAAAAATACAAATACAAATAAAAATCAGCTAAGCCTCTTTGGTAAGTCAAAGTTCTGCTGAGAATTCCAAAAATGAGGTGACAAGTGTAACACTTACTTGCACCTCTCGCGTTCCACATGAATTCTTCGTCAGTCAGTGGATTTCTTTCCCGGATTCCAGGCAGCCTTCCAGCTCGTGATGAGTCTTCTTGCTGCGATCCAGTCCAAAGACCTCCTGGTGTTCTTGCAGCCTAACCGATAAGCGCTCAAAGACATTCCCAGCTTTTGAAAAAATTCATTCAGGGGACGGCTTTGATGGACGCGCGTCAACGCGCATGTTGTGGCTTTGATGCGATGCGTCCTCGAGACGTTGCCGTCTTCTTGTGAGGCGAGTGAATAAGCGACAGCCGAAAGTTGGCGCCGATCCAGCAAACATGCATCAGGTGCTCGGGGGCCGCTTTTGGCTCAGACACTTCCTCGTCATTTAATCAGCAACGTTTTGGAGAGCAACTTGGGTTTGCAACTGGGAGACTTCCACCGGCTTTGCATTCAGTTGCCATGGTGACGTAGGTGGGCGTATACAATGGCGCGACGTCAGTGGGAAATTTCATCTCATCAGTGCGGAAGCATTTGTTTTGAGATTTCCCACGTATTTGCACGCCGCGCCAATGGAACGACGTTCCTGACACATCCGAGCATTTGCGCCAACTTGACGTTGATTTTCAAGCGAAGCCCAGCTTGGAATTGATTTTTTTCATTATGCTTCCCAAAAAGGAATCGCCTTTTTTGGGGGCCTGGCCAATGTGTATTTCAAGGGTCCCAAACACAATCCCCGCCTGCAAAGTAAAAAAATAATAAAAATCGGCCATGATCGAAGGGAAATTGGGTGGGCATGTTTGTCATGACAGGATGCACAAAAAAAGTCTTGGACACATTTTGGGTGAATTCCAATGTTGCCCCAGACGAAAAATGGCCAACACTAAATTGGGGCATCAACATTTGAAGATCATTTCAAAGATTGGCCTTGAAAGCAGGAGAGTGCAAAAGGCTGAGCAACGCTACTTGAATTACATTTGTTGAATTTTGGCAACATTTCCCAAAGTTTGGAACACGTTCCGTTTGACTCTTTTGTCATTGTGGATATTGTTGCTCCGATGAAGGGCAAAGACAACAGATTGCATGAAGCCATGCATACAAATAGAAAAAAGTAGCTAAGCAGGTCTGTGCGATATAAATAGAAGATGTTGGGAAGGAAGGTAACGTAGAGAAGAGGTCAGCGGGGGAAGCAGCGGCGAGCAGCAGAATCTTGCCGTTGCTCTTAACAACGTCAATTATTCCCCAAAGTAAACAGCGTGTTGGGTGGATTCCTGGTCAAAAAGTGTAAGCTCGCACTTCCTGTAGCCGGGATGCCGAGAAGATGATCCATTCTTTATCAATCAGAAATGGTGACGCTCTTGTCAGGATGGATTCTTTGGGGAGAGAACACCCGATCTTGACGAGAATGTCGTGGCAATGTCCTGCGTTGATGCGCAAGCTAATCGTTGCGCAATAACGGGAAAATGTAGATTCCAACATTTGCAACCAGATAACAGAAAAGGCAAAATTCAGGCTTGGTTAATTATGTTGCATCTGTTCCAGGAGAACTCAGTGCTGCCTGGCATGTCGTGGCGCAATGTGGTACTACAAGGACGTTCCCGTTGTAGAAAATCATTCAAAAGCTTGCTTCAAAATGTGCCATGTTAGCGAGAGGCTTGACTCTAATTGAATATTTCCATCCTCGTACCTCTCGGTGACTGCGCCGAGTGCTTGCGTGTCACCGAGAGTGTCTGTTAGCTTCTCCTCCCGCTGCAGGCTGACGGATCTCAGTGGCAGACCCGTCGACTTCTGGCTGAGACAAAATGGTGACGTGAAGGAGGGCCGACTTGCCGGCAAGGAAAAAAAAAAGGAAGGAAAGAGCGTCCCGCTTTTCACACAGTGCAAAAAATAGAGCAGCAGCAGCAGCCGTGTGCAAGGGTGGCGGCGGGGGGGGAAAAAGTGCTGAATGAAGAGAATCACCTTGCTCCTCAGCGCTGGAGCTAATTAAGGAGGGTTAGACGCGGGTGAGGCCAAATATGGAAACGACGGGCGGAAAAGAGGCGCATGCCGAGAGCACAAAAATACAAATAAAAAGGCAAAGCCAAACAGCTTGAAGGCCCCACAACATCTCGGAACATCTGCGCCGCCGAACAGCTGCAGCTTATCTGCTGATTACAGCAGCGCACCGACGCGAGTGTGCGTGCGTGCGTGTTTGTGAGCAATAATCAATGGTGAAGGAAACGCTTTGTCTTTAAGCCTCTCGAAGACTTGAAGCAACATCGATGTTTGCTTTGACCAGACAATTCCAGGTCGCATTTTCAGAAAAAGGGGAAATAATTTTTCCCCCCCCCCCACAATTTTAAACAGTTCCCAGATGTCTTAATAAAATGTCTGTAGTCAACGTTGTTGCTTTAATTCATGTTTCAATTCAAAATTTCACTTCAAGTCAAAGCACAGAGAAAAGTTTTGTTAACCACGTAGCAAATTTGAACGATTACAAAAAGTCAAATTGGTGAAAGATCAAGCCGTCGTCATCCTCCCGATCAAGTGCTGTCGGTGCCGAATGCACTTAAACCACGACCCGCTCAAATGTCACCTGTCAATCAAATGCAGGAAATGTAGCCCACCGGGTCATCTCATGACTTTTCCACGCCGCGACGACGCGTGAGCTTTCGGGGTTGATTTCAAATCTATTGATTTTTGGTATTGATGAAGAAGGAAAGGCAAACAATTGACAAATGCAAACAAACTACTTAGTAAGCTTTTGTGAACTAAAATGTAGTAAAAAAAAGTCTTACCGTTTTTTTTTTTTGCTCACCATTTTATCAAAATTCGTACTCCCCATTGGCCCAACAATTGAGGGGGGCGGGGTCAGCAAAACGTGATGCAATTCTTGTTCCTTGAGGCATTTGGACCAACGCATGCCAGGGACAAGTTGTAGTTGTGACGACAAACTCGGCACGTCTCCTTGCACCGACCGGCTGCACATATTTGCACACGTTTGTGCGGCACGCCGCTTGAAGGAAATGCAAGAGATTAAGACGCCGTTTAGGTGACAGCGGGGGGAGGAAGAAGGCCCGCGACAACTTGACAATATTTCTTCTTTATTCCTCATATTTGTCTCGGTGTGACAGCGTCTTCCGATTTGCATGCGCGCGACGCTCGCCTGCGGTTTTCACTTTGACTCCTCAATTTCCATTCTGATCCCGACCTCGCATTTTCCCCTCCTTTATCACCTCCCATCTTCCCGCAGCCACGCAACATTTAAATCTGCTGCTGCGTGCGTGCGTGCGTGCGTGCGTGAACATATTCCGGCAGCAGACAAACAAAAGAGGCTTCACACTGGTAACCAGGGAACACACGAAAGTAGCGGAGGGTGAGCGCGGGGGCCGGCGGGGGCCGGCGGGGCGGGGGAGGGGGAGGTTGCTGGGAGGATGCTGGGAGATGAAGAAAAAAATGGAGGGGAAAAATGGAGGAAACAATGCGAGGAGAACGAGGCCGCACGCACACGCTTGTCTGCTTGGATTCCTGCTCAACGGCCGCCAGCTGCTTTTATTCGCCGCGCAAACCACGCCAACGCATGCAAACGCACGCAGGATCAACACGACATGCGACACACATGCAGAAACACGACACCAGCGCGTCGACGCGTTTTGCACCTTCCATTTTTAACAGTCAGTGTTGAGATAACGTCAACATGCTTGACTTGGAGACGGCGTGGATGACAACGTTCACATAATGCATCGCTGTACAACTCGGCCTCTTCCATTTTTAATAAAATGATTTTACACAAAATCTGATTTACGGTATATATATATATATATATATATTAGGGTTGCGCTGACCACAGTCTTCTCGCCCCAATTTTGAAAATAGTCTGACCTGCCAATCTCCCCATTTTTTTCCATAACCATCAGCTTACACATTCCATGTTCCAATCTTGTATTGTAAAAACAGTGAGCAATAGCTGTCAAATGAAATACCGTGAAATTGAAAAGCCTGTTAGTCATGTGACAGCAGAAGAGGACAGTGGCTGACTTTTTCAGACCTCTGCTGGGGGAGACGAGATTGGTGGACAAGATGGGTTTTATTTTAAAGGGGTGGGCCCATCAGCGATCCCTCAAAATTCAGGAAATTGTGGCCGATACTGAACGAAAATGAGAGAAAATATCCTTCATTTTCACTCTGTTCTTATTGTGACTCACATTCTCCAAAAAACCTCATATTTCAAAAGGAACCGTCGCACTAATCAACTTGAAAAACTAATAAAGTAAACTGAAGCATTTCAAAGAAAAATGTTTCAAAACCATCGATCAAGCTCTCAATGAAATGAAAGCTAAAAGTAATGAAAAATCTAAATCTATTCTAAGGTTGCAGACAGCAAAGACGTGCTTTGAACTCAGATGCCACGAAAACAAAACTTCATCCTGAGCATCAAATGCGAAAATCGATGAATCGGTCAGTGGTAATACACGTTCAACTCTTTCAAACGCGTCGATGAGATCCATACAGTAAACTTTACTATTATTTCTATCGCAGTCCAACTTCGGTGATCCTCTTCATGCCTCTGGCCTCTCATCCAAACACACAATGTGTGTGTAAGTGTGTGTTTGTGCCTTATTACCTTTTGTGTGTGTTTGCCAAAGCGACACGTTGGCAGAAAATGAGGCCCCCCAAAAAAAAAAAAACGGCAACAGAAAGCAAAAAAGGCTCATCTTGATTGCCTCCATTTCTGTCTTTTTACTTACTCACATTGTCGTCTTCGTCTCCACAAATCAAATCGTAATACAAAAATACAAATAATGTATTTTTTTAAAGGTAGCTATTATTGTGTTGGGAAGAAAAGATGACTGCAAGTGCTGGCAGAAGCTTCCGGAAGGTTTCTACTTATTGACACTTTCAAGTCTTTAGCAAACAGCTCTTTCAAATACGAGACAACACAAATGCAAATTTCAGATTTCCTGTTGTGCATTTGCTACCTTCAGCTGGGACTTAACCCACTTAATGCACCTCAAAACTGACACATTCACATTGACGCGGTTAAAGAAACCAATAAAATGCTGGAGCGCGTCACGATCAAAATCAACGCCAACCGAATGATGCGGCGGTTTTTGTCACAGAATCACATCAGGATTTTCTCCAAACATTAACATACGGATGCGTTTCAAAGCCATTAACGCATACAGACAAACTCCCGAGAAGCAAAATCGGCGACGTTGTTTAGGCAGTGCAGATGATTGCAATGAATTCTACTTTGGAGAACACGTGATCGCAAATCGGACGGCGGCTTCAGCAGGTTTGCCTCTCAAGAAAAGGGACATTTTCCTTTGAGGACATCAGCGTCCAAATTCTTGACAGGGAGGACGGCTGGCTCAACCTTGCCAGTAAAGTTGAATTATCGCCATATTTGTTCACGAGAAATACATCCTGCACCGCTCCCGCTCATACGTGTGCAACCGACCTTTTTTAGGTTGGACCAATCAGTTGTTTAGGGCGGGACAAAGCCAAGAGGCGGCGATGGCGGGGGGGGACAAACAAACCTAACAGACGAATGGACGCTGCGATGAATTCTGTTCTCGCAGAATGACTCGCCGTTTCCTCGTTGAATGTTGACAGCAAAAGAGGCGCTTCGTGCACTTCGAGCCGGTAAAGATGTTCCTGTTCCTGAACAGATTTTGCCGAGTGAAATTCCAGATTGATCATGTGAAGAACTCCCTCGAGTGAATCACAATTATCAATCTGGCTTGTGAGGCTACGGCTGCTTTGGACGATGGGAGGACATTTGAGGCATCGCCTGCCTGCATCGGAGATCGCCTCATTCTGTGGAAACTCCAGCTGTATGGACACAAGACCAGTTCTTAGGATTAATTAATTGTGGGGGTCCCTTAAAAATAGATCGATCTTTTCCACTGATCTAAAAAAAAAAGTCAGCCACTGTCGTCCTCGTCTACTGAAATGACGAACAGGTTTTTCATTTTTATTTGCGAGATCTACTTCATGTGCAGTTAAAACAACCCCTTTGTATTATTTCACCGATATTTGTCAATGTTTTCCAACAAAATAAGATTGGAACACTGAAAAGTGTGTGTTGCTTGTTATGAAAAAGATGGAGATCGGCAAAAATCGCGATCGGCAGGTTTTAGAAGATCGGGGATTGGCCGGGAAATTGTGATCGATGCGCCCCTAATTAGTACGTCGGATGGTTGCTTCACTTATCACAACAGGCAATAACAACACCTTATGCGGGGTTGGGAGAACACCCCCCCCCCCAAAAAAAAATCTAAAAAATTGTGAGGCACTTCCGGATACCAAATATTATAACCCGGCACATTAGAGTGGATGATTTTTTGAAACGTCCTTGAATCAATAACAGTGTGGCGAGCTCATTTCATCCGAACGTTTGAACACGAAATGTTCGAATGAAAGGTGAACACGTTTTGGGGATTTCATGCTCGCCTGGCAGCACGACATCAAACGCAGATCCAGGAACAAAAGTTTATTTGCTACAGAGAATGATTTTGAATAAGTGTGTTGATGAATACCACCTTTTAAAATCGCATCAGCGTGAAAACACAAACAGCTTGCGTCCTACAAAGCGCAATGTCAATGTTTTACGCGCTCAGCGACGTGATTTGCTCTCGTCAATAAAGTCAAAGTGCGTTCAGGACGTTTTGATGGCGGACAAACACGGAATCCGAGCGTCGGGAGGGACGCGCGAGTTCACCTTGACGTCGGAATCGTTTAGTCGTAAATCTCTGCTCACCTTGGTTGTTTTTCCTGCTGCTACGCTAGGCTAAAGCTGACGTGCTACTTGAAATGATGATTCCAAGGTTTTGCTAGGCATTCAATTTGTTTTCGTAGGTCGGTCGGTCGGTACAGTTAGCGATCATTGATGTCGTTTAGTCGGTCAGGTTTGGCATTTTAGGCATTTTAGGCATTTTTGGCATTTTAGGCATTTTAGGCATTTTTGGCATTTTAGGCATTTTTGGCATTTTAGGCATTTTTGGCATTTTAGGCATTTTAGGCATTTTTGGCATTTTAGGCATTTTTTGCATTTTAGGCATTTTAGGCATTTGCTTGATTGGTTGGGAAAAATAATGACACTTAATTACGATCATTTTCATTGATATTGAAATCATGAATAATGAAAACAGTAGTTCATTAATTTCACAATCTAATATTTATTAACAACCAAAACTCAACTATCGTATCCTGCCCATTCATTCCTGCACGTTGAACACCAAATTCATGAACACTTCTTCTTTTCCTTTGGGCTTTTCCCTTCAGGGTCGCCGCAGCGAATCAGTGGCCTCCATCTAACCCCGCCCTCCGCATCCTCGACTCTCACTATTCTTACAAAATGGCCTTGTAAATGTTATTGGAAATTCGAGTCTTTGAGATTTTCCTTCTGCTACGTCCTCACCTTTTATTTGTTGCATCTTTGCACACATTCAACCCTTGAATAAGCATCTCTTTATCTTATTTTGTTATTCTATTTTTATTTTCACAAGTCTTAGGAGTTACTGGGCTAACCTCGGACCCTTGCGGATTGTATTTTGTGCCATATTATGTGGTACAACAATTAAATGAATCCTTCAGAACTCAACTTTAAGGAACGCCCAGAAAAAGAATTAGTTTCAAAATAAAATATGAATTTACTAAACATCCATCATCTGAACAACAATAAATAAAAAGTCAATGTTAGCTTTGTGCACGTGTTGCCGTCTTGGGGCCGTGCGGTGCCGTGCATTCATGGATTACACACTTACAATGACAAAGTAAGAGTAGAAGAAGACAATTGTGATTAAGCTTTGTTCCTAAAACTTTTTTTTTCACAAATTATGAAAAATCAATGCCTTATGTATGTGTTCCGACACCGTTTGTGTGTGAATATTAGTCATTTGAAGCAATATCACCCTTGCTAGTCAATGCTAATTTCCCCTTAGCATGTCAATAGGATTTTACATTGGCTTTAGCATTAGCAGTGGCTATGTTTTTTTTTAATGTGTGACAGTTTTTGTTTTGTGTTTATTTTTACAGTAAGCTCCAACTGGGGTGTCATGAAAAAGTTTAACACAGGCTCGGGGAGAACAGAACCGCACATACGCACACATACACATCACACACCTGCTGCACAATTGAGGGCAGTTTCACAACATCAGGAACCATTTGGCACATGAATGGTTATTCTTTGATTAGGATGTGGTTTTTTTTGTGTGTGGGTTTTTTTGTGTGTGGGTTTTTTTGTGTGTGGGTTTTTTTGTGTGTGGTTTTTTTTGTGTGTGGTTTTTTTTGTGTGTGGTTTTTTTTGTGTGTGGTTTTTTTTGTGTGGGTTTTTTTGTGTGTGGGTTTTTTTGTGTGTGGGTTTTTTTGTGTGTGGGTTTTTTTGTGTGTGGGTTTTTTTGTGTGTGGTTTTTTTTGTGTGTGGGTTTTTTGTGTGTGGTTTTTTTTGTGTGTGGGTTTTTTTGTGTGTGGGTTTTTTTGTGTGTGTGTTTTTTGTGTGTGGTTTTTTTTGTGTGTGGTTTTTTTTGTGTGTGGGTTTTTTTGTGTGTGGGTTTTTTGTGTGTGGTTTTTTTTGTGTGTGGGTTTTTTTGTGTGTGGGTTTTTTTGTGTGTGGGTTTTTTTGTGTGTGGTTTTTTTTTTTAAGATCCCAATAAGTTAAAATCTAAATATGAATTGCCCAGCCCTCGTATGTATGCAGAGAGGAGGATCAAATAAACATTTCAATCGATGTGTCCAAAGATTGCAGTCGATTATGGAAAGACGTGCACAACAATCCCAAATGATGCACGTTTGTACGTGCACGTAAAGAAGACGAGACGGCTCAGGTCCGGAAAGGCCGTCCTCCAAGGGGGAAAGCTTGGCTGGGCCGGAGCCGGCCGGATTATGAATCACGGCTCCCGGGTGACGCAACACCACCTCCGCCTCCACCTCCGACTCCTCGGGCAGCGCGCAGATAAATATGGATTTATGTTTTGTTTTGGCGAACAAACAAACGAGCGGGAAGATGTTTGTGGCTGCTGTCATTCTCCGTTGGCTTTTGTCACAATACACGCGCGTTCCCGGCCGGGAATTTACCGGACGGGGACGTAAAAGTGGGAAATAATAAACAATACGGCACCTACAGCACTCAAGCAATTTATTAAACTGACTTCCAAAACTAATGAATAGAGTGAGGAGGTCAACATCCACAAGAAAAACAACCGGAGGACAATCGGCGTTTTCAGTCAAAGCGAGAACAGAGTGGGACCGACTCCCGACTGGACTGCGCACGGATTTTGAAACGTAAAAATGTGCAACTAAGAAATCAAAGAGGCCACATTAATGCTGACGGGGGTCTCAGGGTTACGCTTGTGGCGGGCAACTTTTTGATTTGACGGGACGTAATGATTACCAATTGTTCCCCGGCCTGCTGTATGAAGTTTGTTTTTGTCTTTTTGCTACGGCACGTGTATGAGGGACGACAGACGCCATGTTGGGGGATTGTGACATGATGGATGCACGTGATATGAATGAATGAAGGCCTTATTTCATATCTAAACTCCTGCAAATTGGAACCTACAGCCAAAGAAAGTGTTTACAATTGCCTGCATTGATAATTGAATGTAACACAAGCTGATTTCAAAGCACCTCGTCGACTTTTATCGTTTCTCGTAGGTGTCTCAATACTTTTGTCCAAACTCCACTTGTCTTCACTTTTTCATTTGTGTTGCACAAACATGACATTTTTTCACTTTCCACTTCCTGTTTGGGTGTCCCAGTACTTTTGTCCACAATGTTTTTTTGTTTTTTTTATTATCCGTATTTCCATTTATTTTTTTTTCTGCATTTGAAAAGCTTTGAGTTGGCAACTGTTGCTTTCCGACTTTGCACTTTTGTGGAATGCAGCATTCCACTACATCTTGTATAAGTTGTCTTCCTTCTTTTCACTCCCACACAATAGCTGTCATGTTGCAAGGCTTCACTTTGCAGACTCGTTATCAACAAGGACGCGCTGGTGGTGGGTGACAATGGCGGCGGCGGCGGCGGCGGAGTAAGACGAGAATGTTCCCGACACGCCAGATAAAGAACGTGACGCAAGGAAACGTCCCAAAGACTTTTTTTTTGGGACTCCGTGTCAGTGGAGAGATGAGATCACGCGTGACGGACTTGATGAAAGAGGCACTTTCATGCGTGATGAGAACATTTGGATTGCATTTTCTGCTTACGAAATACGGTTGCGCAACAAGCGCGTGACCTTGATTAAGGAACGTCCCAAATGTTGGGAGGAAAGATCCAAAGTTCAAAGAATTTGGGGAATTTCATTACACATAACGGAATTGTATTACATTTCCAGGAGGTGTCCCAATACTTTTGTTCAAAAATTCCACGTTTTCTGCCCTTTTTTATTTCCTGCAGCTGTCCCAATATTAATGACCCACAATGTTTTCACTTCCTGTCATCCCAGCGTCTCTTTTACTTCCTCCTTTACGTATTTCCCTAATCGACTTTCTGGGAAATGCGTTCGCTTCCGGTACTCGTGTCCATATTTGCCAGCCAAAGTGAGTGACGGCATCGACGGCGACGTTAGCCTCTCACGCTAGCCGCTTCCCGTCTTTCTTGTCACTGGAGGGTCCGGTCGGGGAGTCCCCGCCGCACAGGAAGCAAACTCCATGTGCGCGTTTTATCCGGGCCGTCGTGTGGCGCTTTCCCTCCCCAGATATCATCTGATGTTTCCTTCACGGCCGGAGGACGCCATCGGAGGCATTCGGAGATGGAGAGCAGGTGTGCTGAGATGGAAATCGCCGCCATTGTGGCCTCGAGGCGGGCGCGGGCGCGGCCGCGGATGACCGAGCAGATTACGGCAAGTGTGCTCTGGTCCGAATCCTTCAAATGTTTGCTGAGCGTAAGTTGCCCCCCCTGTACGCACATCAGCGGTGCCTTGAGATAAGACTTCACTTCATTCCACGACGACGCTTGTAACTCAAAGCACCCAATACGCACTGGCCTCCCGTAAATGTTATGATCGGAAAAAAAAAATGTACTCGACGCTACAGAGCATAAAGTCATGACAGAAGGTCATTTCCGCAACACGTTGCGTCCCGTTTCAGTTTCACTTCAGTGTATGTAATCTGCTGTATGCAAACCATTCCTCTGTATAGCAGCGATTGCCGAGTTGGAAATGCGTTGTGAATATTTCCTGACACAGCCGCCATGTTTGGAATCCTTTGTTCCTTTATTTCTTTGTGCTTCCTGAACGTGCCCAACAGTCAACAACGACAACGTGGCGCCTTGACTCTTGTCACCTTGTGTTGAGCTTTCCTTTCTCCATCCTGCTTGGTTTTTCCTCTCACTGCCAAACATCACGACAATTTTCCCAGCATGCACCTCCAAGCCGTAATGGAGTTTCCGTCCCACATTTCTACACACGCGCACACGTTGCATTGTTGACGCGGTCCCGATTGTGTTTTCCCGCCTCCCGGTTTTTGTCCTAACGTGCGCTCTTGTTGTGTGATTGACTCACAACCAGATGATTGACAGCTGCTCTTGCTCAGGGAAAAAAACTGCAGCCGGAGCTTTGACGGCATCCACAAATGGTTGCTCCACCCGTTTGTATTAAAGAAAAAAAAAGGATGAAGAGGAGGAGGAGGACCTGTTTCAAGGCAGCAGAGCAAATGCAGCTTTAATATCAGTAACAGTAGCACACAAATCTCACCATCTGGTCTTATTTGTTTTTGTGGAACGTTCCGGAAGCCAAAGCATTAGCCGCATTTAAGTCTTTTGATTTTTACATAAACGCAGCCTAAATAAAGGATTTATCGTGTTCTCTTTTTTTTTTTTTTTTTTGGTGTCGTAGAGTTAAGTTCACATCCACTCCAGTAGGTGGCAGTAGCGCTATCATTGTCAGAGATTTTTTGAGACAAATGATACGGGGTTGGGGGGGGGGGGGGGGGGGGACTATTTTCTTCTTCTTGGGGGTCTTGCTTTAAAGTCCTGCTTTAAGATGATATCATGTGCAGGACAAACCGTGACTTTTTCTTAAGCGGCTCCTTTGGATTTTTTTTCTTTTCTTTTCTTACAGTTGTGCATCAATTAGTCAGGATGGCAACAGTGAATCATTCATCATGTCTAAAAGTTGACACAAGCGGGCAAATGAAAACAGCACACGGGAATGATGGCGGCCGCCATGGAGGGCGTCCTTATGTCACACTTTTGGGGTTTTCAACATTTTCCGTCAAAGTGCTGATCAGCTATTTTTGCAGCCGTGTTCATCCTGATGAACATTTTACGTTTTGGTCGTGGTCGTCGCAATGTTTTGAAAATTCAGCCCCCGCGGCCCGTTTCGCTTACAACATGAAATTTGGCAGGCGTGTCCGTTCATCAAAAAGTCTCGAGGACATTCTTGAAGAGACACAAGGAAGTCGGCCATTTTGACTTGACTTGGATATTTTAATAGCATTAAAGAAAAAGGCTTGCATTAAAAATAAGAATCAAAAAAGATCAGCCCCTAATAGGAGCAGCGTCAAATTCTTTTTCATTGCCAGCCACATTATAGTTACGATTTCCCTTCGTGAAACCGTACAAATGTTGAATCTCATATAATTGCATTTACACAACAAGTAACGGACGGAAAACTGGTTTTGAAATCAAACATCGAGGATTTGTCAGGTTTGTTCAAGCGTTGCTCAAGTTGCTGTAAAAAGATGCTTGGTCACAAACATTGTCAGCAATATCATTATGTTATTATTTCTCATAAGACATTCAGCAATTTTGAAAGTGTCTATCATGAGAAGACCCACAAAAAAAAGAAGAAGACAAAACTCTTAAAGGACATTCATGAAAGGCAGAGGAAGTCTGCCATTTTGTTGAAAGTGGCCATTTTGAGGTCATGCTGATGATAAATATGATATCATGTGTTTCTCCAACTTCGGTGTGCTTGCAGGTTTAATTCTGATTGTGTTTGTGATCACAACAAAAAATGTATTATTATTATTATTATTTTTTTTACTTTTTGTCCGCTGAGTCATCACAATTCATTTTGTTCGCAAAATGGAAGTGAAACGTTCTCCACACGAAACACGGTGGAGGGTTAGCAGTCAAAGTCAATCACCTTGCACGTAATTAAATCTGCCTCCGCGCATGACTTTTTTGCGGAGGAAGAAACGTGTCGGAAGTTGGGGGACGCCGTTGTTATCCGTCGGTGTTGCTTTTAATAACGTTCAGCTCGACGCGCTTTGAATAAATTAAGTGGAAAAAAAACAACAAAAAGTGCCGTCAGGAAAGTCAGCCGCTGTCAGCAAAGCCGAGCGTCAGCGCGCGGGAAACGGGCCGCGACGTTGAAGGGCTCGTCCTCATTAGCGTCATCGCACCCTACAGGCACAGAGCGGAAGTGCACTCGGTCCCACACGTTTGCAAACTTAAACAGGCGAATCTTTGTTTCTTCTTTTCTTTTTTATTTACTTCAAACGAGAGGAGTGAGGAAAGTCGAGACTTGACGAGTCGCAGCACAGCAACATGCTAAGCTACATAGCGCGTGTGTTTGCTTTTATGATGACGTCATGGAGGATCCAAAGTCCCTCATGACAACCAATCGACGTCTTTTTGATCATTTAGCTTTCTAGGATTTTGGATTCAGTCTGGACAGAATTTCATATTTAAGTTTTTCATTTAATACACAAAAAGGTTGTGATAGTTGGAGACATTTGCAACCGCGACGGTTGCAGGTTGGATCTCTGCGTCCAAGTGTCCTTGAGCAAGATGCTGACGTGTTAAAGCACGTTGAACCGTCCCAGTGATCATCTTCATGCAGAAACCAGCACGTGATGCAAAAACATGTACACGTGAAGCAGCTTCGACTCGGATCGCTGTGAAAGAATGTTTTCGGACGCTTGATGGAGATGACGCGCGGTCGTCATGGATAAGCCCGCCCGTGTGTGCGTGTGTGCGTGTGAGTCATCTGACCTTGACGGACTCGCGCTGAATTAAGAGCGAAACGCGAGTCAGATGATTGGACGCCGCACACATGCGCACACATGCGCACACACGCATTTGAATTAGCATTAGCATTTCACGCTAACGCCGTGTGTGACGGTGACCATCCGTCCAGCTTGTCCCGAGGGTTTGCCATCGTTGGCAAGAGAGGACGACACAGACTTTGTCAGGGTGCATATCAACAAAAACAACAAGAAAAACGTTGGCATTCCCAACTGGAGACAATTTCTTTTGTCAAGCAAGCTAACATGCTAACATGTTTTGGCAATGCGGGCGGCAGAATTTGGATTCAAATCCAGTTGCTGGACTGCGAGCCTGATGTGCTGACCGCCACTTGCTGTGTCTCCGAGTCACACACACACACACACACACACACACACACACACACACACACACACACACACACACACACACACACACACACACACACACACACACACACACACACACACACACACACACACACAGCAACGGCACATCAATATGACCTCCACGTCTTGCTTCAGATTGATCCAAAATCAATCGGATCCTTGCTGTGGCCTGCAAATGCAAGAAGAAGGAAAAATGGAATAAGCCGCATGTCCCATTTTGACCTTTGAACTCCGCCTCCTTGTATCCCTCGTGTGAGATACGCTTTGAAAATCAATACTCATCTTTTTGGGTTATCAAAAACATTTTTTTTATTGTTGATCGATTGTAGTGTGAATTTATGGGTCATTTTCATGTCATTTTGTCAACGACGGTAAAGCTGTAGCCCAATTTCGAAATCAATCATTTGAATTATTGGAAGTTGCAATCAACACAAATGCATCTTCATGTCTTCAGAGTTCATTTTTGCTTTTTAATGATTTGTTTTTATATATAAACGGTCCCTTCTGTATGACTCAAACTGCCTTTACCATTAAAGCCACTAGAGGGAGCTTCATTAAGATGCTGCAACGCACCAGAGGGATCTGTGGTCTCAAGTGCCAGGATGTGGCAGCCATTTTGCAGTCGAAAGCAGACAGCAAAATGGCTGTAATTTCTGACGCATTTGTCAGCTCTGTTTTTGTTTGCCACATGAGAGGGCGAAAGCATGAAAAAAAAGAGTTGTCGGCGTGACGCACGTCGGTCACATAGAGGCCAGGCAGGAATCATTAGGAAAGGCGAGTCGAAGAGGATTCCCGCCAGGGGGACGAGACACAACAAAGCGTGTCGGTTAGCGAAGCAACAAAAAAGCCCAAACCAGGCGTTTGCATCATCAGGAGATTTTCCTGCTTTTTGATCGCCGTCGTCGCTTCCTGCTTCTTTCAAGTGCAAACGTCCTCGTGGGGGGGACAAACTTGCTGACAATCCTCAACACTTTCCTCCGCTGGCGTTCGTCCTACGTCGTCGTCTTGCCGCTTGCGGGGGCGAGGCCTGGTTGAGATGAGGACGTGCGATGCTTTTTATTAACAACGAAAAAAGCTCAATTAGTTTGGATTGCTTGAAGAGAGGCTAAAAATGTTGTTTGGAATTAATATAAGGATTTTTTGTATACTTAAGTAGAATATTTAAAGAAAAAACATGTATTTTTATTTTTGGGGTTGCTTTATTTTATTTGTCTTATATTTGTCTTTTTTTTTTTTTAAGTGTGCTTCTTTTTTTCCAGCCCAAATCGTAATATGTGATGATTGCAAAAATGAAAAACGCTCGGCTGGTATTTTTTCCCCGCTGCAGTCTGATGTTTACAAACTGACTGATGTTTATTTAATGGGCTCAAATGTCCACTAAAGAGTTGAATTTTGAGCCGCCGGCGATGTTGATTGATAACTTAGTCGGGCCCGTGCGCATGCGAATGTTTTCTCATTTTCCTCGACGCAGTGCGCCGCCTTGGAAACGTTCTCCGAGCGCTTCCTGTGGCGTTCGCATTTGTCCCAAAGTCTGCATTCGGTCCTTGTAATGCTGCCGGAGGTTTTTTTTGTGCTTCTTGCGCCGGGAAGCTGCCAGCGTGTCGCCAATTGCCGAGTGTTTCATTTGCTGGGAAACGCTTTCAAGACATCGCGGGCGATCTGCTGCCTTCCAAAGAAGATTCCAAAAAGAGATGTCGCTGGATTTGGACAAGGTCGCCATGTTGCCATTTCATTTTTGCGGTTATGTTGCTGCGTTTGCGCACGCTTACGGTGAGACGCTCCTTTGGGTCCGAAATCAGCGGTTCGATTGCATGTCAAGGAATAACAACATTCAAATTATCGAAAGGGAGGACAGCTGCTTTGAAAAAGGCGCATTTAGGTGAATTCACAAAGTCCTTAACGCAATTATGCAGGAGTCGAGGATTTCACAAAATGCATTTACGGTAATTGCTAGGAAAAAGAAATTAAAACAATCTATATACGCAGGGAATTCAGTAAAAAAAAAAAAGTGAGGCATAGGTGTGGGTTTCCTTAAATAAAATCCACAAATATGCTCGGGTCCATTGCGTTCAATTCTTTTTTCAACAACTAATAATTGTATATGTTATAATAATTATAATATATTTAATTTATCAGCACCTTTCAAGACACCCAAGGACACTTTACAGGGCAAAGAAAACTAAGACAGTTAAAAACAAACCCCAAAAATATGGGCAGAAAAAAAATTATGTAAAAAATGGTATATGTGGTGGAGTGCCACAAGGCTCACTTGTGTGACCGCTTGAGTTTTCACACAAGTCATGAAAAGCTTGCTTTGCTTCACAGCACAAGCAAGTATATAAATTAGGGATGTTCAATACCACTTTTTGTCACACCGATACCACTCTGAGTACTCACGGACAGTGAGTACTGATAACTAGAGCACTTTTGATAGATCAAATTTCATTTAAAAGAATGACAAAGAAGACTTTTCTTTCTGAGACAGATGATGATTTGCTGACGTATCAAACTGCCTTGTTATAGTGCCATCTACTGCCAAGGAGCACTTGTTTTTACCTCAGTTTTAGTGCTTGGTATTGGCCTCCACATGTACTCAATGCCTTAAAAAAGGCTGGTATCGGCCCAGTACCGATGCTTGGGTAAATATCACAGAAAATTGCCATTATTACTGTGAAGCAATTGGATGATGCTGAGCAAAGTTAATATGGTTAAAAGGTCAACGTGCTATCATAGAGGAAGCAGTGGGAAAAGAGTGGTTATGCGTAGGAATGGATTTGTGTGGTAATCCGACGCCTCCCACATGTATGTTGTGCGGCGCCGTCTAATTGCTAATGTGTTTTTTAATACCTCCTCCCGCACGGCCCGCTGTGCGTTAGCGCCAAATTAGCGGCCCACCGCCGGCTTTATCCGCCGGCTTCAGGAAAGGTGACCCTCATGACTGAGCTAATGCTAATACCCTCCCGACTGAGCTAATGCTAATACCCTCCCGACTGAGCTAATGCTAATACCCTCCCGGCTGAGCTAATGCTAATACCCCCCCTCCACTCACACAGGACCTTATTAGTGTGTGTGCGCGTAATTAATGACTTCAATGTGCTTCCAGCAGTCAACAGTTGCTTTGTTTCCATGTCAATGGGATCAAGTTGAATTTCTGAGGCCAGTTGAACTTTCTTCATGTCAAATAAAATGTTGATTCAATTCCGTCAGGACTTTGAATGTGGGTGGAGTAAAAAAAAAAAAAAAAGTTTTTAAGGCACAATTTGATGTCTGTTCACAATTACAGTTTTGCATACTTTAAGTGATAAACGCCCCCCCCCCCCCCCCCCCCCACAATGCAGGGTCTAGATATGGGCAATATGTATGAATTGATTACTCGTACCATGGCATGATTGGTGAAATATTGGCTATAGGCCATTCAGCTAATTCAGCCAGGGTGTGTACACTTTTGGGGGATGCGTGGAAATTGACAAGGTGTTATGAGGAATATCCATTTCCAGTAGCGGTCTGCAAGGAATATGCAGGAATAGGTGGGCCAGAAAAAGGCATCATGTACCAGCATCAATGGGAATATCCAATTGGACCGATGCATTGCAGCTAGCTAGCTATTTAGCTAGCTTGCTAAGAGCATTCTCAATGGCCTTGTGACCCAGGAAGTAAATGGAAGAAACAGGAAGTGTGGACGTGGAAGATTGAAGGAGCAAAATGGGAGTAACCAGGAAGGAAGATGAAACCAATTTAAATGAGGGAGAAAGTTTGAAATGGTGCAAGATTGTACCGGACTCGATAAGGAATCGAAAGGAGCTTTTGTGAAAGAAATGCAGGATTTTACAGACACAACAAACCGGGATGGCCGATTGTTCAACATGCAAAAAAGGTAAGGAGGCTCGAGCAGCGTGTGAAATTGGTTTGAGCTGAAAGTCCACATTCAAACTTTCCATCAGGATATTTGTGGCGAATAATTGCAACTGTCCCTTTACGGGACATTCTGAAAGGATTCCATGTATTGATGATTGATCACAATCTCAACCTTTCATTTCACCAGTTGTGAATATTTTTGGATGACTATAAATGCTTTCAACTTGACATCATTCTTCGCATCCATCTTGAAATCCGGACGAGCGTGTAAATGCAGACAAGCATCTTTTGAATTGAAGCCGTTTTCCAGCTTTTCAGCGCTTTCCTACGTAGCTTTTTCATTTCCACTGAAGCGTATTCGTCACATTGCGAAGGTGGCGCCGCATTTCGTTTTCAAAACCACCGACAAAACTTGCGTTGCTGGTAAACCTTCACAAGTGCAGCAACATCCTGAGTAGCAAGCAATTTCAGAACGCGGTTTCAGTGGTCTCCATCCTGACGGGCCGGACTTTCGGAGGACGCCACAAGAATTGGCTTGCCATGAAGAAAGATCGGACCGACGGCCAGTGATTTGGGGCCAGTTAGCATATTTTAGCTTAACTAGCGTCATTTAAAAAAGAAGAAAAATGACTCCCAAAAAGTCTTCAAGATGTTTAAGGCCACTCCCGGCGGACGTTCACAGTCAAATTAAACACAAGGAATGAGACGTGGATGAAAAACAAAAATGTCCCCTTGCGCAATGCTAACAGATCACGGAAAACGCCATTCGCAGGCTAAATGATAGCATGGATCGTCGCAGTGTTCTAAAGCAATGGATAATTGAACACAAACAGCGAAGCAACACATGTAGCCAGACAATCTCATAATACTTACAGGCGTATATTCCTTATCCTCTGCAAAAAACAAATACTTTACTTTTTTTACTTTAATTACTCAGCGTAGTGATGACTTATTTGTTGGTTTGTTTGTATGAGTGTGTTTTACCACCCCCTTGTGGCCAATGTGACATCCGCTGCCACATCGAATGATTGATGCGCAAACGTGTGTTTTGATGAAGAGGAAGTGGTTGTTATTGATCGTGCGGGCGAGCGATCGTGCGGCTTCCTGGTTGGGTACGTTACACAAGAGCATATGAACGAGCGTTTGACAGAAAAAGTACGGTTTTTTTTACTCTTTTGACTTTGCGGATGATTTCGACTGGAGCGGCCATCATGGCCACTTGGCTTGATTTGTGAGCATTGCCGGGTCAATCTGGGGCGGGCATTGTGATGCGTCGTCAAGAGCGCTGGCCCGAACCTGAAGGTCCTGCGGGACCACGCGCACGCACACGCACACGCGCACGCACACCCTTTTTGTGTGTGTCTTTCTCTCATGTCACTTTAATGATGATGGTTATATGAGCCTTTTTTTTCCACCGTCCGACCGAGTGTGTGTCGCTAAGTAATGTGTGTGTTTCTGATTTTGTGTGTGTGCGTGTTGTGCCGCTGCGCCGCCATTAAGCGCGCCGCCGCGGGGCAGGCTGGTGCGACTCAAAGGACCCTGACTAACAGCAGGACTCACTGAAGTCGTTTCCATTTGACCGCCTCCTCACGCCTGCTGGACCGCAGCGTGCGTGCGTGCGTGCGCGTGCACGTGCGTGCACGTGCACGCGTGCGCGTGCGTGTGTAGACCATCACGTTCATAAATAGTTGATCGCGGCCTGAAACAACAACACAATGTTGTGATACAGTGAAAGTACAACACACCAAATATTTTTATTTTTCATTTTTGGGGGAAAATATGGATAATTCGTGCCATTTGACACGTTGGAAAGCCAGATAAGATTATTCGTAAAACGGAATTCATACACACGAGAGTTACAACAGCGTCGAATTATAAGAAGGCCGACAAAAATAAAACATGGAAATATTCATGAATAACTCGATGATGTCATTTGTGGAGAAATGACATTTGAAAAAGTGAAATGCCGTGGAATGAATTGTGTAAAAATAAACAAATAGTTTGTTACGGATTGTTAGGAGAGGAAGTCAAATATATCTCGAATGTCTGAGATTTCGTTTTGTTTTGAAATGTGGTCGATATCCTGGACGGTTTAAATCAGTCCAAACTATTGAAGGAAGAGCAAATGATGCGAAATATGTCTGAATGTCGGAATTTGATTAGATTTTGATTTTTTTTGTGATGTGGGAATTCTTTGAATGTTGCAAATAAGTTCTTTAGGTGATTTGAATGTGCTGAACTTGGGTTGCTAACGATGTGCAACTTTTTGTTGTTGAATGTCTCAATGGACACAAAAGCAGATTGTTGGGTGTAAAATGTTGAATTGTGGGAATTCTTGAACGTCCTTACAGTAAACGAATGCAAGGAATGTCAGCGTTGGTGAGACACAATTCCTTTGGTTTTTGCCACCGTTTTTTTTTTTTGCGATAATAATAAAAAAAACTGCTGATGTTATTGTTTTAATGTGGCTGTTAAAATTCAGGTCCGGGTTCCACATTACCTCGAGGTTTCTAACGTGATTATGAAGTTTTCCAGCGAGAGTCTCAAGGTGACTGATAAGACTTTTTTCTCTTTTGTTTCTGTGAGCCGCAGACGATGATTTGCATTTCATGGCAGTGAAGCGGGAGAAAATTGTTTTGCGTCTGCACGTTGATCTTTTCACAGCAATGGCCGACATTTACCTGCTGTCGGTCACACAGGCTGTCGATCTCGAGTGTCATCCGCGCCGTCGTGTCGTGGCGGGACATTCTAGAGTTGTAGATTAGCACGCACAGATTTAGCAACAGGGGTCACGGCATTGACTCCTGAGGAACCCCGCATGTCACAGCCATTGGGTGTGAGACACAGAAATCTATTTCAAAGGGCCATCAGTCATGGAACGTATATACATTATTGTTTTAAATCCCGATCAAGCAGATGGAGATGAGGTAAACATTGCTTGTTACTGCCACCTACAGGACTGGAGTGCAGCGGACAACCAACCAAGCGAGTCGGATGCGCTCGCTCGTCTCAGATTGACATTTGAGTTCAAAGATAGGAAAGGATTTTTTTAAAGCGTTGACATTCTGGTCACACGTGTTGAAAACGACATTCGCCGCCTCGGCGTTCCGCCCGGTTTGGCACGCTGCCATTTTGTGTCTCCTTAAGCGGGAGATTAAACATTTGCCTGCGAGTCTTCAAGTGCCGAGAAGAGACGCGAGAAGAGGCGGCGATCGGGCGGCGGGCCGATCGGTTATCAGCCGGCGGGCCGATCGCTTATCAGCCGCCGCCTGCAGCCAAGATGACCTTCGGCCTGGACTTGAAACACTTCTAATGCTTCGCGATAACGTTCCATTTTCCCTTCTGACATCCCAGCCGGCCGACATTATATAAAAATGAACAAAGAATGTGTGAACTCCAAATCCCCGGCTGAGGCGCTCCTACTATAGACATCATTCCTATTGACCGGCGACCACTCGCTTGTTTGTCGATATCTGGCTCGCCATTGAGCGTCAATCAGTCCATAGTTTGTCCGTTGTTGACGTGCCCCGAGTTTGATCGGCCATTTTGATTGGCGGGACGTGCCGGACGTCGACCAACACGCGATCCGTTACGCGTTCGTCGTCACGCGCTCGTTCCGTTCTCGACTCCACGAAATGAAAGCAAAAAAGGTCCGACGGAAGAAAAGCGGCCGGAAAGACGTCGAAGAAGGCGCGCGCACGCACGCTCGCTTGTTTTCAAAGGCTGAAGACATTTTCTCTTTTAGTGCTGATGCCGAGGAAATCGTTTTTTAAGCTGAATGGAGGATAAAAAAGTTAAAAAGTCACGCTTTAAATAGTCATTTGATGAAAGAACTGATATTTTATTTGATTTCATGCACGGGCCAATTCCACGTGGACACGTTCAAAAATCCACTGGATGGATTTTGTTGAGTTTTTAATGGCATGTTCCTTTACGAGTCTGAATCCCGCAAAAGCGTCAGCGCGTCACACTTACAAACAAACACGCACACACGCGCGCACACGCACACTCATCTCTTTGACACGTCAGTTCACGGGTCAATCTCTTCCCTCAACAATGTGTCATGGCGGACGGCCCAAGGGTCAAAAGGTCGGTGTCTGTAGGCAGTTGGTGACAAACGAGGACTTGCAGGGAAAACTGGCCTCCCCCAAGGCTTCTCTCAGCCATGTTAGATTTTTTTGGGTGACGATTTATTTCCGTTGGTACCACAAGGACGACTTTGGTCAGGCCTGCCTGCTCTAATGTGTCGTTAATGTGTCGCTCTTTTGCGACGTGACTATTAAGCAGACGCTTAATTGGTCTCACAGAGTTCACAGCCACCGCCCCCCCCCCCCCCCCCCCCCCCCCGATGAGCCCCACCAGGACACATGAAAGATCAGAGGTCACTTGCTAAGCTGTAAACGTGTCACTTTCTGTTGTTTATGTAGCGCCTGCGCTTACAATGACGCTTTATTACCATTCTTTGGATTTGGCAATCACCTTTTTGGGGGGTTTCAACTTACCTGAAAACTCGTCAATTGGTCAATTTGTGTGTTTGTCATGGTTGAGATGATCACCCGCCCCCAACATGACTCAAAAACCCACTGTCCCAGTTTCACCAATCGTCATACAATTCTGGTCGACGTGTTTTTTAAGGATGCAAGTCGCAAATTTTTTTTTTTTTTTTTTTTTTTTTTTTTAGGAGCTCAGTATTGTTCATTCGGAAATGTCATCATCATTGCTCTTTATTTTTTTTTATTTTTTTTTGTGTGTATGTGCGTGCGTGCATGTATTTGTTAGCTCCAATCGTCATCCAATTCTGGTTGACGTGTTTTTTAAGGATGCAAGTCGCTCATTTTTGATGTGAGTTTGGTTTGAAGCAGAAATTTCCTGGCTTTTTGTTTTGATAAATCTGCCCAAATGAGGCCAAATTGTCCGAAGGTAACGAGACGGACGGATGGCGCTAAATGAGCACGATTTTTTTTGGGACTGCGGCGTTGCGTCAAAGTTTGATCATCATTTCGAGGATTCACTAGCAAACAAACGGAATCAGTCGCGCCTTTGATGGAACGTCTGAAAAATGGAGCCGTTGCACACATTTGGAGGTCGTCAAGCATTTTCATCGTACTTTGTTCTGGTAAACTCCAATTCTTGAGATATGTGATCAGAAAATGACGGCGGAACCCCACACGTGGAAATGTTGACGTGACCATGAAATATTTTGATTTTTCGTTTCCGGTTGATGTTTTTTTAGGCGGACGCTAAAAGCGCCCCCGGTTCGCCGATCAACACGAATTTGGCTGCCGGTTGGAAACGGTACGCAGTCAAAAGTCACAAGGACGCCTGTCGGGAATGAAGCAGGTCGTCGCCATTTCAAAGTTCTTTGACATCGATCGGATTGTTTATTGAACCTTTTAAGAAACATCGATATTTAGAAAAAGATCACATCGTCATCATTAAGCGCAGTTTTGTCCAAAGAAGTCGTATTGGTCGCAAATTCAACTTCCGGCAGCAAAACGTGACTTTCAGGCCGAAGCAATCGAGGCAGCGGCGGTTGGACGACTGCGCCATCCATTGCTCTGGCCTGGCTTCTCCTCGTCATCTGCAAGTGACGTTTTGCGGCTTAATATTGAAATCGTATTTGATGATTTTTGGAAGTGGGCCTTGATTGTTTTAAATGCGAATCCAAATCAGTGGCAGTTATTGAGATTGACAAAGATCAACTTCCTGCGGACTCGATCTATGATAATATAAGCGCGACTCAGCTCAAGACCACGAGAGGAACTTTCTTGTGATGACAAGAGTTGCGTCAGCTCGCTCCTCATTTGCAACATCCTGGTGTCGGCCAGCCCGGCTTCAGCTCGCCGCCATTTTGCGCTTGTTATGATGACACTTGAGTTTCATGGCCGCTGGCAGCCATTTTCCGCCATTAGCCTCTGTGACGCGTTCGCGTTGGACGCTAACGCCTCGCGAACGGGCGACATAGTGAGGGAGCGGTCGGGGTCCCGAAAAAAAAAGCGCTTTGGACGGATTCATCGTGTCACGTGATTCGATATGCCAGATTAAAGGCCGATATAACACAATAAAAGTCACAAATATGAGATCATAGCAACCGACAACATCGCAAGGTCACAACAAATTGACAAATCATCGATGATGCAATGAATTAAATACTTTGGCAATCGATGAATCGTTTAACAATCGTGTTGAACTTAAAACGCTCTTCATCTTTCTGCACGAAGGTTTACTTCAGCGCAGTCATTTTGTTACACGAGCTGGCGGTCGGTGGCTTCGACGACCTTGACACTGGACAGAGCCTCAAAATCTGCAATAACCAAACCTAAAAAAATGGATACATTTGTCCCGAGTTGTTTGTGTAACAATTGTAACTTAAGAAGAAGGGAGGGTTGCTAAAGGATAGCGAGAGAGTTTCTGAGTTGAAAAAAACTTTGTAGCCTTGGCTTCATTCATCGAAAGGGTCAAGCCCCGCCCCCGCCCGGTTGCCCGAGTATTTGCATGAGAAGAAGCCACGCCCCCCTTTTTCAGGATGTTCAGTTTGGGATTTCAACCTAAAAATATCAGCAAGCTTTTATGACGGCACCTGAGAACTGTAAATTGCTGCCTCGTATTTCTCCTTTAAGGAGGATCACAGCAAGCCCAAGATTTTGCTCAGATCTTCTTCTTCTTTTTTTTTTACACCAGTCGATTGATGGCACGCAATTTAGAATTTGGGGGGAAATCAGTCGCTAAAGATGCATAAAAGTTGATCCATGCTTGACAAGACGCTCGTCGGTGGACGGCAACAACACAAAAAGAGACATGATTCAAAAGAGGCCATTAGCCGGACGTGCGCAGCTGCTTGATCGTCAATACTGAGAAATTCCCGCATCAAACGAGCGAGTCGTTTTTCACTGAAATGCAATTTCGACGCAAGCTCCGTCTGGAACGCAACGTTGCGCGGGTTCACTTTTTATCCATTTGCAGCCTCACTCCAAAATGGGGTAAACAATGTTCGGTCCGACACACGACGCTCCATGAGGACAACATGAAAAAAGAATTTTGGGGATAATTATGTTTGGGGGGGGGGGGGGGGCGTAAGTATTCAAAAATACCATCTTTGGCAGAAACGAAAGGCTACGAAAGTAGAACAAAATAAAACCTTTCAAAACGTGTTTACGAAGTCATTTAACAGCCAGAAAAGTATAAATAAATAAAAAATTAAAAAATGTGTCGTCTACAGTCGTCACGGTTCACTTTTTGCTGGTTCAGTTCATTGCAGAATTGTTGTTAGTTTTGTGCAAAACAGACCAATTGCTCAATTGCGTTAGAAGGAATTGCAACCCGTAACAAGTGGTTTAGATCAAAAGAGTTGCAAACAGCCGCTCGTGCTCTTCCGATCGCTAACGGCAACAAAATAAAGTCAAAAAAACACCTTTTGACGAGATGGCGACCTCATGTGGACAAAAACAAAACGGCGCCTCGCATGCATATACTGATTGTTAGTCCATTTTTTTAAATGAGGCTACATAACAACAAAATGTGGGAAAAGTGAAAAATACAGATTCTATAAAAAAAGGTTGTTGGAATCGATTGTGAAAGGAATGCGTTAGATAGCATTTCTTATTAGCGCATGCTGAGAAACGAGTACACGCGTTTGAAAGTCTCCGCTTAACCTTGTCGACTAATTAGCATACGTTAGCATTCAGGCTTGCAGACAGGAGATCCTTTCTCGAGCGGCCTTCTGCATTCACAAGCACGCAAATCAACCGCTTCGAGCAAAAAAAAAAGAATAGCGCCTAATAAATGCTGCGCTTAATTTTCACAAAGGGAACATTTTTGTTGTTTGTTTGCATGGATTCAAAAAGAAAGAATCGGCGAGCGAGCGACGGCGCTTTGATAGTCACCGCCAACGACCTTCAAAGATGACGATCGATAAACCCCCGCGCGATGACGACTAATTCATGATATATATATTTATTTATTTATAAATACGTAAAGCTTGTGTTTGTCTCTTGCGACTGGTTCTGTGTCGGTTGCCACGGTTACCCGCAATGTCGGCCTCTTACTAATGAAGGCGGAAAACAGTCGGCGTCTGTTTCACGGACACGGGTCGCTCGCCCACTCGCCCGACCGGCTCCAACTGTCGGGGGGGGAACAAAAAGGAGACCGCAAAACAATAAGACCAAAGATAAAGCGTGCCAAATGCTGAAAACATTTCAAGGAAAGCAACACGTGCGATTCCGAGTGTTGAAATCAAACGTGACAGCGAGCAATGGAATGCAAACGTTGAGCGCCGCCGAAGTTTGTATTTGTCAAATGTGTTGTTTTCAACGGGGGGGGGCGCGGAAGAGGGTCTCGCCCAGCTTGTCTAAGAAATGCCGCTTCGTAGTGGCGACGCCATGCAGATGAGCGCCAACTCCAGCCGGGCGGCGAATCAACATCGCTCGTGCTTTCGTCTGTGGAAGAGAAAAAGATGAAACAAAGTTATTGTTCACTCTTGTTTATTTTGTTTGATAGTTTCACGTGTCACAAAATCGAAAGTAATATTAGCGTCAAAGTCGCATTGACGCCTTTCTTGACACCAAGCGCTCCTTTTTTCCGCTTTTTGGGGTAGTAACGGATGTTCTCCTTGAAACCAACCCAGAATAGAAACATCTCAAAAACCACCGTTTTTTTTTTTCCTGATAAAAAAAGAAAGTCGTCTCCTTTGAGTACGTTTGTTCTTTGGAATGTTCCGGAATGTGTGTTGCGAACTGCAAGCAGTGAAAAAGTTAACCGACGCAAATGAAGCGGGAATGTTTTCACTCAACCGCTTTGTTTTGTTTCTGCCACTTTGCGAGTGACATTATTTACAAGCAACATTTTTTTGTGTGGCGAGTTAACGATGGTTTCCGTGGCAACGCAAGCGTATATTTGTCTGCCCAAACTGCCGCGAGTGAACGCCTTCTATTATTCTGACCAACACAATTTAACAGCGAAACAAAAGTCTGTGCACTCAACGACACACACAATCGCCAACACGCACGCACGCACGCACGCACGCACGCACGCACGCACACACGCACGCACGTCGATATTGTCCACAGCGGCATGAAGTTGATTTAAACGTTAAGCGTCTCAAGCGGCGGCCGGTTGACAGCCTAAATGAACGCGTCCATCTTGTTTTTGATCACTTTGCGTGTCGCCACATCATGTTAGCCGCACGCGTGATCAATATGGAGTCTTTCCAATAAGACGCTATATTTGTTGACGGTGGCACCAAAAAAAACGAAATCCCCAAATGTTTGTCGTGAATTTGAATTATTTCCTGGGGGGCCCACGCGCCACCATGCGGTCAAACCCAGGAGTCACACGCAGAAAAGGAAAAACGAAGGAAACTGTAAAAAAGTGTTTGGTGTGCTGACATTTAGACATGATCTATATTGTACGTTTCTCGTAGCACAGGTTGTCGAACAAGAACCTGTTTTAATCCAACGTGATGTGATGATTGTGCTGTCGATATAAAATACATAACATGGGGGGCCTCAGGTACAGCCCTGAGGTACTCCGAATTGATAAAGCACACAAACGAGTATCGTGGCACACGATATAACCAGAATAGATCAAGAAAATGCTTTTTCATCACAAGGGCTGCCGACATTTGGGAATCAGTCAGTAACGTTAATATTAGTGATGGGAAAATGAAGCTTCATGAAGCACTTGTGATATTTTTTGACTCCTCTAGATGGTGCTCTTGGTTCAAATATAAAGGCTAGTGCAAAGGAAATTGATTACATTTCCACTGCATCTTTCAACCAAGAGTGGCATCTAGAGGAGTCAAAAAATATTACAAGTGCTTCATGAAGCTTCATTTTCCCATCACTAGTTAATATTTCAAGTTTCATCCTTTGAAAATGTACCCCAAATTCTGAAGCTCGCTTCAGCAAAATCCAACAGGATCTTGTCCACTTTGGGTTGAAGCCGCCATTTGGGACGAATTCCTGGGCCCGTAGCTCTTATTGTGAAGCGAAGGGATTTAAAAAACAACTCGATTCAATCAGAACACGAAAAAATTCAAGCACCCATTTCCAAGTCAAACAGGAAGTCAGTCATTTTGGTTTGTCGGAATCATTTCAAATCAATTTGGACTTTGGCAACCAAAATGTTTGAAAAAAATGTGAGCTCCTGACACCAGTTTGACCAATTAACACCAAATTTAGTGTACGTGGTTCTCACAACTGGATGCACACAAAAAAAAGACTTGAGTCCAAAACCCAACAGGACGTTGACCACTTTGTTTCAAGCAGCCATTTGGAATCCGAATCCGGGTTTGGTACGTTGGCAACATCTTTTTGAGATGTTAAATGAAAAAAAAAAAAAAAAGCCACAAAACTCGAAGCGCGGCATTGTCCAAAATATCTCGGCTGTCCACATCCGATTGATTCTGTCTTCTAATCCATCAAATTGAAGCGTGTGCTATTCATGCCCGAGCACGCATGTCACATGTACGCGTGTCACGCGTGTGCCGAATAAGGATTGGCGTCGGCGTCTCCTCCTGTGATCGGTACACGTCCTCCAGAGGCGCCCCAAAGCCTGTCTGCCACCCTCAAACTGGCCTGTCAGTCAAGCGGGGGGGGCGACTGATGAAAATAGCCCGCCGTCACCTGGGGGCTTGAGGTGGGGGGGGGGGGGGGGGTTGGGCTGGGCGGTTGGGAAGCTGCAGCAACCAGCACAGCAGACGCACTCGACTACATTTTCTAGATAAGTTCTCGTGGATTCAATAAGAAAAATTGATTTGCTACAGTAAATTGAGCTACGAGCTTTGGTCATGACACCAATTAAACGTTAGTAACCGATTCAGTCAATCGAGTAGCGCTGTATTAGCAAGTTGGCATGAGCAAAATTTGTTGCAGCCAAAAGCCCGTCAGTTGCGATCTGTATGTCGAATAATCTGCATTTTTGCTCAATCTGATGTCATTTTATGGAAATGTTTCTTTTTTTTTAATATTGATTGTGAACGGCTCCAGATGATGTATGTACGTACGTACGTGGCACGGTTGTGCTGTTGGACGGTGTTTTGGTAACATATTGACGTTTTTTTTTTTGGGGGGGGGGTTGTAGTACCGTAATAGTGTCTTTTTGAAGCCGTGGATGCAATTCTGTTAAGCCTTGGCTCACGGAATCGTGTTGTCGTGGACCGCGTCGAAAGCGCCGCTTCCGAAGGACGCTGCGGGACCGCCAGCGATGCAGCTGGTGAGGAAAAAAGGCCGCCACTAAATAAACGTCTGTCAGGGAAGAGCGTGCCGGCGGCGTTCATAAATTCCTCTCAATGGCGCCATTCTGTGCCCGTGACTTCCAGTCGAGGATCTGGGGAGCCGCTGCGATGAAAACCACACACAAAGCTTCTTCTTTTTTATCGGCACTAAGGAGAACTTCATGGAGAATATTTCAACTGGGACATCATTTTTGAAAATCACTCACCTGTGATGTTATTACATTTGTTCGACGCCTTCTTTTAAGCCCAAGCGTTACAGGAAAGCACCATATAACACGTAGCTAGCCCGGTTAACACGTAGCTAGCCCGGTTAACACGTAGCGAGCCCGGTTAACACGTAGCTAGCTTGGTTAACACGTAGCTAGCCCGGTTAACACGTAGCGAGCCCGGTTAACACGTAGCTAGCTTGGTTAACACGTAGCTAGCCCGGTTAACACGTAGCTAGCCCGGTTAACACGTAGCTAGCCCGGTTAACACGTAGCTAGCCCGGTTAACACGTAGCTAGCTTGGTTAACACGTAGCTAGCCCGGTTAACACGTAGCTAGCCCGGTTAACACGTAGCTAGCCCGGTTACCACGTAGCTAGCCCGGTTAACACGTAGCTAACCCGGTTAACATGTAGCTAGCCCGGTTAACACGTAGCTAGCCCGATTAACACGTAGCTAGCCCGGTTAACACGTAGCGAGCCCGGTTAACACGTAGCGAGCCCGGTTAACACGTAGCTAGCCCGGTTAACACGTAGCTAGCCCGTTTAGCACGTAGGCCTCACAGTAGTAGTACAATGTTAGCATTTTTGTTGACGGCTAGCATTGCTTAACCTTCTTAGTCCAAAGTATACACAACCAAGTAGACTTGACCAAACAAAGCCAGGAACACATTGCTAACCTTGTTAGCTTAGCACACGTTATTATTTTTGCTAACAAGCGACTGGATTTTGGTGGCAGAAAAAAAGTTCACCAATCCGATCATGATGATATTTTTAAGACTGAAAGACGGTTTATTGCTTTATGTCCATACTTGAGTATGTTTTTTGCAGCTGTACTCAAACATGTCAAATGTATTAAGAAACAAACCTTGTCACTTTCGAGGCCCTTTCAAGCCTTGGAATAGAATTTCCGTTAGGGGTGTGAATTGCCGAATACTTGGCGATTCGATCCATATCACAATTCATAGGTCACAATTCGATTAATCCCGATACAAATCTACAGGTCAATTATTGCGATTTTTTTTTTTTGTTTACTCCAATTTAGAAAATAGTCATCAGTAAACTTTATAAATGAAATACTGTAAGATTTGTATGAAAATGTATTTATTTATCTGAAACAGATAACAAAACAAACTGTATTTACCAAACAAGCATTGAAATCAAATATTAAGGCTTAATGTTCCACGAATATAACATTCTTCCATGCTTAACGTGTGAACCCAAACCCTAAGTAAGACATTTTGTTGAATATTTTTTCCATCCAAAATTGACATTGACATTGATTCGGCCGCATAGCGAATGTATTTGAGAATTGCGCGTTGGAATATCACGATTTTAGTGCTGAATCAAAAACAATTTTTAAACACCCCTAACCATGATTTTTCTCATGGGCAAAATGAGTTCACATTATTGATTCATGATATGATTCCGCTTTGGGCTTTCTCGGGTTCGGCGAAGCGCACAAAAAAAGCCTCCTCCGAAGTTGTTTGTATCTTAAAAGCAAAACTGCGTCCGCTGCTGACGGGAACGAGTTCGAAAAAGGTCCGCAGACATTTTGAGACGATTTACTGCAAAGTGTTTCGGAAAAGACGGAAATAGAAGCCTTGATTCAAGGCGCTTTGCAGTAAAAGAGACAAACGTCTCCAGATCTTCTTCATCCGTCTTGATGTAAAAGCTCCAATAAATGCAAAGTGGCGCCAACGGAGCCGCAAATACGAGCAGCGAGTGCAAGAAAAAAAGGCAGCAAGAATATCGGATATTCATCAGCTTTTGCCACCAGTTTGTAATTTCAGATAATAGGCTGAGGGCTCCTCCCCCTTCCTCAAGGGGGGGGGGGGGCAAATATGGTATAAAATCGTTACATTATGGAAGGAAGGAAGGAAGAAAGCAAGAAAGAAAACAAACAAAGGTTACGAACCCTAACCCCGGCCGGGTTACCGTGATTTGAAATCCCAATTACAAACTGTAATCCTGGCGAGAAGGAAAACTTGCAACCTGAACCCGGGCTTGAAGCTCAGTTCCTTTCTTGAAAGCTCACTTTGGAACCCGAAAGCTTCGACGAAAGCCGATTTTCAAACCTCAACTGCAGATGAAAGCGTCTCGACTGCTAAATGTCCGTCCGTCCGTCCGTCCGTCCGTCCGTCCGTCCGTCCGTCCGTCTGTCCGTCCGTCCGTCCGTCCTCTGAACCACAGAAATTGTTATCACTAACATCATCAAAAGAACATCGTTTTAACGTTGTGGCCCACTTAGTGTTTCGAAAAGCACTAAAAACAATTGCGTGTCGGCCGAACACATTATGCAAATGAGTCTCATACATTCAAAGACGAAACAGGCAAAATGTCCGCTTTGTGTTGCAGCTGACGAAATCAATGGATTTTTTGTATTCTTGTCATTTTGCTTTCTTTTCAGCGCATACGTTTCTGTGATGTTTGAATATGTTAATGCTATGATTTTAATTGTGTTGTTGTTGTTGTTATCTTATTATTAATGAATAGGCCTCGGACCAACAAGAAAAAAGCACTTTCATTAGTTTGCTTTCGAGAAGAAATTCTGCTGGGCCACAACAAAGTAAATGCAGATTTTTACGAGTTCATTTTTTATTTTTAGGACTCCATGTGAATTCTCTCTCGGATTTCACCGTCTTTATTATTTTTTTCCATCAATCTCCACCTCGGATGCTTACTGTTAGGATTTTTGCTTGCCCGTGTATAATTGCTACAAATGTTTGGATTTGAGTCATCCCCAAAACAACCTGACGAAAGTCACTCGTTAGCGCCCTCTAGAAAGAAAAAAAAAAAGGGGAGGGCGGGATTAGAAATTTGATGGACGTGTCGATCATAATAGGACACATAAATAACTCACTTGTGAAGTTCAACGGGAGGTCGGCCATTTTGGCTTGATGCAGCCATTTTAGGTGAATTCCAAGGCTCATATTTACAGACAAACGGGGAATTGGTTCCAATGAACCCCAATCAGAAGAAGCGCTACGACAGCAATGAGCCCGGCTAAAAATATGTTTTTACTTTGCATAACTTCGAGTTGCCATTTGATGAAATTAAAAAAAGATGACTTGTGGCGGCTTGAAGGAAGCTTAGCGACGTTTATACTTCATGTTTTGAGAGGTTATGCGGCGTATGACTTTTCTGCTGTCTGTGGTATGTGGGCCAATCGTGTCCTGTGGGTCCGTTTTAAGATAAACTCAACTGTGTGTCATAAGGGAACCCTCACAACTAGTTTGTTTTCATTTCCCGCATTTCGTCACAGAAATAATGGCTTTCGTATATTTCAGTGCTCATTAGGCTGGTGGGCCATATTTACTGTTTTGAACCTGTGCATTTTTTTCAAAGTCGAATCTTCTGTGCGCCATTTAATGGTTTCAAATGAGTTTGAAATGATGTGAAAAAGTGTCTTGGGATCATACTTGGGGAATATTTTGGAATTCAACTAAAAACGCAGGCAATTAATAAAAAACACAATGTCTATTCTTTCCAAATCATAGCAGAGGTTCACTGAATTATCGCAATGTTGGAAAAAGCAGAACGTTTTGTGTCAGAAGACCTTGCGCGGCCATCGCTGCTGGGATTGCGACCCGTGACTCTCGGGGGCCGCGACTCGATCGGACCCTGTAACATCGAATGGACGCCGCGCGCGCAGATAGCACGCAGTGGACGGACGTACGCGCGTCTGGCGGAATAACGCACGGATGACACGTCAAGAGATAAAAAGCGGCCTATTAAAATAATCCCCGCCCCCGCGTGCAGACTCGTAAAGCAGAAATGTGATAACCCCTCACCCCCCGTCCACTCCATTATCCTACACTGTTGAGGGCGATTAGGATAAGTGACACAACCTGATCTTATCCGCCGTCAACTGACACGGATAGCATACATGTTGACATGCACATACGGACGGTTCACAATCGCGTCTGTGCTTCGTATCGAGTGTCCTGTTTCAAGTAACTGTCAGCATTTGTACCTTTCGCACCGTATGTTGCATTTTGTGTCAGCTCCATGAAATTTCTCCTCAAATGTGGTTCCTCGCCCAAATGGTATATTCCTTATATTGTGAATTTACAGTTCTGTATGCAATGGAGCTACCTGGGTGTCATCCTAGGATAGTCTAGTTTTGCCTTCATTCTGAAATTCTGCTTGAATTCTCATTGAGACCTCATGGGGGAGCCATCGTGCAACAGCGCGGCACCAGACAGTGCCGGAATGATCCAGTGGATTATGATCAATATCACTCTGACTTTTACAGTTATTGACAGGCACGTCGTTTTATTTTGGGAGTTTATTGGAACTTCCTGGAATGGTCTAGCACCTGGCAGAATTAGAATGGTTTTGCGTTTATTCTGAAATTTGACCTCATTTTGTGTCAGCTCCATGAAATTTCTCCTCAAATGTGGTTCCTCGCCCAAATGGTATATTCCTCATATTGTGAATTTACAGTTCTGTATGTAATGGAGCTACCTGGGTGTCATCCTAGGACAGTCTAGCACCTGGCGGAATTACAATAGTTTTGCCTTCATTCTGAAATTCTGCTTGAATTCTCTTTGAGACCTCATGGGGGAGCCATCGTGCAACAGCGCGGCACCAGACAGTGCCGGAATGATCCAGTGGATTATGATCAATATCACTCTGACTTTTACAGTTATTGACATGCACGTCGTTTTATTTTGGGAGTTTATTGGCACTTCCTGGAATGGTCGAGCACCTGGCAGAATTAGAATGGTTTTGCGTTTATTCTGAAATTTGACCTCTTTTTTTTTTTTTTAATTGAGACCTCATGGTTTGCTGCCAAACAGTACTGGAGCGATTCGGTGGATTGTGATACATGTTGCTGTGACTTCACAGATATTGACAGACACGTTGTTTTATTCTGAAATGCTGCCTCTGACTTTTTGGAACCTCCCTGGTGCCATCCTGGGCTTGTCTAGCAAGTACTTGAAATAAGTGGAAGGGTTGCGCTGAGTACATAATGTCAACTGTAACTACAAATGCCGAAATGCCACCACCAATGTTCTTAATGGAAACTGCCCGGGTGCCACCTGGGATGCACATTTCTGCAAAATCTACAGTAAACAAAACAATTACAGCATGTTCTCGTTTTTTTTCATTTGACAGTATTTAACTGTACAGTATACAGCAATGCACTATGGGTAAAACAAAGTGCATTATGAGTAAAATCAAAGTACAGTCATTTGTGTTTGATTTCTGGTAAAATACTGAACATTTGACAGCAACTACGTTTTGACACGTATATACGTGGATTACAGGTCAATACTGTAACGATTGTTGGGTTCGGTGGGTTTGTCTATAGGACAAGAAGCAAATAGTGGACTTTGTATTGTCACCGGAGCAAAGACAAGAGTAATATTTTAGCGCGAGGGCAGTCCGCATCGTCTTCGCATCGCATTTCTCCGATAAACAGGCAGCATCACAGCTAACGTTCATTCATGCATTCGGCTGCAGAACGAGGGTTGGTTTCACAACAAGGGCGGGCACGCTGGCTGACTGGTTCGCGCGTTCGCCTCCCTGTGCTCAGGGCGTGAGATCGAGTCTGGGCGTTGGCCTTCCGGGGTGGAGTTTGCATGTTCTCCCCGTGCCTGTGTGGCTTTTTTCTCCGACATGCACGGCCGGTTAAAGGACACTCCAAATTGTTCAAAGGTGCGATTGTGAGTGTGGGCGGTTGTTTGTCGGTGTGCCCTGCAACCGACTGGCAGCCCGTTCAGGGTGTGCCCCGCTTACTGCCTGAAGTAATGCCAGTTGGGATTGGCTTTTGCGACCCTTTTGAGGGATAAGCGGTACGACGTACTGTATTTGTGTATTTAGCGGAATGTGCTGGCGACTTTAATTGCCAGTAAATTACGTCGAATACAAGAAACGGTTGTAAACTAGATTGCAGTGAATTGCTGTAAAAGTAAATACAATAAGTAACTGTAATTTATGTACAGTTAATGTACTGAGATGTTACAAGAATTAGCTGGCAACTTTTTTCGACAGCCAATTGGTTGCAGTGTCGTTTAGCATCTCTCAGATGTGAAAGGACTTATTGATGTCATGGGTACGTTTTTTTTATGATTAGTTTTGAGTCACACTTAACAAGAATCCCATTCATAGGTTTCAAACGGCTTTTCCATCTGAAATGCTAAAATCGGCCTACAATTGTTTACATATTCACATTTCCCTTTTATTCTGAATTAATACCCCCGAGTGTAATTCAACTTTCTTGTTGCCATCCAGGGAACGTCGCTTACCTGTCGGATGTGAAAGCACTTGGCGCTATCAAGGGTCTGTTTTTTCAAGTCGCAGTTAACAAGAGTCACATTTGCAGGTTTCAAACGGCTTCTCATCTGAAATGCTAAAAAGCGCCTCCCTCCCTCCCTCCCTCCCTTCCTCCCCCGCCCCTCCCTCTCAATGATCCCAATCCATCCCCACGCTCTATTGTTTATTATTTTAATCCATGTTGCGTTTCAGTGCTGGTTTTCCCGCCGTCTGCTGACAGAGGCGGGCACATTTCCAAACTCCCTCGAGCAGGTGCAGCCTCCCTCCCGCTTGCTCTCCCGCTCGCTCTCTCGCTCGACCATTCTCTCCATCCTCCCCCCTCCCTTCCTCCGTCCTCCCTCCTCTCACTCGTCCTCTGCCTCTCCGGGCGGCAGCTGCGTGTGCGCTCGCCAGCATCTCGGCCATCGGACCCGTTTTCGGATGTTGCGAGCCTCCGCAGGGGGGACGCCGAGGGCTGGTGGGGCGGGGGGGCTTGTTTGACAGCATTTGGGAATCTCCAGACGGGATTTTTCTTCATTTTGTTGTTTTTTGTCTTGCTTTGGAATTTTTTTTCTGTGCCGGAATGTTCCCGCTGGATAACTCGTCATTCGGGAGGGAAATGTGATCCAAAGCCGGCTGCGCAAAGGAAGCGGGATCATGCGTTGCTTTAGCGGATTAATCCGCCCTGTGATAGCACTGCGTGACAACACCCCCACCCCACCCCCCCTCCTCCATCCCGCTGCCCTTCTCCTCATCCTCCTCCTCTTCCTCCTCCCGCCACCGCTTCGGCACTCTGAATTGTTGCTTTTGTGCGCCGGGACAAACACCGGAATCAACTGCCACCAGGGTTAAAAGCCCCAAAATAGAATAGAAGCAGAAACAGCAATTCTGGGACACTCTCAGTCCCGAGGGAGACCGAATTGCGGCGCGGTCGGACCCTGGCAGGGCAGAAGCTGCTGGATCATCCCGCATCTGGGAATTTCCGATTTTCCTGCACACACACGCTAGGACAAGGCCAGGCGTAAGCGTGCATGCTAAGTAGGAATTGGGTTTGGATTTCTGTTTTGCTGCAGCGCCGCACTCCCGTGCACAGATACAGAACCTTCCCGCCCTCCCGTCTGCTCCTGTGTCGTCTTCTTCTCGTCTTTCTTCCCGTCCACTCCAAGTTGGGAGTCGGTCTGGACTCAAAAGCAGACTAATCGTCCGATTGTCTGCGCACGCCGACTCTCCATGCATGTTCCGCTTGTCGTCTTCGCCTTTGCCCCGCGTGGATTATCATCGTATTGCGTCGTCTCCACCGCGGTCCGGAACGTTTGTGACACATGCCGAGCGCAGGATTAACCCCTAATGAGCCATAAAGAAGGGCCGGGAAGGATGAGCGAGTGTTCCAGGACCACCGGGACGGGCGCGGTGATCCTGGAGGAACCGGAGCCGTCGGGGACCTCGGGTGCCTCTGGGGCCCGCGGCGAGGGCCCGGCGCGGGAGCGGGGCCCATTGGGGTGCGCCGTGTGGCCCCGCCAGCAGACGTGGCTCTGCGTGGTTCCGCTCCTCATCGGATTCATCGGGTTGGGTTTGAGCCTGATGCTCCTCAAGTGGATTGTGGTTGGAACCGTGCGGGATTACGTGCCGACAGACCTGGTGGACGCCAACCGGATGGGACAGGATCCCATTTTCCTCTCCAAGCCCAGCGGGATTCCCAAAGGGCCTGAAACTACCACCACCACCACCGCCACCGCTCCGACGGCTGATCACACGGCCCAAACCGTAACTGTCGGGAGAGGCAGAACTCGATCCGCCGCTACCACCACGGCTAACCCGAGAATAGGCGGAGCCTCAGGTAGCCTGGCGACCCCTCGGAATCACGGACACCGGAATGGACGTGTTCCAGTGGGTTTTACCACGCCGCCTCGGACCACCGCGAGAACGTCCAGTCCGTCTCCATCTAATCCCACCGTGCTACTTGACGCCACGCAGATGTGGACTTCGGAACATGCCGCCGCAGGGGCCACCACCACCGCCGCCGCCTCCGCCCACAGGCATGGACACCACAAAACACGTAAGTCAAGCTGGTTACGCAACAACTCCCAACACTTCCTGGTTGCGTTCTGGGCAGAGTCGAGTGCCTCAATGAATGTTCCTCTCAATTTACAGTTATTGGGTTATTGTAGATTCCACTTTCATTCAGAAAGAGCGACATCGGGTTTGAATGAAACTTGCTAGGTTCCTTCCTGACAGTGATAACTTGAGATCTATTTTTTTAATTTCCTTTTTTTCTTTTTTTGGTTCACTTCATTAGAGCTCAATGAAACATCCTGCATGCCATCCTCGGACAGAAGATTGTTGTTTTAATAATGAAAACAGAGGAAATGACATATTTCACTTTTGTCCAGAAATCCCACATTAGAGTTGAATTGAACTTTACTGGGTGTCATCACGGGATTGTCTCGTACCTGACTGAAGTGAATCCAGTGAGTGATATCAAGGAGTTATTTTTATAAATTCACATTTAATGAGTGTCATATTTACATGTTGCAGAAGGCGGTTCAGCTGAAATGCTGTACATGATTTGCATGAAACTTACCAGGTGCCATCCTGGGATTGTCTATTATCTGCCAGAAGTGGAATAGTTTTACAGTTGAATGACATTTGCAGATTTCAAAAGGCTTTTATTCTGAAAAGCCACAATCACATCTTAATTACACTTCTTGGATGCCTTCCTGGGATTGTCTAGCACCTGACAAAAGTGACATCATTGAGGGATATAAGAAGTATACCTTTTAAAGTGGCAGCTGATAACATTTGCATGTCTCAAAAGGCTGTTAGTCTCAAATGCTGACGATGATTTGCATGAAACCTCCTGGGCGTCATCCTAGGATTGTCTAGCACTTGACGGGAGTCGAATGTGAGGGTGACATCTTTACCATCTCTCCGAATAGGCAGTTAATGAGATATTGGTTGAACTTTTGACTGCTCTATGGTGAGGAACGGCGACGTTGATCACGTGACGCCAAGGCCGTTGTTTTGTATCGATCAAGTCGATTCTCATCCGGCATGGTCGTTGAACTGATGGATGACAAACTGAGATTTTTTTTCACTCTCTTGCTTTTGAGCGCGCGACATTCCCAAAGGCGGAGACCCGGCCAGTTGCGATCAATAACTTCGACAAGTGCCGCGAGGCCACCCGAAGCGGCACGAACGCGCTCCCGAATCTGTCGGGATGTTACGGATGTTTACACTGGACGCTGGAGGCTTAGCGCGCCGTGCTAACAAATGATCGGACGGCAGCGAGCGCAGTGGGCGGAATGTTAGCATCCTGCTTCGTGCGCGTTGCAAAATCGACGGCGTCGTCGTCGCTCAAGCAGTTTGTGTACGCCGTAGGTGGCGGTTTTGATCTGCTCGCAGTAACGTGACAAGAGTTTGCCATCTTTGTGGAATATTATAAAAAAACAAGTTGCGTCTCTAAAATCCTTATCCATAAAGTTTTCCAAAGTTTCAAAATATCGAAAATGTTGAATTCTTACTTATGGCAGTTTTAATTTTAAACAAAAACTAAAGTTACAGGGAGTTCCGCGCTTCAATGAAAATCGAAATGAATAGCGAAGTCAACACCGATTTTTAATGAATCCACAATCAGCCGTTTGATTCTTTGAAAGGAACATTCGTCAAAATGCAGAATTTGGGCCTGGCCCGATAATCCCTCAATTTTGAGAGCGCAATTAAGTTTGTGACTATTTTTAAGCCTTTCGAAAACCAGGCCTTACGTCTAGAACTGAGCTTGCTGGAACACCTCACAATCCCCAAAAGCCAAAGTTGCTGCTTTTTTTGAAGTGTTTTACTGCATTGATTAATTTTGTTGCACCCACGCTGGCGTCTGCGTTGTTGATTGTCTCTTAACTAAATTAACTTTTCTGCTCATTAACGCTAATTCTGCCGAGGCTGGCGGTGATGGAGAGCAGCTCAAACTCAGCGGGGCAGCTCACATTAGCCGAGACAACGTGAGGGGTGGGGGAAGGGCGGGGAGGGGGTTGTGGGGGGGGGGGGGCGCATTACAACAGGAAGCGGCTCGGCTTCGGTTACCTTTTTGTCCTTTGAGTGCTCAAAGCAAACATGGTTCTCGCCTCCGTCAAGTAAATTGATATGACTCTATTGCCGTTGATCTTTTTCAAGGATTGCGCAAACCTTCAGTACTGTTGGGGGGGGAGTGGGCGGGGCCTAACAGGAACCGAGCACCGCTGCAAATAGTGAAAATAGTGAGTTATTGAAAAGCATCTATAACTGCAAAAAATATGTTAGTTTTCGTGTAATCAAATGCAAAAGGAGCATACAAATCTTCTTCTTTCCCTCTGCTGGGGAGTCTGACAACTTGAGACACCAACAGGCAATTGGTGGAACTGCAGGCAGCTGCAGGAGTGTAGAAGTTACAGACTAGTTTTATCTTTTTAAAGTGGGATCTTTTGGGGGGTTTATTTATTTTTAAATATCCCCCTGGGGATCAATAAAGGTTATCCTATGATGTAAAAAAAAAAATGTTTATATCTTGTAACAACAATAAAAAAAAAAACTTTCCACAAGAAAATTGTGACAAATTTTCTCCATAATTTATTTACGTAACTGAAATTAAATCGTGTGATAGCTCGTAGCATCAATCTTATGAGTTTGCATAAACAAAGTATGTGCTGCTGTGGGTGTTCAGTGTTGTAGACAAGAAATACAATTCATGGAGTGAATGACGAACATCGTGTGTGAAAAGAAAAAGCCCCCCCCCCCCCCCAAAAAAAAATCTGAAAAGTGAATTTGCTCGTGTAAGACTGGCAGCCTGTTCATCTTTTCTTCGCGTCTTGTAGCACTTTAGTTAATGACTGGAGATTTTCCCGCCTGTGTTGCGTCCCCCTTGTCCTGTTCTTTCTTTGTCTCAAATCTTGTTATGTACACTTGCTATTGATCGGCATTGCAGCAGCGATCAATGGCGCGCTGACGCCACAAACAATTCCCCCTCTGTGATAAATGTCTCCCGCTTTCCACGCCGCATGGTGAGGACGCGTCCCCGACGCAAGCGGCGGCCGGGTTTTCCCTCAGTGGAGGAAAGAAAGAAAAAACACGCGCACACACACAATCCATAAGTCGGTCACACGTACTGACCTTTATTGGATCATTACAACTTGACGACGCTTCCTGATTGGACACACAGCGGACATTATTAACTCTCTCCATGCACCGCTAAGCCGAGGGAAGAGTTGTTTGTCACCATGGACTTCATTTAAATATCTTCACGGCGGCACCGCCTCAATTCTCGCTCAATAAAACTGTCAAATGTAAACCCGGGGTGGCCAAAGCATTTTTTTTTATTGTCCGGTTGCAGTGTAGGACCCAAATTCAGCACGGCGTCGCTTGAATAAGGACTTCGCTATCAACTGTCGGATCGGATCACGTCACAGTCGAGCGAATGAGACTTTGAAGATTGGGAATTTGTTTTAGGACAAAGTCACGTAATGCTGCGTAATCCGCAGATAGCAGGTCAGAGATGCTCACACTTCGTTGTGGTCTTAATCCACAAGTCACAGAGCGCAGGAAAGGGAACTCGCACTTGCTCGTCTTTCTTGCCGAATCCCCAGCAGCCACAGGGACAGGCAAACAAACACGGGAAGGCGCAACTTGTGGCTCCAGCTGACTATGTGCTTGTTAAATACATTGTCAACATTTTGAGTTCATTGATTTGTTACGATTGAAAAAATTAACGTGCGAACGACCATTACTTGGAAATCCTGTACTGGGGGAATTCCAGTCGCCACCTAGCAAACACATCCGCATCAAAATGTAGCGGTAATACATTTAATGATGATGCATATATTTGTGGAGGCTGGGGTCGAGTTGTATTTTACAATTTTAAAAATGTGCACAATTTCCATGTTAAAGATTAGACGTATTACAAATGCAATTATGCCATCTAGTGGCAGAAAAATGACCAACACAAATCAATGTCACACTACTTTCTAATTGTAACTCAATTTTACGAATTATTATGAAATGACTATACCAAATGACTAAAAGATGGAGCCATATTTCTATTAGTTTTTAGCTTTAACTTTTATGCTAACAAGAGTATGAAAACCAAAAATATTTTTGGGTACATTTAAAACAGATATAAAATTTGCGATTAATCGTGAGTTAACTATTGAAGTCATGCGATCAATCACCTGACACCCCTAAATAAAAAAATTTTTTTTTTTGCAAGGATGCATTGTATGTGCTAGCGCTATTCAAAACATGAAAAAACTAAATAAGGTTCCTCAACAATTAATTGATTATCAAAGTGGTTGTCTAATAATTAGATTTAGTTTTTTTGTGTGCATAAAAATGTGTATCTTTTGCCCTGATAAGAATTCCCAGGCGTGTTACAAGTTGGTCATAATTACTAATTAGCTGAGAATCGCAGCACACGCGCCGGCCACTAATTAGGAATAAGTGTTGAAGGAAAAAATGTCATTTAAAAGTGCTGTGGCGTGTTGTAAAGCGGCGGCGGCGGCGGCGCCGGCAAGGTGCGCCTGCCTGCCTTCTTTTGTGGGGCCGATAATGAAAAATTCCAGAGATTCCGCCGCGGAAAGACTTTCTACCCCCGCCAGATAATTAGAAAGACGGGAACAAATGGTATCATTTTTATTAGCGGGAGGAGAAATGGGAGCCATTTATCAACATCCTTTCATTTATTAATTAATCATGGAAAGCGCCACTTGCGCTGAGTGCACATGAAAAGCATTAAGGTGGCTTGATGGATCTCGTTGGGAAAATGTCGGTCCTCCTCCCGCCGAGGAAGAAAATGTTGGCTTTTAAATGCCGCCGCTGATTGTCTGTCAGGCCGGCTGGCGTTCTACCTTGCGCTGCCACCCACACGCCGCTTTGATTCGCCAAGGCCATCATTTTCACATTAATGCCCATTAAAGAGGAATGTATGCGGCGGCGCTGCTGAACGGCCGCGTTGGCTTGGCTGGCTGCTTTCATTAAGTACGGAATAAGCGGCCATCTGTGGCTCGGGTCGCCCGATGAAGACGGACGGACACGCTCGCGGCTGTCCGTCATCCGGCCCGGCAAGACGCAACCGCGCTGCCGCTTGACGCCTTTTAGTGACACAACTCATCAGAGGCAAGTGCAATATAAACCTTTTGGTCTCGGGTTCTTATTGGCAGCGCGTGAAACCTCCTTCGCACGCCGCCGAGGTGGCGAAGTGCATTTGATTCCGGAATTTACAGCCACTGAAGCGGATCTGGGGAATGATTTGAAGTGGAGGCCAAGTTTAATTTCCACGTCTTGGTTTGCACAGAAGCACTTCAACGATCGGATGATTCGGGCTATTTTTTTTGAAAATTGGACTCGATTCTGACCTGAAATGTGCAAATCTGAACGTCTTTGGTGAAACTGTAATAATCAAGATATGTCGTTGGTTGCTATGTCGTCAAAACACGTTCCTGCATGCAAAGTGAAAAATCGTATCAAATGCAAAGTGAAATAGGACAAAATAAGAGTAACTAATCCATCATCATCATCAGGGAAATGCATAGCAACTGCATAGCAACTGCAAATATCATCACAAGCGACGTAGAAGCTGCACAGCAACATCATAACAAGATCTGCAACCCAAAAAGGTCATAACAAATGCACCACAATGAATGTTGTTAGTGAACCTGCCAATTATTGGATCATTAACGGGAAAGGCCCACTACTCCTCCACGTTGAGAGGAACCAGTTGAGGTGGCTGGGGCATCTGGTTCGGATGCCTCCTGGGCGCCTCCCTGGGGAGGTGTTGCGGGCATGTCCTACCGGCAGGAGGCCCCGGGGACGACCCAGGACACGCTGGAGAGACTACGTCTCACGGCTGGCCTGGGAACGCCTTGGGATCCCATCGGAGGAGCTGGCTGAAGTGGCTAGGGAGAGGGAAGTCTGGGCTTCCCTGCTAAAGCTGCTGCCCCCGCGACCCGACCCCGGATAAGCGGAATTGAAGACGGAACGGAACGGAACGGGAAAGGCCACCCCTCACTAAATGCAGAACATGCACTGTGTGTGGGGCCCCCATCCTCCTTGAGGGGCCCCAATGTGGCAAAGAGGAGAATTGACACCTGAGGGAACGCTTTGTAGCTGATTTCCAAAATCCTGTCCGCTGCCCTTTCCTTCCTAATACGTTTAATGACCTTGGGTGGCGGCCTGTACTTTCGGCTGATCGTTCTGGGCTCCCAAACTGGCAGCTCGGGTTCGATCCTCAAGTTGGGGGACTGCCACAAGAGCAAAACGTAAAACGCCACACGGCCACTAAATCTTTTTGGTGCATTAAAAGCGGCAGTTGTGGGGCAGCTACAAATAAAATGCTCAAACATGTAGAATGTATGCAGTAACTATTCATAATTCACTTTACACGGTCTTTAATTAATTTGCTCCCAAAAACGTATAAAAACGTTTTATTTTAAATCTTGCCTTGGTCCCACAAAAAATGTATACGTTTTTTTTTTAATGCTAAAACATACAGAGAAGGCTTTGATGCAGCCTCTGACCTGAAGAGGTCGCTTAAAGCAATGCTAGTTATTACAAAAACGGCCGGTAGGTGTCAGCAGAGTATAAGAGATCAACCATGGCCATGTTGCAACAAGCTGCCCCCCCCCCCCCTACTGTTTTAAACAGATTGGTGAATAATGATGAAACGTAGCTATATTCTAATGCTAACTGCTGCAAAACGGAAACAGATAGATTTTTTTTTCCTGATGAAAGAAAATACTCTAATCTTTCTTTTGGTAGGTTCCGTGTTTTTGTAGCAATAGAACACAATATTTTGTGGGCCTTGCAAAATTTGCATTGTAGAATTTTCACAGACTGAAGCGGAATTATTTGGCCGTTTTGGTGCGTTGATCATGTTTCTTGCGGTTTCTGCGTCCAATTGAGATTGTTTTTGACTTACAAGGTGGAACAGTGCCGCTCTGGAAGAGTCAAGATGGAGTCTGATAGGCTGATTGTTGCTCTGGCTTTGCGACTGCATGACAGCCTTCCATGATCAATTTCGCATCGTCATTCAAGGTGTGCTGTCCTTTTTCGCCTGCGCGTGAAACCTCTTTTGTGCGCATACCGAGTGAGAATCCGAGCGGCGAAGCGGATCTGAGGAAGGATTTGGAATCGGGTTTTTTTTTGCCGTCCAAAAATTGGAAGCGGCCTGTGATTTGAAAATCGTCACATGTTCGGGGTCGAGGCTTGTAAGTGTTTGTTGTTTTAAGTGCACATACGCGCGTTTAAGTCCCGCTGCTTTATTCATCACCCTCATGCATAAAAGATGGTTTTGCATGTGTCGCATTGGATGCGGCTTTGTTTGGCTCGTCCCTGCGCACGTGTTCTCGTCTGGCTCTCAATAACCGGCTTCACAGCAAGCGCAGCAGAAAGCAAATTCAATTTTAATGCCGGGAAAAAACGCTCAGTGACGACATGATGAAAGTCAAAGTGGGATGTTGTCGTGTTCTTGCTCCCTCTTTTGGAATAAGTTGTCGCCGTTCGTGTGACGTTAGAGGAATAAACTTGCTGAATATTTGATTTTCAGGACCTTTTCATGCGGTATCGTTCGCGTTGGTTCGAGGCTGTGAAGCGGCTCTACGTCTGAAACTCGAGCTGCCACTTTATTAGGTACACCTTATAATGACGTACTTTTCTACAAATCAAGATAGAAATGTGTGGGCGTAATAATAACAATCATAAATGGTGCCCGTAAATACGAATGCCTTGAAGTCTGCCTGATGAGTTTTTCACAATATGAATTTGGCTGATTTTGTCATTTTTTTGTCTTTCTGCGGGTCGGTGTGCATAAACGCCGTGTTTCACTTTGATTCACGGCCCTAGAAGGTCCGTCGAGGGAGGAGCGCTGACATGAAATATTAAGCAGGAGGAAGAGAAACATGGTCAATATCCAGAGAAGAGGCTGAATTATTCAACGCGGCCCTCTGACAAATTGTCCCACAATGCCTTGCAAGCGCAGACACGACGAGACGCTCGCGTCATCGGCGTTCCCCGTCAAATACTCGTTGGAGAAATTCCTTTGTTGACTGGCAGCGTTTCTTTAATTCATTTAATTTGAATTGTAAAATAATCAACATAATCTCATTATTTGTATTAATTACAATTAACTCCATTATAACTATTGAACCAACTGTTTAGTACATTTAAAATATGTAAAAAAATAAATAAATACCCGTGACCCTTTTGAGGACAAGCGGTTAAGAAAAAGGATGGATGGACGTACAAATAGTGAATAAAATAAGTTATAAAATGTTGATGGATCATCATGTTTTAAATGTATCATTCATTTCATTATAACCATTTGATTAAATATTTAATCAAATGAAATTCAGTATGCATGAAAAAGTTTATTTTTTATTTAATAAAATGTGTTTTTGAATCTATTTATTTATAATGTACTTACAACTAATACATCCATCATTTGATAAAATAAAATAAAAAGTAAAATTATTTATTGATTGGATTGATATCTTATTGCACACAATAATCAACTGATTGTTTATTAGATAGATTCAATTGAAAATATGACAAATAATTAAAATAAATTGAAAGGGGAAATAACTTACTAAAACTAAATGAATGTAACAAATATCACAGGGCTCGTGATAATGTACATTTTTTTAGTAATTAAGTCATTTGGAGTTAATGGAGTATGACAACTAACCAACTAACTAACTAACTAACTAAGTAAGACAGCAACAGGCTAAGCGAACATTAGCATGCGCCTTCCATGCCGCGCGCGGGATGGTATCATCACAGCACTGTTGTAACCAAAAGCGTTTTTCAGTAGTCGCTGTCTTAGCACGTTATCAAGGTCACTTGGACCTCTAAGGTGGCGGCGCCGGGTTTGTTATGGATTCAACCCGCCGTCTGCTCGTTAGGCCGCAGTAAACAAAGTAATTAGCCCAGAGAGCAAAATGCTGACGCTGTGTTTATTTCGACACACACTTAGCGGGAGGCACCAAACGTTATTCCCGCGTGGTGCCAATTTATTCCTGTCAGCTCGCACCTTCGCCACGCACTTTAGGATTTTATTGTCATGATTGCATTTGGAATGTATTTTTTGTTGTTGGATTTCATTAAAACTGCACATTGTATTTAAAAATACATTTAAAAAATGGGACAATAAGTGAGCCTTGAGGGGTTCCAACTGTGTCAATGTTGCTGGGAAGTTGTATAATTATTATTAATTTTTTTTTCAACTAAATTGAGGAAGACTGCTGTTCTAAAAAAAAACGAAAGTGAGTTTAGCTTCAAGTTCATTATTAATATCTGAAGTCATCTAAAATGGCTGCTCTGAGCCCCAAATTTTTTTTTTTTTGTGTGTGCGTCTATTCATGATGAGCATGCCTATGTCTTGCAATGTCGCCAAGAGAGAGGACAAGAAATATCATAAAGTTTCAAAAGTGCAAATTGGCTCTGCTTATTCCTGCGAGTCAGATTGAAATCAATTTCAGAATTCATAAATGAGTGAAAAAAGTCTGATTGGATTTTGGCAGAGGAATTTTCAAGTTCATTTGAAAAAGAAATGCATGTTTATTGGGAGCTAAAGTCGTCATGGCTCATTAAAAAAAAAAAGTGTTTGCAGAAGAATTGATCATAGAGAAAAGCGCTTGGGGCGTTCCGAATGAACTGAACCGTTGGCCAGGACCATCAGCACCCCCCCCCCCCCCCCGCCCTCATGAATCCCAGCGGGAGCGTTTTTGTCGGCCGTGTGAGCTTGTTGGCTTGTGATGGCGGCGGCGGCGGCTTGCTCCCTCGCTCTGCTCCACGCGCTATTTTTAGCTTCAAAGATGGTTGCCAGCTTCTCTGTGGGAGGCGGCTTGTTTTTCCCGGCCGGCAGCGGCGGCGGAGCACAACAACAAAGATGTGTTCTAGCGTGCGGCTTTATTTTGGAAAAGTCACAATTAAACAGAAGACTGTTTGTTTGTTTGTTTTTGTTGTCAAGAAGGCCAAATATTTGAGATCTATTTTTAAATTAGCACACAGCAAACCCTCATGAAGACCAAGTGACTTCAAATGCTGCTGTCATCTGAAAAGAAGAAATACAATTTATAGCGAGCTTAATAGGCTAAAATGTCTCCACGGTAAAATGACTGTTTTACACAAAAATGATTGCGAATCCTACTAAGTAGCAAATGTCATCTTGCTAAGTGGAAGTGACTTCAGGGGCGTCGTTTTCACGTCTTGGGCCAGCACATTCATGAAGGGCCCGTTAAAATGGCAATTTCAAACTAAAATGGCTGACTTCCTGCGTCTTTAATGGCTTCAGTGAGTCATCCGTTTGACAACAAGCTACAGCAGTTAGCCAGTTGTCACGTTAGCCCACCCGGTGGCGTCCTCTTCCCAGACGCGTGAGCCATCGTATGCGTGGGCGGTGGGCACATCCTGGAAATGGACGGCGTGGGAGTCTGATGTGATGGAATGAGCGAGGGTGAGGGTGGGAGTGGGAATAATGGCGACGGGGAAGCACATTGAGGAGGCGGGATGAGGAAATGTGTCCACTGGGCAAGATGAAGGAAAAGCAGCCTCTCATCCATCTGTGCGCCCCCCCCCCCCCCCCCACACACACCGGCTCGCCTCAATACCGCCCCCACCCCAACAATTCTCCCTCCTCTGTGCCCACTCACTTCATTTACATTTACATTACACTCCGTCCGACTTGATTTGGCAGCCAAGTGATGGATGGCGAAGAAGAGCCGGCGCCGCCATGTGCTTCGGGGCGTTGGCCGCGTCGTACACGAGCATAGGGGAGCTAAAGCAGCTTAAATGCTAACCATTTAACATGTTGGTTGTTCACGCGATTCGATAAATTACGCTAAAATGTGTTGCCTGCTAGCATTCGGTCAGTCATTGCGTCAAACTTAGTTTTCACCAAAAATGCTTCTTTAGCATCATGCTAGCTTTATAGTCACACATTATGTTGTGGTGGCACATTACGACTGTTCAGAGAGCAGATATCACGCATAGCTAGCATCCGGCTAGCATGTATTTTAGCTCACGGTTCACATAACACGTAACCGATGGGAACAAAATGTAACTGTAACTTGCTTTAGCGCGACGTGTGTTCTTCTGTGGTTGTTGTTGTGGTTAAATAGTGCATCGATGTCACGTTGAATAGTTAATGAGCGCACGCCACACGCGTGTCTCGCCGCCAAGTGGACAATGACATTTCCGCGTGCTTCTGCTCGAGTGGCGGCGAGTGTATGGAAGTTCGCAGGCAGCCGCATGTTTTCAGCATGGGGTCCTGGTGGAACCGTGACCCCGAGGCCAACTTGCTTGTAACACGCATGTCGCATGATGTTCATCATGTGCAGTGGCAAAACGAGGGATGAAAAAGTGCTAGAATTTTCAGGGTTGTGAGTAGCCACTCGCGTCGGCACGTTAAATGTTTGCACATTGTAGACATGTTTTTTGTGAACTTTGACTGATTGTACTCGTAATCCGCTAAATATCGTCTATGCGGCCAATTTTCCCAATAGTCGTTAGATTTGCTGAGATGAGAGCTAAAAAGGTGCAACTTTGAATGCAGGGACAGACACGACACGGTACGGTGACAAAAAGTGGAGGTCATAAACAACAACGGCACGGACACCATTTTTTGCCAAGCCAAGGGGAACTAAAACGGCGACTGACTAAATGATCCGGAATGGTTGACAGTTGATCTGTAACCGAAACAGCATTCGCCTCAAGGCTAAAGATAGCAGTTAGCATTGTGCTGTTGCCATTCTAGCAATGAAACATTTTCTGCATTTCTCATGTGGATGTACGTTAATTAATATAACGATCCTCACCTGGGACTGCGGCTCTCTCGGACCATAACCGTACTACTAATCCTCTAATCTTAACCCTTAATTAGGGTTTTCCTACCCATAGATTCCAATGTTATGCATGACCCCAACCTGCCCGAAGACCCCCGATATAGGTATAGAAATGATCATCATGACAGCCCGAGTACCACGGTGGCCTCGTTCACGTATTCAAAAGCCAACACCGGGCCCCGAACACCCAGACCCTCGGCGGTGCTCAGGGACTCCGTGCCTGGGGGGCGGTGCTTCAATCCCAGATCAGAAAATTGCAAGGCGGCCCCCAGCCCGCCACTTCCTGGAGCTCCAGCATTTGGAACCACGGAGGTGGGATCTCGGAATCTAAATTGGATTCCAAACATCCTGAATAGGGTGCAGGGGACAATTGAATTCATTTCCTATGAGAATAGGAAACTCCTTTATCCTAAACATTGCCCAACCCTAACCCCTAATTTCAACCCTAACAACTACCACAAACATAACCATATCCCATAACCCCTAATCCTGTCCCAAAGCTCACCCCTGCTAACCCTGCTAACCCTAACTCCTAAATCCTCAGTGACGTTGCTGGATAGAAATCGACTTTAATTTAATCTGAGCGAGGATTATAGATGAGCTCTCCGTTGTCATCGTGACGAAGCCGCCGTGCCAGTCGAAGTCCCTTTTCCGGGATGACGAGCGGGGAACGCTTCACCGCTGCGGCGTAGCATCTCCAAAGTGTTGGTGCGTACAAGGTGGGCGGTCCCCGCTGTGATCCGTGATCCCGCTGTCATTAATGATGCCAAAATAAACGCGGCCCCTCCAACGTGTCCGTTCGGCGTCTCGGCATTCCAGTGACCTACTTCCAGTGAATTGTCAGCACGCCGGAAGGAATGATGATTTAATTACGGCAGCTCGTACGCAAGCGGCAGGCCACTCCGGAGCAAAGATGACGAATCCGACAAGACGGCAGCGACTTTGCGGCTAATTCCGCTTCCCACTTTCTCGACGTTTTGCTGGGAATCGTCAGGTGGCATCGCAGCCTGTTCGCACTTAATTGCGCTCCTTCAACGCATTTTATTGTGTCTCTTTCGACTGATTTTAATAGTTTGCAACTCTTGTTTACAACCGACACGCTGGGAGGGCGCACGCAGATATTCAAACTGGCAGATTGCTAGGGAAGCTAACAAGTACACAGCTACCAGATGGGTCATTTGATCAATAATGGTAAAGTATTGAAATAAAAAATTAAAAAAATCATGATAATGAGTATTTGAATTATTGACAGTTGTTATCATTCAATTAAAATCAGTTGCTCAAAAGTCTTATTTTTCACACTTCTAATGGCAAAATGTAGTTACTAGCAAATAGCTTTCCGTATTGCGTAAGCTTATTACTTGTGGATATTGAACATATACGGTAGCTCGCGGGTGGCTCATAGATAGCTCTCGTTAACACAGCTCGATGAACAATTCCCTCCGCCAACCCTTTAACCAACCACACGTCCCGTAATCTTCCTCCACCACCTCCCGCACCCGTTGCCATGGGAGAGAGAGGCTGTCGGGCTGTGACTTAGCATCCCGCCTCCATCCTCCTGGAACGTGTGGGTGGATAGAGTGATGGATGGACGGACGGACGGACGGATGGGTAGAGTAATGGATGGATGGTCAGGCCTGGGGCTCTCTCCTTCGCACATCTTCTTTGGCGGGCTAATGGCCTGAAACCCGAGTCGCGTTCGCCTCCACTTCCTCTCGCACAGGAAGCCCCAAAACCTGATCCTCCTCCGAAGCCAGGAGGAGAATGAGACGACGTCTTGTCTGTCTGTCTGTCTCTCTTTCTTTTTTTCTGTCTTTTTTTCTTTCTGTCTTTTTCTTTCTTTCTTTCTTTCTTTCTTTCTTTCTTTCTTTCTTTCTTTCTTTCTGTCTTTCTGTCTTTTTTTTCTTTCTTTCTTTATTTCTCTCTTTCTTTCTTCCTCTCTTTCTTTCTTCCTTTCTTTCTTTCTCGCTGTGATGTGAGATGTGAGGTATTTAGACAACTCATGGTTAACTAGCACATAGCTAGCAACTAGCTTGTAAACAACTGAAAAATAACAAGAAGATATCTTGTAGTTGGACAAAGCTACCAAATACCCACTAGGTAATTGCTATCAGGTATTTTTTTAAACTGTAGCCCCGAGCTGTTACCTTGTAAATTATAGCCTGTTTATCTATAACTTCCTCATAGCTAGCAGATACATATATGCAACTAAAATAGGACTATCAGATACCTTTTAAAATGCCTAGTACATCACACAAACGGTAGCTAGGCTATTGATATATGATACCATTTAGATAATTAGCACACTGCTAGCAGATACCTTGTGAATAACTAGCACAAAGCTAGAATAGCAAAAATGACCAACTTTTTTCTAGATGACACCCAACGTAGCATGTTTCAATCAGATAGCTCATAAATGACGAGCATATTTTGTCAGATACCTGATCCACAACTAGCACACAAGGCAACTGGCAGATAGCATGTAGATAGCTAGCACGTATAAACCGTTATCTTGGCAATTTCCATCAAATAGCTTGTACATGACTAGCCCAATTTTAGCGAATATTAGCAGTTAGAATGTTGATCATTAGAACCTGGATCGTAGTCGAGACCACTGCTAGCATGTAGCTCACAGTTAACTAACCTATTTATATAAGAGTTTGTCGTTGACTAGCACAGTAGCTGTTGTAGATGCGGCAACTAGCATACCGTTATCAGATAACTGTCGTCCGTTTTTATTGATATTTTTTCCCACCTTATTTAACTGCATGAGACAGAAATATTAGATGTCTGATCATTTGTTTTTGTTTCATCTTGTGATCGGTCGGCGTACCTATCGAAGTGTCCTTTGTTGTGTTAATCTGCCTTTGCTTGCCTCAAAGTGTTTGAATGCGCTTGATGGGCAGCATGTGTTCCGCAGCAGATTGTTTATGTGAGAGAGAGAGAGAGAGAGGGGATGGATATGCTGCGTCGTCCACGGCAACGCTAATGCGTCACATGACGCCTACCGGCCTGTGTGTGTGTGTCTTTAGCATGTCACTACTTACACACACACACACGCACACACACACAGTGTTGATATGCCCTCCGAGTCATGTGAATAGGACGTAAGAGGCTTAACCAGCGCGGCCACTTGCCTCGGCCGAGCCCACCCGGACGCGCTGCACAAGAAGCACATCTGTTATGCGCCGTCCCACCCTCCCTCTCCTCCCTCACTCGCTCGCTCGCTCCCTGCCCTTTCCCCTTCCTCTCTCTTTTACCCGTTTTGCACTCAACTCCTCCTCCACACGGCACCACGCGCACGTACTAGCCAGATAGATTAGCTTCGGTCTTAAGTCAGGTTTGTAGCGAAAAAGGTTGGCAAATAGGTGGCTCGGTAGAAATGAGGTTGTTGGCAATAACCAGCCTTATATGTGAGGTATGTAGATATATAAGTAAGAGGGGGGGGGGGGTGATGTAGGCGGTAGGTGAAGTAGCGTGAGAGGTAATGTAGGTAGGAAAGTATTGATTTGGTAGGTCGATAAGAAGAAGAGATTTGAAATGGTCGTCGATGAGAAAGGTAGGAAGGTAAGAAAGTACATAAGCGGATTGGTTCAGGTGTGTAGGTTTGTAAAATAAGCACACAGGTGAGGTGAGTAGGTGGGTGGTAGCTAAGGCATCTTGTTTCCACCATTTTGACATTGGACGCATCCACCTCCCATCGCAATCAGAATCTCTCCCTTCCATGGGTTCATCTGTCAACCAGCAACTAACTGACTTGTGTTACTTTTCCACCGGCATGGCCTTGGCGGAGGTCAAGCTGGCTTAAGGGGTTGTCCAGATGTATTAACAAAAATTGTAAGGGGACGTAAGACAAGAGGAGACGATGTTTATCTTTGCGCGAAAGTCCATCTACGCTCGGCGTGTGTTTGGCGGCTCAAAAACAGGAGCGCGGTGACTCCATTACACAAAATCAAGCGTTGCGCAGCAGCAGCAGGGAAAAAGGTCAAAAGCGGTCATCTTGCTTTTAAGGTTGGCCATCGAGTGTGTGTGCGTGGCGCAGTGAACGCAGAGCCTCTTTGTCCCCGCGGAACAATTGATCACCTCCAGCGGTTTCTCCCCGAGGCGAAGAAGCAGCAACACAAATCTCGCGGAGCTTCCCGGCAGGCACGAAGCGACGGGGCCGAGTGTCCGCAGGTCGCAAATGATGTTCTGCTCGGTCAACAATCGCAGCGCAAGCATCGACATTTAACACAACGCTTGGTGGTGCACCACCACATTTGGGAACATTCTGCTTGTCTCAGGAAACGAGGAGTTTTCCATTTTGCTTTGAAGCGGCCTTTTTCAGTTGTCATTCAAAAAATGTTCCCTTTTTTCTTCTTCTTTTTTTTTTTTTTCAATTCAGCCCCTTAAGCCAGTTTGACTTAGCAGCATGATACTTGGTAGAAATGCACTAGACCCACCAAAAAGTCCCAAGAAGCAATGCCAGAAAATACACTGGAAGTCGGCCATCTTGGTTTGAAGGGGCCATTTTTAGGGATCCTTTTCAAAATCAATTGGACATCTTTTTTCCCAAGCACTTGAAGCTAATCCGACCTACCAACGTAGACCCACAAAAAAATCTCAGGATACCATGCTTGAGAAGACACATTTTGGTTTCAAACAACCATTTTAGGCTTATTTTGACAATTTACAGGTGTCCTTCAAAAATGATGGAGTCCAAGAATTTAAAACGTAAAAAAAAAAGATCAGCCCCCGAAGCCAGTTTGACTTAGCAACATGAAATTTGGTCGTCTTGTCTACCACGAGAAGACCCACAAATAAGCCTCAAGAGCCCAAACCTGAAAAAAGACATGACGTCATCCATTTTGGTTTGAAATGATTTTAGGATCATGTTGGTCATTTCGCGAGATGTTGTCTGATTGAGAGCTCATGTAAAGCATAGATACGAGACACAACGTTGCCAAAACATGTGCTTGGCAAAGCATAAAAGCGAAGTTCGGTGACTTTTGCTGGCACCCGTTTTGTTCAATTCACCCCTAAAAGCCACAAAGACCCACAAAAAAGTTCCAAGAAGCCAAGCCTGAAGGCACACAGGAAATCTCCGGTTTTTGGGTTTGAAGCCGGCGAGAAATCCAGCGAGGTCGACCTGCAAACGTTGCGTCCGCCGAAGCCGAAGCCTCGCCGCCGTCACGCGTGTGCTCCGGCACGCAATGCAAACGCCGCGCCCGTCGTGCACCTCGCCGTCCACGCGGACTGTGTCACCAATTCCTTCAGCTTACGCACACACACGTTGAGCCGAATCACCTCCAAATTCAAACGTTCCGCTCGGCCTGGGATTCCAGCACTGCCCATCCCCCCCCCCCCCACTCCAAACCCCCCTTCACTTCTCCTTCCTTCGTCGCCGGCGGCGGGATTTAGTCGTGTTTCCTCTGGGGAATGGCGGATAAAAAGCCTCCATCCGCTTTAATTGGTCGCACCTGTGATGGGATTCCGGCTCCCCAACCAAAATGGCTTCACGCATACACAAACACAAGGGAGGCAAGTCGTACATTGTCAAGATGTGAGTCATAATATTGACAAAATAAGTTCTATGCTTGAAATAAAGTGGGATATTTGTGCTTCGGCTTTTTGGTGTTGTTCGGGTCGTGTCCCTATTTGTCTCTTGTGATGAGGATGTTGTCGGTTGTACTTCGGCTGCCATGGGCCGATATTTGTCACTCCTATTTTGGCATATACGCCTTTAATGATGTCATATAAAATTAAACATGTTTCTAACTGGAATTACTGAGTGCCACTTTTGTCAGTATGTTGAGGTTTGTCCGTCAAGTGTTTTCTTCAAGCCCGTCGAAATCCAACCCTGCTCTTTGTTCTTACTTTGTATTTTTTTGTCCATGAAGACGCTCCGTTTTTTAACTTTCGTGTCTTCTCTGCTTTTGGGTCCAAATTCTACACGTAATGATTTAAGGATAAAAAAAAAAAATAATAATAATAATAAAGCGTTTTTTCTAGAAAAATGGCAAAGATTAGAAAAAGTCATCTATTTTCAACAAAGATTTTTTAAATTAAAAAAAGCGGATTTTTGAGCTCAAGATTTTTAATAATCATAAATTTGAGAAAAAATGTATAATAAGGAAAACATCAGATTTCTGGTAAGTCATATTCAAAACAAAAATTCTTATTCTCAAACAACAAAGAAAACATTCATTTTCAAAGTTTTCCTTTTCAAAATATAGTATAGAATATAGATCATAGTACTAGAGAGTTAGTTGTAGTACACTGACTTGCAAAAAAAATGTGAAGAAACTGCAAGTCTGCCGTTTTAGTTTGAAGCAGTCATTTAAGGGTCACGATGGTCATTTTTCGGTATCCTTCAAAGACACAACCTCCGTCTTGAGATTGTGTCGGTTTGCCTGCAAAAGCAGACGGATAAATCGCGGCAGTACGTTTCAAGACAGCAGCTTAACAAGACAGCAGCATGAAAGTGTCCAAGGTTTGGCCTGCAATTTCCCAGGCAGCAGCTGCGCGGCGCTCTGCAACGTTTATATAGCAGAGCGTCGACGCTGCGCTGCAGATGCCCGTCCGCTCGGGTCGGCCACCGTGGGGGCGTGTCCGCATGGACTGCCCCCCTCCCCCCGACCCACCTCAGCCGTCATTGGCCGACCACCACGGCACTCTTGGCGGGAAGCGAAACAGTGTTCTAATCGTCCATCTGCTTTTGCCACTGATCGTTCGTTTCCATCTGTACGCCTTGAAAAGAAATCAGTGGCATGCTCGCTCGCTCGCTCGCTCGCTCTACTTTCACTAAATTAGAACGGCTCCCATAATAAGAACACAATTGCTTCAAAAAATGCAAAAACAGTTGCCAAATGTTGGACTTGAAATGCAAGCAGTCAGTATGTGTGCATTCAGTGGAAAACATCGAAAGGTGACGTTTCACTGTCTTGTGTTTATTAATAGTTGTGTATGTCCACCCATTGAGTGTGATATTAAACCAGTAAAAAAAAATCCTCCATTTCTCTGTAAAGTTCACGCACTCATGGCGAGCAACAAGGCGTTGCAAAAGTGGCCACGGCAGGCCAAAGCTCCGCCCCCTCATGCTGACTGTCATGTTGGAATTGTTTTCCCTCCCTCGCTCTTCCGCCTTCTCTCCATGGGGCGCGCACTCGCGGCCAACAACGACGCACTCTAAAGTGGTATTGAATATTTTATTTTGCGGTGATTTATATTTCGAGGTAGCGCTAACAAAACCATGTTAGCTTCATTGAGCTAATGTGGACCAACAAACAACAAACACTGAAATGATAATGACATTAATAACATCAATATTATATTTTCCTGTTCCTGATTTCAGCACTGGAGAGCTCCGAGCAGCACCAGGGCCAGCAACGGAATCATTTGTTGTGGGGAAGGAACAACGCATGCCGCTGCGGCTGCTGTGATAAAAAAAAGTGTACCGGTTTGAGCAGACGCCAGCGTTCAGCAGCCATTTTCTTTGTTTACGCAACACTTGCCCCCACCGACCATCAATTATTCAGACTGGCAAACGTATATTTGCTACATTTAGCCGAAGGGCGAGAGCACACGCTACAAGCGGGCCAGTCGTGGCGTGCATGACTTCGTTTTTCTTCGCTTAATTAAGCGGCGGGATGTCACAAAGTCATTGAAGTTGTTTTACGATATCAGTTTCTCCTTCCGTTTTCCTGACATTTAATGTCTCCAGCGGACATTTTTGTGATGAAGCCTAGCAACAGAAAATATAATGATATATATTGAGCTTTAAAAAAAAAAACACTGAAAATGATCATAAAAGAAAAATATAAATATAGATAAGCTAAACTGCCACAAATTGCATAATAATTACAGAATGGCTAAATTACTAGAGAATATACTTGAAGCTAAATAACTATTCAAATCCAATAATTGAACCTGAATTACCACAACATTTTACAAGTAAAGCTAAATAGTCTACCTCAAATATATTAAAGTCAAGTATGTGAAATATAGTCATCATGATAACTACATACAAAACAAGATTATTTACATTGCTACAAAATTACCAATAATTAATTAAATTACTCAAACATATATATTAATATTAAAGCTTTAGCTACAAAACAAAATAATGGCTAAAGCTGAAAATATGACTGTAGCTGAATAACACACCAGAATAAGGCAACATTACTCTAAAATCGAATCATAATTAATCATAATGACGGGTAAACTATGAAAAAAATCTAAAAACTAATTACTGCTAAATTACCACATAATGAAATAATAATGAAAACTGAAATACTTATATAAAAAAAAGTCCTCATTAAAAGTAAGCCATAATAAATTGTCATCATAATGACAGCTAAACAAAAAAAAATGAAATGACTACAGCTGATTATAATGTTTGCAAAATGTCCCTTCAACACACACCGTCACCACCAAACCCCTACTACCCCCACCCCCCCCCCCCACCGCACCCCAGCGACCCCGTCCCGACAGATCACGCCATGCACGTCCGCTGAGAGCTAATTCCTGAATTATTGACGCTCTTTAAAGTTTGATGGGCGGCCATTAGCGTCGCCAAGGCAGGGAAGCGCACGTTGACGGACAGACAGACGGACGGACAGACACGCGTATGGACGGACGGACAGACAAGCGCCACAAAGCAGAATGAGGAGGAGGAGGAGGAGGAGGAGGAAGGGCAAGATGACCTACATTGGGGAAGGTGCTGGCGTTCTCCATCTTCTCACGTTGCTTCTTTGTCGCCGTCTTAAGTGCCGGGTGGATGACGAGGCCGCCTCCTCCTCCTCCTCCTCCTCCTCCTCCTCCTCCTCCTCCTCCTCCTCCTCCTCCTCCTCCTCCTTTTCCTTTTCATCTTAATCTTCTTTGTGATCCTCCTCTCCATCTTTTTATTCCTCCTCCTCCCCCCTTTCTCATTCTTTTCATCATTCTCAGTCGACACCTTCCCCACCTTTTCCTCTCCCCCATTATTTTTTTGCTTTACTCCTCCTCTTCTCTTCCTTATTTTCCTCTTCATTCTCCTCTTCTTTCTCTTCCTCATCCTTTTCCTCCTCATTCATTCATTCCCTCACCTTCCCCTCTTTCTCATCCGTTCTCCACTTCTTCTTGTCCTCCTCATCATGCATACATTTCCTCCTCTTTTTTTCTTTTCCTCCACCTCATCCTCTTCATCCCTCTCTTCCACCTCCTCCTCCTCCTCCTCCTCATTGTTCTCCTTTTTCCTCCACCTCCTCCCTTGCCACAAAGTAAAACATTTTGGAGTTGAAGGCGTTCAGAGCAAACCTCGGATACGACGTGTCCACGCGACATTCCAAATGAGCATTTCCATAACTGCCGCCTTGAGTTCATCTCGGGGGTTTTTGACCTTTGACCCCCAGGCTTTTATCTTCAACATAAGCCACAGGTCAAAGTTCACGGCCTCTTTTATTATCAATCAGCACACTTGCGGCTAAGCCGCCCGCTCAATCTTGACCTCGCAGGCTTAACGACCGCAATATGCTAGCGGGATGCTAACGTAGCGTAAGACCGAATAATTATCCGACTGTTGTTTTCCGACTGCATTTCAACGTGCTGGTCGTATTTCCGCAGGACAAGCGCCTTATTGGGTTTCAGCATCACGAGAAACTTTGGGGGCGAATTATAAAAAAAATACAAAATGTGCAAGTAAATGAGAAAAATACTAAATTATAAAAAAAAAACTCTTTACCACTTTTAATGGACCGCTTTTATATGCAAAAGACTCATATATAAAAATGTCATTGACTTTTGCTCATTTTGAGGTGTCTCATGTTAGCGTGTAGCATTTTCATGGCTAACGTTTTATTTTTCGCTTTCAGCGCTCTACCAGTTATCAAGCCTTGAAACTTGCTGGAATGATTTGCTGCTGTGATAACAAGAGTGCTGGTGATTTGGAGTGCTATCAGGGGGGGGGGGGGGCGTCCTTCCTGGGGCGCCCGGTCCTGTTTTATTTACTAACGAGCACCCGGCGTCTTCACATCTGTTTGCCGTCCCGCAGCGTGATGCGCTTTGGGATCGTTGCCGCCGACGAGCGCTCCTCCACTGGAGCGCTTGTTGTGTCGTACTTGTTGTGTAGTACTTGTTGTGTAGTACTTGTGCGGCGCCGCTCTTGTGCGTCTCTCCGCGCGCGTCCTCCAGCTGGTTCAACAGCAAAGTCTTAACGGGACAACCGCAGGGTGCGAGGTGGAGCGCACTCGTCCCTTCATTTGCGACACTTCACACGCAAATACAAAACGTTCTACTTTTGCCGACCTATTTTCACGTCAGCGGCGCGTAACTCCAAAAGTTGCCAACTGGGGGCTGCAGTGTACGCACGCCACAACAATTTCCCGTGGAAGGAGCGATTGCGAGTGTGTTCTTCTCTGCTTCTTCCCGTATTCCCGCCGCTCTGCTTCTCTCGTCCTCAATGTGGTCATCCATCTAGCGAATGGTCGCCGGCGGCGCATGGCGGCCCCGGGGCCGTAATGCGAACGCGAAGGAAGCAGCCTGGGGAGCACTTGACAAGATGGAGGGCGTCTGTGCAGAGACGGACCGAGGCCGTGCGGGCTTTTAAAGGGGACATTAAGGAAAATGGACTTTTTATTTGTTTGTATCCAAATGCTTTTGTGTCTGGACTCTGGAGTGCCGCTTCACCCGTCAAGGGTGAAATTAAGCAGGTCCATTTTTGTTAGCGGGTAATTTCTCAAAATGCGCCTGTGACTAACCCGTTCTGCACTTCTGCCCTACTGTGACATCACAATTCGGCTAATTTGCATAACCACGCCCTCACGCGGAGTTTCTCAATAGTCAGCTAGGCTAGACCAAGTTCCACATCCAAAGAAACACTTTGACAAAGTGAGCGAAATGCTATTGTGTCAAAGCTGAAAGGTAAGCAAAGCTGCAGAGTTAGCACATATTAGCGTTGTCTTACTGTGTTTCTGATAATGATGTTTGAAGTTGCTAGTAGGTTGAAAGCTAAGCAGAAGGGATTCAATATGGGGCAGATACTGGCTTTATTTCAATGCATCGGGTACTTGTGAAGGCTGCTGATACCAAATTAGAGAAAGCTTGATATGTTTTGTTTATTTTTTTCCAGTGCCGATACTGATACAAGTTATTAGTAGTCGTAAACAAGGTTTAAACAGTTTGCAGGGTCAGCAGCATCTCTTACAAAGTGAACTGTAATAAAACAAATACGTAGTTCCCTCCAAGTTAACAGTTTTAAAACGATGATGAAATTATCGGCCGTCTGATTAAAAAAAAAAAAAAAAAAAAAGCCGATATCCGTCAAAATGCTGAATATCGGCGCTGAGCCTAACCTGGCTAATTATCGGTCTATTCCTACCTAAGAAGCCCTCTTGTGGCCGCTCTGCTATCAGACCAAAACATGTTTTCAGGGCACTTAAAAGCAACACTTTTCAATGGTAGTAGTAATCATAATAATAATAATAATAATGGAGCCCAATACTGGATGTCAAGTGAGAGGCGTGCGAGCAAATGTTTCCCACGCGTAAACTTCATGAAGACATGACGCACAGTGTGTGCGTGCGTGCGTGTGTGTGCGTGTGTGTGTGTGTGTGTGTGTGTCATGTGACCCACTTTTTGTGTTGTTGTTATCCCAAGTGTGTTGCTTGTTTCAGCGCTTTTTATATTTCTTCCTGACGTCGACAACTTCACCTGCACAGGTCAAAACTTGCACGCATCATACGTGTGTTGAGTGGGCGTGTGTTTGTGTGGTTTTATGTTTGCGTGCTCATAAATGTGTGTTACAGCACGACGTATTGAGTCGTGCGCCGTCCCTTGGGGGCCGTCAGCCACCAGGCTGCAAGTTAGGGGGCGAGGGGGTTGAAGGTCATTTGCGCGTGTGTTTGCGGTAAATATTTGCATCTTTGCATTAGTGAAATTGTGTTTCCGTGCAGCACACAACAATTCTTACAACAACAAAAAAAAGTAGATAATGTGTGATGCAAAACAAGCACATAGCTTAACCTTTCGGTCTGTTAGCTTAATGCTAATTAGCATCTATGTTGTGGTGCTATAAGACTGAGAATATCACACGCCGTATGTCCGTCGGTGCTTTATCAAGTACAATAGTTTGAACGGATACTTTTTCCTCATTAAAATAAATATTACACAATTTTTTTGCTGTTTTGAGAGGACGGATGAACGGCATTTATTCCAAGTAACCTCCAACAAGTGGTTGGTTGTAATCAATGAAGACGGCGAGTCGGCCGACGCGGCATCGAACTCACGAGCTCGATTCCTTCCCCCGTTTCGCGCCACGTGACGCGCACGTTCAAACGTTTTTTTTCTTTCTTTCCTTGAATGCCAAAGTACGTACGGTTCAAGCTTGCCGTCATAAAGTTTTCATGGCCCCCGCTTTGATGTTCCTCCCGTCTGCCGCTTGACTTTTTAATATTACGACAACTCTTATCATAAATACTTAAAGTCAGCAATTATGTGTTTTATCTGCTCTTGGTTATATGATGATCATATCATATTATTGCTTGTATAACCCAATATTTTCCTACGCTGGGCTGTGTTAAAAAAAAAAAGAAGGAAAAAAAAAAACAGGGACAGGAAGTGAGATTGCGACAAGAAAGGGGAAGAAAAGTATCAAGCAGCTTGAAGACAACTTGGAGGAGGAAGGAGGGAGAAAAGGGGCGGGGATGGAGATTGTGGGGGTGGGAGTTTTTTTTTTTGGGGGGGGGGGGTTCGCTTCTTGTAGCCTCGAAACCCCAACACCGACCTGAAATCTTAACTCAACTCAAATTTGAGGCCCCAACCTTGACTTAGAGCCTACTTTAAAACCCTGATATCAAACCCTTAAGCTTGTTTGTAAACCTAACCCAGTCTTGAAACCTTACTTTGAGATCCCGACACTTGTTCGAAACCGTACACTATCAACATTAACACTAATTTTGAAATTGAAATCCCTAACTAGAGATTGTAACATCATTTGCAGAGATGGCAAATTCAGGTCCAGAAAGTAAAAACCCTGCCACACTTTGGCTTTAGCCCCTCATGCTAGCTAGCTATCTCCCTAGCAAGTAAACAAACACCCAGGGAGCTAGTTAGGAAGCTAGCTAGCTAGCTAGCACCTGAGGCTAAAGCCAAACTGCGGCAGACTAGCTAGATCCCTAGCGGGTAGAAAAGCATCTGGAGAGCTAGCTAGGGAGCTAGCTTGCTAGCATCTGAGGATAAAGCCAAACTGCGGCAGACTAGCTAGATCCCTAGCGGGTAGAAAAGCATCTGGAGAGCTAGCTAGGGAGCTAGCTTGCTAGCATCTGAGGATAAAGCCAAACTGCGGCAGGGTTTTTTCTTTTTGGACCTGGATTTGTCACCTTTGAGACTTTACTTTGAAACCCTACTTTAAAACCCTAAATCTGTCTTCAAGCTATTTTTTGGGGGGAAGCACAAACATGTTTTAGAACCATTGCCAATGCTTAAAACCCGAATGTAGTACCTTAACCTCGGATTTAAAACCTATTTAACCTGTTTTGAAGCCGTAATATTTTTGAAAACAAGGCAGTTTGAATCCTGTTTTGAAGCCCTGGTCACAAGCCCTGAATTGCAAAGCCTTGTGGGAAATGTAGTCTTTCCCCATTAACGCCTCATTGAGTTGAAAGTTGACTTTGCTCATCAAACTGTTTGTTTTAATGGCCTGATTGGCTGAAATGAGTTCCAAAGTAGAACAAAGCAACAGTTTAGCAGATAAGTTTTTGCGGTGACAAAGACGAATGGACGCCGGGACATCATTCTGGGCGTCACGCGGCAAACGCGACGAGTTGGGCGATCCGGCGGCGGCGGGGAGGCGCCGGCGTTTGCGGTGATGGATCGGCTCTCGGCGGCGGGTCCGAGACAAGATGGAGTGCCACAATTAAAATGTCTCTTGACAAATGAACTCCCGTTTCAGCAAAGTGCTCACATTTGTAATAAACGCTCTTGATGAATGGTCGCCGAGTAGCATCACAAAATGACTCCAAGCCGCAAACATGAACAAGTCATTTGGACAAGAAAGGAATGTATTGATTCCGCTCCGATATCGCGCGGTCGACTCGTAGGCCTTATTTTCCTTTCACGCTGCGGCGAAGTGGCCTCATGGTGAGGACGTCTGCCTCGCTTTGCCAACATTCTAGGTTTGAATCTCATGTTTTTCCTACCTCGCTGCAAAAACCGTTAGCATGTTAGCTTCCTTAACACTAAGTCAACGGCAGCCATTTGCACACAGCACAACCGGTGGCAGCCATTTTAGAGCACTTGGACGGATTTTTCAAGATCCGCACAATGTTGGGTGACATATTTAATCATTTTGACATCAAATCTACCAAATGGAAGAACAGACTCGCTTCTTTCACCAGAAAAAAAAAAGTTTGATTCTGTCTTTTTCCATTTTCTATTAATAAGCAGTAGAACGTAGGTAAGTTTGAAAAAAGTTTTGCCCCAAATCTGGAGAGAAGTAGCTTTCTGTATAAGCAAACATATCAAGCTAAGCCGTTTTTTTTTCTTCCATGACACCGCTAAAATCTGAACAGCGATTTTATTCAATAAAATCAGATAACATTTTAAAACGTTTTTGATTGCAAAATAATTGCCAGTTTCGCGGAATAGAAGCACTGGAGTGATGCCGACTCGCTCTGTCAACCGATAGTGGCCGTTCACGTGGCGACCTCGTCGTGTTTCAAAGATAGCTCGCTAACGTCACACGGCCAAACCCAGGACACAGGTGAGCCCTGATTGGTTGCTAGCTGAGTAACTGTCATGTCGTTTTCAGTCGATAGTAAGTCGCAAAATTGTTAGGTTCAGTCCACGCAGAACGTTTGGTAAACAATAGACAAGGAAGGAAGACCAAAAGATTCATTTTACTCGTGAGGAGAACGGACAGAGATGTGCTCAGTTACAATCTCCGACACTCTCCCGAGCCTTCTGTTTTCATTTTTTTTTACAGGCCGTTTCTGTTCTGCAGCTGCAAGAGCATGAGTCATGCTTTGCAATACTATACGAGTAAATATGGGATAACTTATGTACATGTATTTTATTATTATTTATAGAAATGGCCAGCCCCGGAGATGGATGAAAATGTTGTGCTGCTTTACTCGTGTTCCACAAACGCGTTTACACGAGTCCCCCGTCCATACAACACCTTATTGTTAAGACAACTTTTGACTTGACCTTTGCACTGCTGGCACGGCACGCAAGTGCAAATTCGCTCTGTAAAAACCCATCAAAAAGCAGAACCCGCTTAAAAATGTGCGATCTGGTCCAGCAGGGGCTCAGCATTAAGTCTCTTTCGACTTCAGTAGTGTTCAGAGGAAGGTGACGGCGTCCCGTATCCTAACGAGGACTTGGCGCAGCCCCCCCGCCGGAGCCTCGACTTGCCTCCTTCGTCGTCTTCGCCGCCTTCCCTCCGCCATCAAGCCGCAATGGCGGTGTCAAGCGGCGACTAAGCAGCTCGTTACGGCGCAGGAGGCCTCTCCAAATTGGCCTTTGGTGGCGGCGCGGATCCGTCTGCGGTCGCCGCCTGAGTGCTTCCCTGCAATAATAATGCGGGCCGGGCCCCGCGCTCGGCAGATGGCGAGATAAGGACCAGCCCAGATAAGCGCCTGGCGCCGCTGGAGGATCCATTGATAAGGCGGCTGCGGAATATCACGCACGCACATTAGTCATGAACAATTTAACGCGCGTTTCCGTGGGAAATAGGACTTGTTTTACTCGTTTGTGTGCAGTCATCATCGCCGCGGGAAAACGTGGACGTGCGCTTTCAGACAATCGTAAGACCTCCGTAGATGGATTTAAATGGGACTAAAAGAGATTACTTTTTTTCTTTCTGCCGTTGGCCAGCGTATGTCGCTGGAATCGTGGCGGTTCAAGTAAATTCTTTGAAAGGACAAAGTGTCATCTTTCCGTGCGTTGGCCGTTGTGTACGTTAGATTACAGAGATGCGAATATGGCTTTGCAAACATATGATCAAGATTAAGTGCGATATGAATGAACTCCATTTAGCATTTTGATCAAATTGGATTTTTCATTTGTTGGACTATGACGCGTTTTTTGTGTGTGTGCAAAAAGCACTTAAGAGGAACCCATTGGAGTTGATTGGGTCCGTTGGCCGTGGTGTGCAATTTTCAGTAGTTAGGCGAGGGTGACTAATGTCAAATTGAGTAGCGAATGCGGATTTTGAGCTACATGTGTTATTAAAAATAATCATTTACATTCAATTTTTGTCAAGCCAACTTTATTTTCCCTTTCCACATTTGTCATTTCGGATATCCGCAACACAAATTCACCGAGATGAATGTGTTTATTACCGTTGCAGATATCTATAAATTGCAGTTGCACTTATACGCCATGTGAATTACCGATGGAATTATAATCTGTAATTTCTGTAAATCCAGTTTAAAATCAATTGACTATTATTCAAGTGATTCAAGGATGTCCCTTTTAAACGATCTCAAAGAAACTTTTAACGACATTGTAGATAGTTAAAGATATTTTGAATTAATCAAATTCTCTGAAAATACACCACATCAAATGTTGCCGATATCTAAATTGTGTCTCGATATTTCACAATTTTCCTAAATCCAATTTGTGACTATTTTTCCGGAACAAATCAAGCGAATGTTGTGATGTCACGAGAGAAGGTGAGATTCCTTGCAGGGCAGGAAGCCACCACGGTCGAGTCGAACCTTAGCCGCTCCGTAAAAAAAGGTGCAATTGTATTTTCACTTCATGGCTAATTCGTGCACGCTCTGCTTCGCTTGGCTTTGGCATGATCGCGTCTGCCAACAGCAAAAGCGCACGTGTAGTATCGGTTCGAAAGGAATACAAACAAATAAGTACAAAGTAGGCGCACACGTTATCCCGCTGAAATTTTAATGCTGCAACACGTCATTTGTGTATTTTCCATTGCACGCGAGGACACGATGTCGCCCTTTGGCGTTGCCGCATCGGCACGAGACGGCGACATCACGCCATCCCTGCGAGAATTCAACACGCAACCTGTCAACTCGTTGCTTTTATCTTACGTTTATTGTACGCATATTGTAACGAGACATTACACTGCCGAATGAAAGCACTTTTTTTTTTTATGTTTGAAACATTTAAAATGAAAATTGCAAGTATTAATGAAGGGAATATTCTTTCCCTTGCAAAATAGTGGAGGGAGTCGATTTCAGAGCGTGGACCTCACTTATCTCATCCAAATTCTGCCGGGACAGAGTCCAGCTCACTCTTGACCCGAATGAGGACAAGCATGGTCCAAAATGGACGGCTGCTATTTTGCTCACTTCCTTTCTTAAAAAAAAACGTCATGCGTTTGACAGCATCTCCGAGCATTCGCACGCCATTTGTGCGGGAACGGCGAATCCCCGTCTCACCGACTTGTGTCCCGCGGACGCGCGGCCCATTTGGACTTCCGGACGTGAACCGAGCCAAACTCTCGCAGCCGCAGGCGCAGCTTCCGTTTCATTAGGGGAGGGTGAAAAAAACGCATTGTGACATTCCGCTGCATCCCGATCGGGAAGCGCGGGGCAGGCGTGGCCGCCAATTAGCGTGCGGCACGATGCGATGTCACGGCGAAGCTGCGGGATGCGACGGGACGAGTTGACGGCGTTTGAAATTGGTCAGGACGCTTTGGGCTCGGAGGATTCTGGGAAAAAAGTGCACCCGATTCCAAGTTCAACACTCGTCATTCAATACTGCGACGATTCCATCAAACAGTGGGAAAATCGAACGCAAGCACAAAGCATCATGGGAGTTGTCGTTTTTTGTCCCCTTCGAGCAATGTAAACACAACACTTCCTTAGCGTCACATGCTAGTTCGTGTCATTTTAACACTTAGATTATGCTGATTTTCTCACCTTTTTATCATATCTTTTATTTGGCCTTTCACCATGTTTAGTTATTGCTAGCTTAGTGGTTAGCACAAAAGGAAATACACAAAATATTTTTTTTTTTTTAAAGTTGTAGTTTCACAAAATTGGATTTGTTTACATGCTAGCCAATGACTCGCTTAGCAAGTAGTGTACATAAAAGTACGAATGTTGTGCCTCAAATAAGTAAATGCAGTGGAATTTTGGTAGTTTGATCGTTTTGCTATCGCAACATTATTGAGATTAGCCGTTGCGGCTAAAATAGGCTAGCTATGCAGTTGTCTGTGCGAGCACGTTTTGAATTGCTGACATGTTCTGCTGAGCATCTGCTAAGATTGCGGACATGCTCTGTGCAGGTTCATGAGGGCAAAAATAATTGATGATCAGGCATTATGTGAACGGAAATATATGAATATTTTACCCGGCTGACCTCCTAATCTTGCTGATTAACAGTGACAGCACGCACAAAAATTGCTGTCAATATTTATTTTTGTTCAAATAAATCTGTCAATCTGTGTGAGCGCATGGCAGAAGCACATGCTAAGCTAAAGTAAGGCTGCTAATTAGGCTTCAAGTCATCACATTTACTGACCACACGTGATGATTAGCATTGCCGAGTTAGCAGCCTTACTTTAGCTTAGCATGTGCTTCTGCCATGTGTTAGTTAGCATGTCGTCATTAGCAATTAGCATGTGGAGCTAGTTGCTAAGGTAATACACAACCAAACACTTGACAGCAATGCATATCAAAGTGCATATATATATATATTAATAAAATTACCCCCCCCCCCCCCCCCCCGCTCCAACTATAATTCATCGGGTAGAAATGCGGCAATGGAGTTCCTGATTGGGCGCTGATGCAAGGAAATTGGTTGTGGCTGCAATCAGGGATCTTTTCTTCTGTGGCGGCGCACTTCAGTAGCGATGACGAAACGAGAGCCGCCACTCAGAGTTGAAATCATCGACCAACAAATGGTTGGCGTGCGGCAGACAAGCTGATTTGGAAATATTCGAACAGTTTGGGGCGGTGTGTTGGTACTTTTTTTTTAAATTAGGGTTCGAATCCACGGATCAAATGAGGGTTTAAAGTCCAGGGTCCCACGTTTGGGTTTTCAAATTAGGATTTCATTTCAAGGTTTTCGTCTTTTAAATGTGTGTTTCTCGTCCGCACACGTTTTGGCATTGACACAAATATCGCTCGAGAAATGTCGCCCCGCCCAATATGGCCGCCGCGTTCTGCAACGCTCTCTGCGCTGCGAGCGGGCAGGCGCGGCGTGTCGTGTCTTCTTCTCCTTGTTTCCAACATTGGAGTAGATGAAGTCGAACCTTAATTCCACCCCATCGACTCCGGCTTTCCAACACGCTTCCAAGCATGTCGCGCTGAAATGAATTTTGCTGCCATCCAATGGGACGATCGCGCCAAGAGAACAGAGAGTGTCGCACTCCGGCCTCGCCAAAAAAGCCCGCCTTCCTCTCTGGTCCCGTCTCACTCGTTTCCTCGCCGTTTGCGTGGCGCGGCGCGAGGACGGCGCTACCACATTTTTTTATTTTACTTAAACGACGATGGAGCTTTTCCGTCTGATCCGCAAGCATAAATATTCACACGCGCTTTCGCTCTCCGCTTCCATTTTTCTCCTTTTTTTTCACTCCTGCTGGTTTTATAGACAATATTTACGCCGCCGGTCCATCAGGAACGCCATTCGTCTTTTTGATTGGACAGCTAACGCAAGGAAGTAAAAGTCCTTCTGAGGAAGGAGCCTGCAGCAGGGTTAGGCTTTCAAAAGTCGGGTTTTAAACACGCTGTCGGGTTTCAAAAAAGGCTCAGGGTTTGAATTCATTCTGAAGGTTTCATAAGGAATTGAAGAAAGCCGTTGAGTCTCAAACGAGGGTTTGAAGTCGGGCTTTAATCAGTCGGGTATCAAGAAGCGCCTGCCGTCAATTTCCTTTTTCCTCATCCCGACACGCATGGATGCCGGCGGCCATATTGGCTTAGCGATCATGTGACGGCGCTAAATCAAAACGCTAATTGATCAATGCCAGCAAAAGTTATCTTTGTCATGCATTTATTCATGCATGCATCCAAAAAGGAATAAATAAAAAGAGCAAATCAATTGGAATTAAAAGCTGCAGCAAATAAAACAAATGCAGTCATTGCTTTAAAACTGAGTTTTGGGTTTTCAAGCCAATGTTAGAGTTTCAAGAAAGCGTTTGAAGCCAAAATGATGCGTTCAAAAGTAGCGTTTCAAGACACGATTTAGAGTTTTGTACATCATTAGTTATTTATCAAATGATATGAAAATGAGCCATAAATGTGTCAATTGCAATGTTTGCTAAATAGGATTTAAATTCTCTTCGACTTTCTCTGATAAATCCCCAATTGCCGCATCGTGAAACTTTCATCATCTCGATAAATAAAAACGATGCAGAATTTCATCACCGTAGACGTCGCTTGATGTTGATGCTCGCTTTGTTGTTGGCAAAAATGGCAAAATAATATTGATCGCTATGTGGTCACAACGTCGTTACCGCTGACCAAATATAATATCAACATATTGATCGCTGCATCATGATACTATTGTTGCTTTTAGTGAAGTATTGTGGTAATATCAATCAATCGTTATCGTTAGCAAAGAACATTTCGCATTTAGTGTTGTATTGTGTTATTGTGTGTGTGTGTGTGTGTGTGTGTGTTGGGGTGTGTGCGTGTGTGTGTGTGTGTGTGTGTGTGTGTGTGTGTGTGTGTGTGGGTGTGTGTGTGTGTGTGTGTGTGTGTGTGTGTGTGCGTGCGTGTGTGTGTGTTTGTGTGTGCGTGTGTGTTTCCATGCACATGTCACGAGATGCCATAATTAGCGGCAAGAAGATGCCGGCCTACGATTAGCGCGTCCAAGATGTGTTGGAGATATGAAAAAATTCCTGCAGCCAAACGTGAATGGAAGGCGCTCGATGGCGGCGATAAAAACTGCCGACGATTTAATCTCACGATGACGCGCGCTAGCGGCCGTTCGTACGAGACGCCTTGTTTGGAACGCGGGAGGACGCCAGAGAACAAGCGTGACGACCCGTACGCCGCCAAACATGCAAAACTACATTTACAGTCGGGAAAATACATTTGCCGCTTTCACTTTTGATTTCTTGCAGACATTTTCCATGCATTTGAAGCCTTATGGTTCGTGCGTGTGTATGCACACGCACGCACATTTATCATGAGCAGATGGCCGCCCTCATCAGCTCACATGTGGTCATGTGACCTGAACGCCACCTGGCCCACCTTAGGTGACAGCATGGCACACACACACACACACACACACACACACACACACACACACACACACACACACACACACACACACACACACACACACACACACACACAAAATATATCTGCATATTTGAATATCAACTGTATGGAACATCCTTGAAATATGTTGTAGCGCGTGCTGCCTTGACTTACGAGCTTGATTTGTGACATTGCCAAGCTCATAACTCAATATCATGATATGGTTTCTCCCGTAGTGCAGTACCTCAAAAACGCCACATACATAAAATGATTTGATAAAATGCAATTATTGTATGTTGTACTGCGGTCTCTGTGTGTTGAATGTGTGTCTTTAAGGGGTGTGGCCAAGAGAGTGATGTCAGAAAGTGGAGTCAAGTTGAATGATCAGTGTGAGTGTTTGGGTGCGAGTTGTGACCTACAGCAGATCCTTGAGAGTGCTGTCATTATGACTTGTCCCGTAAATGTGACTGTGGCTCCCCTTGCCCATATGCGAGGGCATTACACGAATTGTCACTCGAGAGGCACTGAAACTGAGTTGTAAGCTAGATTTCATGAATTTTCCCCTCATTTTCATTCACACACACAAAAAAAAAAAAAAAAAAACAGGATGCTAATGGACATAATGCAAGCGTCCCTCCATAATGTCACGTTTATCATGTTACGTGTTCGTGCCGCAACTGTCACTTGGCATGCTATGGGTTAAAATTCCAAAAGTGAGCAAATGAAGGCCTCCCCTCCAATATACTGTCGGCCTCCAGCATCTGTTGATTAAATAAAAAATAAAAAAAACTGGACAGCTTCTTGCCGCGTACACAATAATGAATAAATAAAATACATATTAAATATATAAAACGACGTTGATGACGCTTGATGAATTGTCGTCAAAATGAATTGCGCGACAAGCTGCCAACTCATCAAAGTCATCGTGATTTACGGACGCAACTTTTGCTAACGAGAAGCAAATGCTTGTAAATGAAAGGTGTGATGTTTGTCTCGTCACTTCAGCTTTGAAGACGCGCTTTCACTTATTTGCGCTCATCTGTCGTCTCATCAAACGTCGCGTCCATCCGAGAATTCCCAGATCACGTGACCGGGGGGAGCCGAACGCTACGTATACCGGAGAAGCATAGACGGGAAGCGCATGGGAGGGAGGAGGTTTCCCTCCGCTTTTGAGGACAAAACAAACAAAAAATTATAAAAGCTTGGACATGTCGCTTGTCCTCGTTTGTTTTCTTACGTCCGACGTGTCATTCCGACCGCACTTCCCGGCTTCCACAAGCGCTTGCACTTTGCCTCCAGAGTGCTGAGAGCACTTGGACTTTTTAGAGATGTGCTTTTAACTGCTGCCACGCTTGCCTACGCCCCCCCCGCCCCCCCACCCCCCCCCCCAAAAAAAGGAGCTTCCATCAGTTTAAAGTGACGCTACGTCGCAAGGGGGACGAGGTAGGACATCAGAGGACGTCATTTCATAGCTGACAAAACGACCCATTTGGATCCAACGATGCCGCGTGGGGTGCCAACGTCAGAACCGTTGAATTATGAAGTCGACATCGCCCGCGGCGGACGCGACTCGACGTGTCGTGCTAATTATTCAACTCATCACAGCTGGTAGAATCCAACATGTCGAAAACAACATGTTTTGTCTCTGCAGGGCCACCGTAGATTCCTTTGAGTTTCAGATGTGACCCCAACATGACATTTGGTCGCCATATCCATCATGAGCACATACACCAAGTTATTGTTATTGTGGGCGGGCAGAGGATGGCGGCGAAGTCTGATGTCTCGCTTTACGAAACGGGAATCTCCGAACTCTACTGTCCAAGGTCAAACCGGGAAAAACGGCATCGCGTTCACCTTACAGGTATCCCCCCCAACCCCCCCTTCCCACAAAATCCTCACAAGAGAATTTCTCGAAGACCCCTAAACAACCCCGGAAGTCAAAAGTGCGTCGCATACATTGAGGTCATGAGCGAGCACCTCGGGACGTCCGCCAGATGTTCGCCGCTGGTCGCCTGGCTGACCTCCACCGACGAAGCTCATGCGTGCACGTTCACATGCACGCGCATGCACAAGGTACACGCACCCTCCCGCCTTCTTCGCCGCCCGTGGCGATTTATTTGGAGGCGACCATCTGCTCCGCTCACCTGACAGGTGTAAAAAAAAATAAACCTTTTCGGAGCTTGCTTGTCTTGTCTTGGAAGATTTAAGCGTATTTGCATACGTCAGCATTCTTCCACGAAACACAAACAGAAGCTATTGAACTTAAAGTGTTTGAAAAGCTACGGTAGTCGTCTACATCTTCACTCCGCCCTTCTTCTTGTCAAACACGACCAAATAATAATAAAATAAAATACACGGCAGAAGACACACGAGCCAAAATCCAAAGTCATTTGTTAAAAATAAACAAAAAACAGTTGCTCAAAAAACAGACTGAGATTCCGATCAAGTCATGGAAGAGAAAACAGAGAGAAAAATCACAACCTACCGAATGCTAGCTAGTAGCTAGCGTGAGACGCGAATGTAGCTAACGTAGCGAATGGTCTTCCATTGAATTTAGATGGACTCGCATGCACCACGGCAGTTACACAAAATCCAAAACAGAGTTATTTGCCCGCAAAAAGATGTCCAATATAATTTTTTTGAAAACATGACTGGAAATAAAACCGAAACTGACTTATTGATCCGGAATAGTTGACAGATTAGCTTCCCTTTTGCTAAAGCAGCATTGACTTTGCCTATCATCGCCCCCCCCAAGGCCAAAAAGCTCTTAGCGTGATTGAAGTCGACAGAAGACGACGTTTCGCACGTGTGCGTACATTTAATATCGCTAATACCACGGCAGCCATCGACCGATGCTCAACGCGAGATATACAGCGCATGTGTTGCTAATTAAAATGTAAGCATTAACAAAACGAGATGTACATGATGAACAAACACAGATGTTTGGGCTTTGGCACGGGTTTGTGGCAGATGTGCAATCAGGCACAATCTTCGTCTTTTCCTCAACAAATTCAGTTCAGTCTCGTCGCCCCGATTCAAAGTTTGTGCCGGGACGAGCGTCTCCCGTCTGCGTTGTTGGGGCCAAACCCCGCGCGGTATTTCACCATTTTTTGACACTCGAGAATCTCCAGACGTTCCCAACTGATGGCAGCTCGTTCCCACCCAAGGGAAGAATTTGTTGAATGTCAAATGTGTGTTGTCGTCCTTTGACGGCAAATTTTGGCACCTGCGCCAAACGCAAGCGGCTTATCTGCAAAGTGTTGCGTTGTGGTTCGTCCTCTTCCTGCATGTCCAGGTTCGTGTCGGGGGGAAAACGTGGAAACAAGCGAGTGATGTTGGAAGAAAGAGCAACAGTGACGGGGGAGGGGCAACAAGGGAGGGGGGGGGGGGGGGGTTGGGGTTGGCGTTTGCTTGAAGTGGGTCCGAGGGGGATTTTTGTCCACGTTATCTCTGGAAGCCAAAACGCCGTCGTCGCGCATTGAAGCCGGCGAACACATTCAAAGCGTTAAAAGGTACGAAACAAAAGCGAGGCTTTGCGGAATAATGCGAGCGCAAAGACGCGTTCAAGTGTGATGGACAAGAATTGTTTGTTTGTTCTTTTGTGCTTCAAACGCGGACCCTCGCGTGTTTGTTTTTTGGCGACGGCTGAAAGGCGTCACACGGAGCAGATAAGCTTCGGACTATTTGCCGGCAAAGCTCACAACAAACGTGTGTCGTCGTCATCGCTTCCTTCCAGAACATTTGTTTTTGCTCCACGGCACGAGTTGGGCCACCGTGTCACCCTCGTCCCTCCGGATGCTTCAGAATCATTGGTGTTGCTTTTTGAATGCTTCGTTCAAGAGGATTCACAAAAACCTTTTATGGGTCTTGAGCTTCCTGAATGGGTTCAGATAGTCCCGGGTGGTACTTGGGGCCTTCGAGATGGTCCTAACTCCTCCAGGATAGTTCAAAATCCTTCTGAGTGGTAGTTCTGAATTCTACTGCATGGTTCTGAATCCTTGGAGGTCGTTTTGGGTCTTTCTGGGTTGTTCTGGATCCTTCTAGGTGGTTTAGGTTTCCGGATGATTTCACGGACTTCCGATATGGTTTACAATGGGGGTCAATGCCACGGACTTCCGACTTCCGGGTTTTACACATCAGCGCCGTTTCCGTTCCAACACTCGCACCCCCGACCGCGCGCCCCCCCCGCTCATCGAGAGACGGCCGTCTCGGCTATCTGAAATGCTTCGGACGCTGAGACGCGCACGACGCGCTCGCAGCCTCGAACTGAGGGACGCAAAGGCGGAAAACGCGAGGACTGGGTCGCGGCCCACACGCGGCGAACCGGACACGGAATCAAAGTCGATGGGTGAAAACCCGGAAGTCGGAAGTCCCGCCTCCTCCGTGGCATATCGTCCATTCTCTGGGATGTTTTGGATGCTTATCTGTGCATCCTTTTCGATGGTTTTGAATCCTTCTGGGTGGTTGTGGGACCTTCTGGGTGGTTCCAGTCTGTCCTCGATGGTTCCGAATCCCGTTCCAGGATGTTCTGCACGGCTCGTTTGGAGCTGCACCTGTCAGTCACTCATTTTTGGGAAAATAAAGTGAGATGATTGGCAGAGTGAAGACATCATGAGGGAAATATTTCCAGTTTGTCTGGCGGTCGGCCATGTTGGAACTTTCAAGAGTTTCTGTGTCTCATTAGCAGCTAAAACTTGACACCTTTGAGCTTGTTAGCAAGCTAATTAGCAGCGGAACAACGCGTCTGAATATTCGATTGTATTAAATTGACGATAAATAATACAAGTTCAATCGAGCTCACACGCGATACAAAAAATGTTGGTAAAATTAACCATTTAAATGTTGTCAACTAATTATAAATTGAGTTTAGTCTTTAGAAAAAATTAAGATTCCAAAGAAAACTTCACCTTGTGACTCCCTGTTGCCTGTTTTGTTTGCAAGTTGTGAAAATGGAAGGCGGAAGCGGCAGAAGAAGCGGGCGAGCGTCTGTTCTTCTTTGTTTTGCCAGTCAGTCGGGAAGAAGCCCAATTTAGTTTTTGTTTTTTTTACAGCAGCTCCACTCGTGTTCTCCATTTGTTCAATTTAGAGGACGTGTTGCGTCATCTTACCATATTATTGCCTGCATTTTATTGGTGACATTTTTTTGGACGGAATATCCGAGTTTTGGGTGTTTTTCGTTTACAACGGCTACATTTCCTTTTTTTGCTTTTCCTTCCATCCTTTATTCATTTTGTCGTGCTAAACCGAATGCACTTTACAGTGTTTCTGCCATGAAATCAATTATTTAGCCGTGAAAAGGAGCACAAAAGGCAAGAGTTAATTTGGGCTCGTTTTCATTGCTAAAGAATATACATCATGGCGGAAGCACTAAATATGGTAAGATGCCACAAATGGACTGTTGCCATTTGCCTCGAACGCGATAACGACAAGGAGAGATTTCCAAACCCGGAACGGAAGCAGCCGATGTCCCTTCGGCGAAGTACGCGTCCCGGACAAGAGATGGAGATTGACCAGACCTCCCGCCGAAATGTAATAAAGTGAAGCGAGAAAGGGAAGAACATTTGAACTGCTTATTCTGGTGAATTTACAGCTGTTCAAAAATATCCGGGTCACGGCAACAATTGAAAAGTTCTGCCGAACTTCTACCGGTCCTTTTATCTTTCAGGCTTACAGTATTATATTAACAGTAACTACCGGCGGACGGCATGTAATGGATGCCAGAAAGATGGACACACATTCGTGTCGCTCTTGTCTGCCAGATGCGGAAGAAGGTCTAATCTGTTCAAAATGGTTCCTACTCATATACTGTCACAGGAGGGAGGCTCTGCCCAGCCCATGTGACAACGTGTGACTCAACGATCTGACTTGGATGATGCGGAGCCGGGTCACCTCGCTGCTTATGTGCAAAAGGAGGCTTCGTCCAACAGCAGCGAATGTGTTTTTTTACATTCAAGCGAGTGCCGCCTTGCATGCGGTTATGGCGAGATTACAATTTTATCCTTCAACTTTTTCATCTTCTATTCATCGTGTGTCAGGATTTATGTTCAGTCTCAGGCACAGCACTGCGGTTGTTCTAAAAGTGCTCCATAAATATAGTTGAGTCGAGCGTCTTGTGTCTGAGAGTCTCGGACGCGCATCGAAATGTATTCCGCGCTTTTTTTAAGATCCACGTTCTATTTAAACGGCCTTTGAGCGCATTAGGAAATATTCGAAAGCTTTCTCTCAAATGATGCCGCACGAGCGAGTGGGCGGCCGGCTGGCCTTCAACATTTTCTGTTCAACTCTTTTTGTGTTGCTGTGCTTCTCTTCTTTTTTTTTCATTTTTTTTTTTTCATCGAATGCGTCAGGACGGTCACGCTACGTGCAACATTGGACCTTTCTTCATCTTTCAGGTTACTTGGCAACACTCGCAAGCACAGGCCAATAAAAAAAGGCTTTTAAAAGTGAATGGAGATGAGACATCGATATTATTATCAGGGCCGCAAAAACAGTATTCAGTATCACGGAACGTATGTCAGGAAGTGGCTTATTATGTTTATGAATGAATATGGATTTTTTTTTTTTTCCACAAAAGGCAAGATGAGGTGAGAAAAAGTTATGTGTCGTCTCAAAAATGCCTAATGGAATCAAATCAACAAAATACCCCAAATTTGACTTTACAAGCGTACTTTACCATTTTCATCGAGATGTTGCTATTAAAACGTTAGCTCTGCTCACAAAAAAAAACTACATGAGACCTCAGAAATATAAAAATGCCTATGGTTGGGTTTTGTTACAAAAATGATACATTTTGCCAGAAAAGTGCTACTTTTCCCACATGTCAATAATATTTTTGAACAAAACACATTTGCTCATAACAAATAAATAAAAAGTTGTTTGTTCAGATAATAATACAATTCCGTTTGAAACATGCTTGTGCCTGGCATACATTTTTGATTTTGCCATTAAAAATGCTCACAGAAAAAGCTACATTATGTGTGATAATGTTGTCCCCCCCCCCCCCCAAAAAAAACAAAAACATGATTGTGCAGGAAAAGACTAGATTATGACACATAAACTACATTTTGCTTTGTAAGACTATGTTTGCTCTCAAAAAGATTACATTCAACCACCAAATCATGATATTGAGTTTTAAAATGTGACATTTTTGAGTGGTGTTCCGCAGGGGAGCGTCTGAGGTCCCTTTGTTTTCTTTTGTGGCCTCCCTCTTTGTCTAGCAAGAATGAAGTCAGCGTGGTAATGCAGGGATTTCATTTTTCTGCGGTGACTTTCCCTTGAGGAGGAAAATAAAGGTAGCGTGAAGGTGGCGAAGTCGGAAAACAGGCAAGACGTCGGAAAGCGAAACAAAAGGCGCTTAACGGGCAGCTTGTGTTACAGACGCGTTATCTTTCCTCTTCACAAGTCAAGTGTGGACTTCACAGAAGATTAGAGGAGTCGCCAAGAGGTCAACTTGAGCACACCGACGCGGAGACACCAATGTTCAACTACTTCCTGTCTGCCTTCCATCGCTTTCGAGTTTTTGTTTTTCCCTTTGAAATGACTTTTTCACCACAAGTTGACATTATTTCCCATGAATAATTTGTTGAGGCCATCGAAACGTTATGCGTGGCGTCCCAAAAGCCAAAGTACGTCAAAATACATTTGTTTACAAAAAGGCGACATTAGCTATGAGAATGTGTATTCACTCCCCCCCCCCCCCAAAAAAAAAAAAACGTTTTATTATATATATTCCCCAACTCGGTTCTACTCGGACTTGAGAGAGGATTAGCTGAAGCAGGTCAACCTGATTTCAGCCCCTCAGAAAATCCACGTTTCAAACCTTCCTCCCAACTGCTTTTTCCGTATCTTTTCCCCTGGTTTTTTTTTCACCCTCCCCACCGAGTGGCCTTCATGCTCACCTCGGGAGGAAGGAGGTGACTCAGAAAGCAATTAAAAAGCCAA